>NC_043703.1:127650114-127796515 GCF_006229205.1 Suricata suricatta
CCCTCCTCGGCGGGCGCGGGAGCCCGGGAGCCCGGGGGAGGCCGGCGCAGGCCCGCGCTTCCAAGTTGCAGGCGAAAAGCGCCCCATTGCCAGCAGACGTGTGTTCTAGCCCAGGGATGAAATAAAAGAACGAGTATGGAAGCCAGGAGAAGATAACCCAAACAGTACACCAGTTTCCTAAAAAGTACCCCCAAGATGAGTTCGGTTGGCCACTCAGGCCACCTGCCTAGTCCCCTGTGGTTTTCTACCTGAAGCTTCTGCACCTTTTGTGATTGAGTTACAGGATTCACGGTCGGTCTCAACTGATCGGTTTCCAGTCGAAAATAATAGACGCGATTTACAACTCTTTGGGGTATACGGTAGATTTTATTAACGGGCATCCTTGGAGTGTCCCCATCTCCTAAGGGATTTTGTGATGGGAGGAACTGAAATTGGTTTTTAATTTTTCTAACCATGTCTCTAAACACATAACTATATGTTCGTTCACATTCGGGAAGTATTTGTTCATTTTAAGTCCGGTTTGTGCAGTCCTTTGGTGTGATTTGTTTTCTTCAAAAACAGAAGGGTGTATGTTTTCAGAGACATTTAAATAAGTGGGCTCGAAATTAGCATTTTAAAGCCAACTGTAATTTAAACGGTGCGCGAAGCGCTCATTTACAAAAACGGTCTCAACGAATTAATGGTATCGGACGTGCTTTCTACTTCTTAAGTTTTGAAATGTGGTTCCTGCCTGGAAAACAACCACACAAACAAGCAAAACAAGTAAAATACTGTGGCATCCCACATGCCACGCAATCATGATTTATTGGCTCTGAACAACAATAAGAAAACTGTTTCTTTTATAATTAACGTCATTCCTAAATATGTTCTAAGTGACAAGTCTGAGATTCGCATTTAAGGGAGCGAAGGGGGGGACGTTTTTTGTTTGCCAATTGCAGACTGATGGTTCAGAATATTTAATAGTTTGGGAATCCACCCTCCTCTAATCCGCTTTTGTTTTCCTGATATAAAGTTAGTTATGTACTTTACATAAAATTATCATCATCTGTTATTTCATTTCATAAAAAAAGATATCCAGAGGTATTTAACTAGTAAGTTTAATACCTAAAATGCAAACCACAGTTCAAAGTATTTTCTTCATCTTTTCTGGACTCGGAAAATAATTATTCTGACTTCTGAATTTAGCACACTATTTCTTTTCGGCTCTTGGCGAATACTATAGAATGGAATAGTGTTTGCTTAATTGTATTTTGATTTAAGGATCCAAATTTGACCTAACTTTTTCTTAATTTAGAGAACAGTGGTGTGTGTGTGTGTGTGTGTGTGTGTGTGTGTGTGTGTTTTCTCCTTCCCAAATAGTCCAAAACAAAGTTGTTTTATTTCTTTTGGGATGTTAATAAAGATGACAACTATAACCCAGGAAATGTTAAAGCAATTTTCAAGAAGTAATAATGCCCCAATTTAATATTTGTTCTTAAGTTTAAAGACCTAAGCAAACAAACAAACAAAAGGAGAAAGTCCAAAAGAAAATCTAGGAGCTGAGATGGCAATAAATTAGAAAACACCTCCTCTTTAGTAATTGATGTCCGAAGGCTATCATACCTTCCCTTATTTTTTAACAAATTGCTTATGTGTACATACTTTGCAGTTTTGCAGGGTTATTGTTGTTGTTGTTGTGTTTAGTCTAATTCTTAAGCCAATAGCTCCAAATTATTTCTGAATAAGAGGCCATGATTGCAGATTATCATTTCTTGCTTTGATTAAAGGTTCTGCCTACTAGAGAGATTTTGTTCCTTTACTACGTATTATCTTTTGCGGACTTTAGTTTTACCTAGAAATGACAGAGCCACCTAGTGGCTCTTGCCTCTGTTACAGCATACATGCAGGCAGGGACCTGGAAGGTATACACTACCTCTAGGGGCTTGGAAGTTTTACTTTTCTTTCCGTTTTCAATCACACCTTCATTAGATAAGCTTAAAACTATGATTGGTCATGGCCTGGGGTTTTATAATGTCAAAATAATTTTTTAATCCCTATTTTTCTTAAGGTTAAAATTTTAAAACATTTGGATGCATTTAAAAACAGGATAAAAAAAATGTGCTTGAAATGCAAGCACCCAATAATGACATTTTGTCAGATTGCCTTTTCACAAAAAAGATGTAATCAAGGCAATTGATTAATGCTTCTAGTTCCATGTAGAATGGTGAGACTAGTCCAAGTTTTCACCATTGGAAACAAACATTTGGGGAAAATACAATAAAAAGGAAACAAACTCTGGTGCCACTGGACATGAGAAATGAACCGAAGGAGCCGAGAAAAGAACTCAAGAAAACTCAGATTGTAATTGGAGAATACAGTTTTGTGAATCATGGAGGGAAGATAACCACCAAAGTATTGAGGACTAATTAGTGCATTTTTGTTCCGGTCGGGAAAAGATAGACTAAGAAAAGATGTTGCACCAACGGGAGCTGGACCCGCTGCCTCATTTTTTAGTTACTGTCATGTTTTTCCAACTTTCGACCCCTAATCGGTTCCAGTTTTAGAGCTGGTAGTATCATGAGTTGGAGCGGCACCCTAAGGAGCCTGCCCTCTGCTCTCCAGTCCATACCTTAAAGGCTGGGACCTGCAGATGGAAACAACTCAGAAGGACCACGTGTTTGTCCCTGGTACAAATACTTAGGGCTCTACTTACTGTTCTAAGCATTAGTAGGAAACTGAGGCAGCTCTTTCCCCTCCAGGAGGACAAGCATTCCACCAACTTGAGATATGCCTTCTGTTCCAGGAATAGTTTTCTCTTATAAGCCCTTTAAATTGACATTGGCCAGATCTTCCCTGCCAATCACCCCTCTCAGCCACAGGGGAGTCAGGGAAGCCTGGAGTGAGCTGCAAAAATAGAGTGGGGCAAAAAACCCAACTCGGGGAGGTTCAGAAGCAAGGGCATGAGCCAGGGACTACACAGTCACATGCCAGCTGGCCCCCAAACTCAAGCCCCTCTTCTCCAAACATGAGACATAGCGAGTATGACAAAAAGGATGAATCCTAAGGATTCTAGAAGGCTGAGAGATATGAAGATACCACAGACGGTCAGTGTCCTCGGGCAGAAAAAGAAGAGAAAAACTATGGGCCGAAACAGAGGTGCTCCCACAATTCCTTTCAGCAAAGTGATTCATCTGCGGCTCCTCTGCTTGAGCCCTACACCTCTTCCCCCACCACTTCCCTCTCCCCTCCCCAGTTCTCTGGAATGCTTCCTGGCCTCTGGCTCTCCCTGATTAGCCCCATTCTTGAGCTTTTTCAGCTAACTTCTCAGACT
The DNA here is from genome assembly GCF_006229205.1 of Suricata suricatta. Classification (NCBI taxonomy): domain Eukaryota; kingdom Metazoa; phylum Chordata; class Mammalia; order Carnivora; family Herpestidae; genus Suricata; species Suricata suricatta. Next base: position 127,653,425 of record NC_043703.1, read on the forward strand.
CCTCCTTCGGCTCCAGACCAGGCTCCCAGGGTACCTTCAGCAGTCCTGGGACAGCTTGCCTGACAAAGCCTGCCTGCACCAAATGCATCTGGGCTTCCCCAGGATCCTCCCGAGGTGTCCTGAGGCCATCTCAGCTGTAGGCTTCACTTCCCTCCACTCTCCCCTCCTCCGGGAAGAAGGCCCTTGAGCCCTGCTCTCCTGCTGGGTGGTGCCAGCATCTGCCTGGGTGGTTCAGCCAGCTCCCTGGCCCCTCATTTCCAATAACAAACTCCTCCTCTCCATTTCAGTCACCCACTAGACTGGGTGTTCTGGAGGATGGGGACTGGGTCTCATTTTGCTCCCTTGGTTTTTAGTGCTAACAATTAAGGAACATGTACCAAAGACCCAACACTGCGCTAAGCACTTTGCATGTATTATCTCATTTAATTCTCCCAGCAACCCTGTGAGATAAGAACTATTAGTCCATACTGTGGGAATGAAGCAACAGGAGAGAAAGGGTAAGTGACTTCACTGTCCTGTCCCAGCTTCTAAGCATGCAGCCAGGGTTCAAACGCAGGTAGTGTGGCTAAGGAGCCCATGCTAATAGCACTCTGCTTTAACTGCCTCCTGCATTATTTCCCTAGTGTCTAGTCCAGTGCCTGACATTAATATGCGCTCAATTATCATTTGTTGCTTGAATAAATCAAAAAGTTAAAAAGAGGGGAGCCTGGGTGGCTCAGTCAGTTAAGCATACAATTCTTGATTTTGGCTCAGGTCATGATCTCACAGTTCATGACTTCAAGCCCAATGTTGGGCTCTGTGCTGACAGCACGGAGCCTGCTTGGGATTCTCTCGCTCTCCCTCTCTCTCTGCCCCTCCCCTGGGTGCTCTCTCTCTCTCTCTTTCAAATAAGCTTTAATAAAAGGTAAGGGGCACCTGGGTGGCTCAGTCAGTTCAGCGTTCAGCTTCGGCTCGGGTCATGATCTCACAGTTTGGGGGTTCGAGCCCCACGTCGGCCTCTGTGTTGACAGCTCAGAGCCTGGAGCCTGCTTCAGATCCTGTGTGTCCCTCTCTCTCTGACCCTCCCCTGCTCGCACTGTCTCTCTCTGTCTCTCAAAAAAAAATAAATAAAAAAATAAAAAAACATTAAAAAAATTTTTTTAAGTTAAAAAGCATTAAAGGGTATAACCTCTATAACATTAAATGGTGCAACCTCTTACCTCTCTCTCTACATAATCTCTCTCGCCAAAGGCAAGCACTGGCCATCAGTCTCTTACACTCTCCTCCAGAAAATGTTTTGAAGTACTTCCTGGCACAGCTCTATATGTATTTAAAAATGTACAAAAATGGAATCCATGTTATTCACATGGCTCTGCACCTTATACTGGCATTAATATATTCTGAAAAACTTTCAAAACCAGCTCATATGTCCAAATGTCTACCTTATTCTGTTCACCTGGTGTTCCCTTTTCTCATAGGCTATTCAGTGGGGACGCACCAGTATGGCTGTATGGTTCATAGCCAGTGTCTGTTCTGATTTGTTGGTGCCCCTCCATACCTGGTAGGCAATATTTTGAATTTAACCTTATTTTTGATGAATCTCTGGATTATTTCCTTTCTTTTTTTTTACAATTTTTGTTTTATTTTTTTAAAGTAAGCTCTATACCAATGTGGGCTTCAACTCGACCTTGAGAGCAAGAGTTAAATGTACTGACTGAGCAGCCAGGCACCCCAGAATTATTTCCTTTATATTTATTGTTAATGTTTATTTATCTTGAAAGAGAGAAAGCGTGAGCGGGGGAGGGATGGAGAGAGAGAAAAAGAACCTCAAGCAGGTTCCATACCTAGCATGAAGCCCAACTCCAGGCTTGATCCCACAAACTTTGAGATCATGACCTTAGATCAAGAGTCAGACGCTTAATGACTGAGCCACCCAGGTGCCCCAGGATTATTTCCTTTTTAAAAAAAAAAAATAAGGCTTAATTTATTTGTGATAGAAATTCCTTGCTGGTATTTGCTGAGTCAAAGGATACGTGCCTTTAAATGTCTGATTCCAACAAACTGCCCTGCCAGAAGGTGCTGCGGTTTATACTACCAGCAGGGTCACCACGAATGCCTGTTTCCTTTCACCTTTGCCAACGCTGGATTTGTTCGGGACTTTTTATTTTTGCCAATCTCAAAAGCACAGAGGCATATCTTGAAAATGTTTGGTTTGCTTTTCCCTATGAATGAATTCACCTAGTCATGTCATCTTAATTTCTTTTTGTATGAACTGCCTGTTCTGATCTCTTGCCCATGTTTCTATTTGTGTACCTTTAAAAAAAAAATGGGTGTGTCTGAGCTTCTTGCAGTTAAGGACATTAAGTTTTCTACTCCTGGGTGTTGCAAATCATGATTTCTTTGTTAAAGCTGTCTCTTGGAATCTGTGATAACACACTGTCCTGATTTTCTTTCTTTCTATTCTTCATCTACCAAAGCATGTCTGTTTCTCATCTCTCATTCTTTGAATATTATTTTTTGTTCCCCCTGTTTCTAACCTTGGCGCTCTTCTTTCCCTCTAAACATTCTTCATGGGTTGCTACATCTAGTCCCATGGCTTTAATCATTGAAGTAGACCTGGTTTGTTGTAGTTATTACTGCCTGTTTATCAACACTATAAAGAAACACTCTCCCATTACTCCCAGTTTTCAAGATTTGCATGGGATGGGCCATTGGGCAGGGATGGGCTGGAAACTTGGACTTGGTCCTTGCCTGTGTTACTGGTCCCTACACAAGTGATTTTGTTTGAGGTGGGTGAGTGATTTGAGGTAGGTCACTTAAGGTCTTTCTCAGGACTTCTGCTGGGATTTTCAGGAACAAGTTCCTTTCTTCACATGGTTTGGTTCCTATGCAGAGGTTGTAATGCTGAAATGGCCATCTTTGGTACCACAAGGGAGAGCCTACCCGAGAATACAGGTGACATCAAGTAAAGCTGAGTGACAGAAATGAAGACACATTCTGGATGCCAGATTTGAATCCCTTGATCCAGCATCCTCTTTCATACCCTTGATTTCATTAGCCAACAAATTTCCTTTTTGATTCAATAAGTTAGGATAGTGTTATAGGCTGAATTGTATTCCTCCCCCCCCCCCCACTAATATATCAATGTTTTAACCTCTGGTACCTCAGAATGTGACTATTTTAAAATGTTGATTTCTTTATTAAGTTTATTTATTTATTTTGAGGGGGGTGGCAAGGAGAAGCAGAGACAGAGGGAAAGAGAGAGAATCTCAAGTGGGCTCTGCATTGTCAGCATGGAGCCCAACATGGGACGTGGACTCACAAACCATGAGATTGTGACCCGAGCTGAAATCAAAAGTTGGATGCTTAATTGACTGAGCCACCCAGGCACCCCATATTTATTTATTTTTGAGAGAGAGAGAGCAAAGGAGGGACAGAGAGAAGGGGGAGACAGACTCACCATCAGCATGGAGTCTGACATGGGTGAAACTCATGAACCATGAGATTATGACCTGAGCCAAAATCAAGAGTTGGACATTTAACCAACTGAGCTATCTAGGTGCCCCAGAATGTGACTATTTGGAGATAGGGTCTTTAAAGAGGTGATTAAGGTAAAAATAGGTAATTAAGGCAGGTCTTAATTCGATATGGTTGGTGTCTGTATAGAAGAGGGGAATTTAGGGCACAGACATGTGTACATAGAGGGAAGACCACGTGAAGACACCAGAAGAAAATGGCCACCTGCAAGCCAAGAAGAGAGGCCCTTAGAGGAAACCAACCCTGCTAATACCTTCATTTTAGACTTCCTGCAGAACTATGAGGGAATAAGTTTCTGGTATTTAAGCCACTCATTCTGTAATACTTGCTTTGGCATCCTTAGCAAAGTAATACAGGTGAGTGTTTATCCCTTTGAAAAGTAAGTGCTGGGGTGCCTGGGTGGTTCAGTCGGTCAAGCATCGAATTCTTGATTTCAGCTCAGGTCATGATCTCATAGTTCGTGAGTTTGAGCCCCACATTGGGCTCCTGCTGATGGTGCAAAGCCTGCTTGGGATTCTCTCTCCCTCTGCCCCTCCCACATGTGCTCTCTCTCTCAAAATAAATAAAGAAACTTAAAAAGAAAGAAAGAAAGAAAAGTAAGAGCTATTGACTTCCAATCCTAATTTCTCACATGAACTCCTGGCCCAGTGATCAACCCCTACTAGACCCTTCCTCTTCATTTTTTGGTAAATCACCTCAAATCCAACAAGTCTAACCAGGTCATCCTGATTCTCCTAAAAATCTACTTCTCCTTCTGTATTCCATATCTCTGTGAAATCCTCTCCCCCCACTGAACCAGTTATCTAAGCCAGAAACCAGAAGTTCTTCTCCCTCATTGACCAAGGCATGCCATGGTCACTCTTCTCTCTCTGTCCTACTGGCCACACCGAGGGTTAAACCACCATTATCCCTCTCCTGGCTTATTGCAGTTGGCTCCTTTTGTCACCTTCCAATCCCCCCTCCATACCACCTTCTTAATGATTTTTAAAATGGCAAATCCCATCATGACACTCCCCTGCTCTGAACTCTTTCGTGGTTCCTACTGCTCTTAGGATAAAGTCCAAACTCCATAGTGTGACATATGGGATCCTAGGAGAAGTAGCTCACGTTAGCCAGCCTATCTCCCTTGTCTCCCTTCCATGCTCACTCTCATCTCTCTTCTAAAGCTCAGGGCTTCCCCAAGTCCAGTCATTCTGATATCCTCTTCATGATTTTCTGTATCATATATGCTGTCTTCCTTAACAATTGGTTCCATTTTTAAGATTAAATTACATTAAAGGAGGTAGGTGGGGAGATGGGTAAAATAGCCAATGGGGATTAAGGAGTGCACTTGTCATAAAGAGCACTGGGTGATGTATGGAAGTGTTGAATCACTGTATTATCCACCTGAAACACCATATGTTAACTATACTGGAGTTAAAATAAAAATAAGTAAATAAATAAAGTAAGTAATTAATTTAAATCCCATTATTTGGAAAGGCAACCATATGGCACTACTGTAAATATTATACTATAAATGTAATATTATACACAGAGAGAGAGAGAGAATCTCTGTCATATATAGCAGGTAAACAATTTAAATGAATCATTGATATTGTTGATAAAACTAGTTGCTTAAATAGTGTTGATAAATTTCAAGAAAATTTTTTTAATGTTTATTTACTTTTGAGAGAGACAGAGTGCAAGAGGAGGAGGGCAGAGAGAGGAGGAGATGCAAAATCTGAAGCAGGCTCCAGGCTCTGAGCCACCAGCAGAGAACCTGACATGGGGCTCGAACTCATGACCTGAGCTTAAGTCGAATGCTTAACTGACTGAGCCACCCAGGCGCCCCAAGAAGATTTTGAAATAAAAATAATAATGTTGGGGCACCTGGCTGCCTCAACAGGAAGAACAAACGACTCAATCTCAGGGTTGTTTGAGCCCCATGTTTGGTGTAAAGATTACCAAAAAACAAACTTAAAAAAAAAAAACATATATAGTGTAAAACAAGTAAGAGTATATTTAATTTCATTAACAAAGACCCAAATCTCAAAATAAATTCCTCAATAAGAGCAGCACTGCTTATAATGTTTAGTAACAAAGGGATGTTCAGTTTAATGATGCTTATTTTATTTTTAAATGTTTATTTAATTTAGAGAGAGAAAACATGCAAGTGGGTGAGGGGCAGAGAGAGAGGGAGACAGAGAATCCCAAGTGGGCTCTAGCCTCTGAGCTGTCAGTGCAGCGCCTGATATGGGGCTCAAACCCACAATCCATGAGATCTTGACCTGAGGCAAAGTTAGAATCTTAACCTATTGAGCCACCCAGGTGCCCCAATGATACACTTTTTAAAATTAGGGTTAAGACAAACTTCCACATTAGTAGTAAAAAAAAAACAAAAACCTGGTTTTTTTTTGTTTTTGTTTTTTTTGTGTGTGTGTTTTTTTTAACTAACATAAAGAATGACAGCTTCCAGGGGCACCTGGGTGGCTCAGTCGGTTAAGTGTCCCACTTTGGCTCAGCTCATGATATCACGGTTCATGAGCTTGAGCCCTGCATTAGGCTCCGTGCTGACAGCTCAGAGCCTGGAGCCTGCTTGGGATTCTGTGTCCTTCTCTCTCTCTGCCCTTTTCTGCTTGCACTCTGTCTCTCTCACTCTCTCAAAAATAAATAAACATTAAAAAAAAGTTTTTTTAATTAAAGAATTACAGCTTATATGTGTTTACATGGGAATGGAAAAGGATATTAATTTGCCCCATTTGATAGGTTTGGCTAACTTTCATTTTAAGATGTTTTGATTCAGGACACCATCTGAGGTAATCCTCAGGATCTGTTGTAAATTTGTGAAGACATAATCCAAGATAATATCCAAAAAGGAACAGAGAGAAGATTTCTTGTGCCCTGACAGCTGTCACTGGACAATGTTTATGAAATATTTTTATCACTCCTATCCAAGTGTTTTTCCATCCCCTGCAAAACATTTTCAGAAAGTATTTCAGTTGAGTTTATAAGTAGGTTTGTTTATGAATTCCAGAAATATATACTGAGCATGACAGATGCTGGCCCTGGCTCCAGACAAACATGAGAAACCATGAATCTCTGCCCACACCGAGCTCCCACTCTGTATGTGACCCAGAGGACCGAGGGACCCAGGAGACTCAGACTACAGGTTCATAATCCCCAAGGTCACTTTATCTTACCTAGGAATACTGAAATAAGCATGTCTTTTAAGAATAAATGAGGCTTTCAGATGAGCAAACCTTATCTATAAGATATGCTAATTTATAAACCCTCACCCAACCATGCATATGATGTCTATGAAGATAGACATTTTCTCCTAGGAGAACTTAATTCTTCTCCTATCTTGAAAAGACAGGTGTGGATCTTCAGTAGGAGGCAGGAGTCACTGCTCAGCACTTTCCAAAGTTGAAATGGTTGAGAATTCAGTGACGTATTGTGACGTATTTAATTTTAACTGCTATCTTCCTGTCTATCTTCCATATTCATGTCTTCCTGTCTATCTTCTGTGACCAAGACTTCTCCAATAACAGAACAATGGCTAGCCTTGGCTCTCCAGCCTGAATGAAAGGAGTGCATTCTCCTATTGAAAGAGCATGGCCCTAGCACCCTCCATGGTTTGCCCAAAGCGTTGGTACTAAACCTGTCATGGTTTGCCATGAATGAATCAAGAAGTTTAAAAACCAGTTCTCTTCTGTAATTGTATGACAGGACAAGACGTAACCAGGGACTTAAGTCGACCTGTGTCTGGCAAACAGAGAAAGATGAGAGGATTTTATAATATCAGTGGCTTTATCAGTTTGCTAGACTTCATTTTACATAAATTTTTTATATAAGCATCAGATATATTTTACTAACTTACTGTCCCTCTTCTTACCAACCTCCAATTGAAATAAGATTCATTCTTCTAAAATCCTAGTTCCTAGGGGTACCTGAGTGGCTCAATCAGTTAAGCATCTTGATTTTGGCTCAGGTCATGACCTCATGGTTTGTGAGTTTGAGCCCCATGTCGGTCTCTGTGCTGACAGTGCAGCGTCTGCTTGGGATTCTCTGTCTCCCCCTTTCTCTGCATCTCTCCTGCTTGCATCCTCTGTCTCAAAAATAAATAAATAAACATTAAAATAAAATCAAATCCCAGTTCCCAGACTTTCTATCCTAAGACCCTTTGCTTTGTCTCTACTTTTTGAGAATGGCAGTTATTTTCATGTAATAGGGACTCTATAGACGATTTTTGATGGTGGTGGTGATGATGATGATGATGATAATGAAGGAGAAGGAGGAAAAGGAGGAGGAGGAGGTGAAGAAGAACAACCACCACCACCACCACCTATGGCTTGAACCTTGAACCTATGGCTGCTCCCCGACTCTAGATCTTCTTGGGTTGACTCCACCCAGTCAAGGCTGAGATTGAAGAAGCTGGACTGACTTAATTTTCCAACCAATGCTTCCGAGTCCTGTGTCAGAGTCAGCCAGAGAGCTTGTTAAAATGCAGATTCCTTGACTCTGCCCACATGGAGTGTGAATCCCTAGAGTGGGGTGCACGCTGTATGCTTTTTAATCCCCTTCTTCCACCCCCACAGTGATCCTGACATTTGAGTCTTGTTCAAATACTAGGACTCCTGCTCTTGTCTCATTTGGAGATGACATGGAGAGCAGTGACTATCATGTATGTGCCTATAGCATCCGTCAGAAGCAGAGAGGCAGTGGGAGATGGTTGAGAACCATGCTAATGAGTAGAGTACACAAGTTGTGCAAAAACCAAGAAGTGCTTCATATGAATGCATTAATATATATTTGGGGGAAGAAAAGATGATTTCAGGGGGAAAGGAAATCTTATCTCAGACGGAGAGTTGGGAGGTGAAAATAGAGTGAACTTGAATTCAGAGAGTGCATGTCATTGTCGGGTACTAGTTAGATTGGTCCTTCTAAAGCAGAGCTTCCCAGGAACCTGTGACAGGAGGCCTGAGAAGCATTTTTGGCAATCAAGCAGAATGTTCCAGTTCTCTATTTCTGTAGACAGAGACCGGGGCTCTGGACTATGCTTCAGTGGGCATTAAACTTGGGGAATAGTACCACTAGCTAAAAGCTACTTGAATCTAAATCTACTTGATTTGCCCACATATGGAATATAGGTGGCCATAACCTAAATTGTTTGAAGTGTTACATGTGATAATGTGTATAAATCACTAAGCATTCAGTAAGCAATAGTGTTTATCTTCTGAATGCCTATTTTTAAATTTTCTGAGTGGGTAAACCTGGGAATGAAGTGTACTGCCTTTGATCATGGATGAGTCACAGATCAAAACACAAGTAAAGACAAATGGACACTTTCGGCTTAAAAAAAATCCCTGCCTATAGAACATTGCTTCGACCAATCTTATTAGGCGAGAAAGCATTTAGCAAATGAAACATTAGACATTTCAATATATAACACATAAAGCTTCTTAATTTGGTGAAAAATTAATGAAATGCTAATGACGCCAAATGCTGGACCAGACACAAGAAAAAAGGAGTAAAAAGAGAGTTTCTGCCCTCAAGATACCCCAACTAAGGAAAAACAAAAAAAAAGGAAAGTAATTAGGCTGGAAGTAGCTTCTGTGGGGTTTGTTATAATAGTGTTTTTTAAGACATTAGTAATTTTCTTATCAATTGCTAAGAACTTCATCTATCTTGGGGAGACTGAGCCCTTTGTCTCTAATAGGAGTTATGATATTTTATCCCTATATTCTCTTCTGACTTTGTTGCAGTGTGTTGTTTTGTTTTTTATCGTGTGGGTATCATTTTTATATCATCAAATCCTAGTATCTTCTTTAAAAGCGTCTAGGTTTTGTGTCAGTGCTGCCAGTCCTTTCTCATTCTGAGATTATAAAAGAATTATCATATGTTTTATTCTTTTACAATAAGTTTTTTTTTAATGTTTTTATTTATTTTTGAGAGTGAGAGAGAGCAAGGAATGCAGAGAGAGAGAGAGGGAAAGGGAGGCAGAGGATCTGAAGCAGGCTGACAGCAGAGAGCCCGATGCGAGGCTCAAACTCACAAACGGTTAGATCATGACTTGAGCCAAAATCAGACTCTTAATTGACTGAGTCACCCAAAACTTTCTGTATTCAGAAATCCATTGTAATTTATTTGGATGAGAGATGAAGATCCAACTTTATTTTTTCTACAAAGCCACTAGGAGTCCCCACATCATTTATTGAATAGTCCCCTTAATTTCTTTGGGTTTGTAGATAATATAAAACAATTTGATGTTGAGTTCTGAGATGAAAGAGTCATTGGTATTCAATAATACTGACCCTGAGTCATCCACAAAAGATTAAGTTACGTTGTTGTATAGTCTCTAAGAGGCAAGGGGAGTGAATGATTTATATGCAATAATTTTAAGCATTCGTGTTAAGATTTGTTTTGTGGCATAAAGGCAATACTTTCAAAAGTTTGCATCTTCTCTCCCCTTAGCCACTGCAAATTTTTTGGTAACTAAAATTAAAGTAAATACGAAAACCTCAGAGAAAGCCTGTTCGTAGTGACCAGCCAGTGGCTGGCCAAATGTCCTGCACGCCCAGGATCAGCTGGCTAGTTATTCGCACCGCTGCAGTTGTCCTAGATCAGAACCTTCGAGAGCATAAAGCAGTGTTTTATTTGGAATTCAGTGGTTAGTTCTGAAACTCTGGGTCCGGAGAAGCCTCATGCTAATTGACAAGCCCATCAGCAGCACGAGTGACTCTTTCCTCACACCCTTATTCGAGATTCAATATAACCAAAGTTCACTAATCTCATAGACCAAAAGTATCTCCTATATTGTTTCCACATTCGCATCTGTAAAGATGAGTCCTTTTGCCCATCTTTTCTTATGTGTGTTCTTCTCTTGTGAACAATGTTCTTGGGAAATTTTGTTGGGTTGTTTGACTTTTTGTTATCTGTCTAATAGAATCTTTGTTTTGAGAGCAGTAATGCTAATGTTAACAACAACTGTCAGCTTCTACTGAGCACCTACCTCAGGTATTTCCTAAGCTTTAGCTCATTTCGGAGCCTTTTGTCCATAAGGCAACTTTGCACCAATTAGACCAAGGCATCCCTTCCTTTGTGCTGGCATAGCCTCCCCAACGGTTCAGAGTGGTGCTGTCTCATCTAATTTTCATAAATAAGCCTACAAAGAAGGTATCATCATTCTTCTGTTAGATCATTTCCCCCAAACTGCACAGCGAGTCAGTGGTGAATTTGGAAGCCATGTTTAATCACTGTGCAGTATAGCGCCTACTTCACATGGTTACAGTCAGTAGAAATCAAGGCAGACTCCTGAAGTACTCAACACAAGTGGTAAATAGTTACTAAAATATATGTGGAATTAGCTTTTGGTCTGTTGTGTGTTGCAAATATTGCTTTCCAATTTTATTATTTGTCATTTAATTTGGCTTGTGGTGTTTGCTAACCGACGAAATTTTTATATAATCAAATTTACCTTTTTGGTTATGACTGTGGTCATGACCTCTCTTTTGGTTGGCATTATAAAGACAAAATAATTGAGTAAAGTAACCACTCCCGTGTTCATCAGGGGATGCGCTAACTTAAAGAGAGTCCTAAATACAAGACCACACAACTGCCTTCTTGGCCACGAACGGTTGTGGCTGTGGGCCGGCAACACAGGCTTCCCAGTGACCCAGGTACTTTCTCCATTGGAACAGAACGTGGGAGGAAAGAGGGAGAGGAACTGGAAAACAAGCCATTTCCTTTAAAGGAAGGGACATTCATTTCCATTTAAATCCCGTTGGAACTTAATCAGATGGACACACGTGGCTTCGAAGGAAGCTGGAAAATGTAGTCTCAAGCTGGGCAGGCTGCACCTTGCTGAAACAAGGGGGAAGGTGGGCAGAGGCATAGCTTTTGTACCAAAAGAAAGGAGAGTATACCAGGTCACAAGGAGCACACCTCCCCAAACCCTCCCGGCCCCGTATGTGAAACTCCTCCCTTCCTGAGCTTACTTCTGTATAATGTTTGCTCAGCAAAGAATTTCAGGTCTTGGGGCGCCTGGGTGGCTCAGGTCATGATCTCACAGTCCGAGGGTTCGACCCCTGCAACGGGCTCTGTGCTGGAGGCTCAGAGCCTGGAGCCTGCTTCAGATTCTGTGTCTCCCTCTCTCTCTGCCCCTCCCCCCGATTGCTCTCTGTCTCTGTCTCTCAAAATAAATAAAGACCTAAAAAAATGTTTTTAAAAGAAAAAAGAATTTCAGTTCTTGTAGATGCACACTTCTTTTCTTTTCTTTCTTTTCCAAGCTCTTTCTGTTGGGGATAATTATAAAAAGTAACTCAGAGTTAAGAAAAGAAAAGAGAAATAATACTCCTTGCCTCCTGAGGATGTTGGCAGATTCTCCTTCCTGGGTCTGGACCACTTGCCAGTCTTTCAGCCAATTAATTGCTACCTGTTCTTCAGAGACCAACTTCCAAGCCCCATCCTCAGAGAAAGGGCCCTGGCTCCTTCCCTCACCAGACAGACAAGGGCTTCTTCATAATCATCTCCTATTACTTTTTATTCATAGCGCTTTTGCAGCTGGTAACCAGGATGTGTTAGCATGACTGTTGGCTTGACATCACCCTGGTGGCACTGGGCTGTGGATTTCCAGGGGACAAGGGCTCACCTCCAGGGCTAGCACTGGGCACAGAGTAAGTGCTCAATAAATGTTTGCTGGATGACTGAATGGGTGTTGAGAGAAAGGCAGAAGAGCTCTGAAAGAAAGGGAGGAGACTGTGACAATAGCACTGATACCTTAGTGTGTCCTGGGTGGCCTGTCAGAGGGGACGGGCTGAACCCGGGGGAGGGGCGGGCAGCGCCTGACAGGCCTGATGGACCCAGGTCTGGAAGCTGTCTACGGGCAGGGCTGACAAGGGAAAAGCCCTTGCAGGGCAGAGGGGTGCGAGTGGGAAATGCTTGCTCACCTCTGGTGCCAACATCGAGGTCTCTGACCCTTTAGAAGAGGCACCCACACCTAATAATTGTTGAATTAATGAAATGTCATGTGGTGGAATTTAAATGTCTTTTCTGATACATAAAATTACTTGTTCCAGAACTTCATTCATTTTTCTGGAGTGAAGATGAATCCTCTGCCAGGCACTTATTTAGACAATTTGCGTTTCGATCTAAAAGTGACATTGACATTTAAGGAAAACCTGTGTCAGGAGTGAAGGTGAAACAAAACAGGTTAGGATTTCATCGTCTCCTATTGTTGGTGCACTTTTGGACGTTACTGTTAATGTTTTACCAGTGTGCTAGTAAGGTAGACAGCATATTGACCATCAAATTAAACTGCAGAGATATTGTTTTATTTTGGACAGGCGTGGGCTACATTATGTATATTGCATTCATCTACCTCTCTTTTTTTGTAACTTCGGTTCCTCAAGGTTTCTGCCTCTTTAGTGGGAAAGGCAAGTCAACTAGAAGCAAAGATAAGAGAAACAACACTTTGGAAAGCATAAGAAAAGGCAGTTGACATGGAGTCACTTACAAGTTGGAACTCAGGGAGGTCACACAAATGCACTTTGTGAGTCAACTTTTCTTTTTTAAATTCCTCATTTGATTTCATGTCCCGGTACACACAGAAATGACAGCTGCCAAGAGAGGTACAACGTTGGAGAAGATTCGGGGAGAATCAAAGGGCCTGGGGTTGTACTCTGGGAGTTCTTGGCCTTCTCTTTCTTGGTCTCACTGGCATCTGTCATTATCACCAAGGAGGGTGAGTAGCCACAGTAACCACTGCTGAAACTGCCACCAGCGTCTTCCCCTCTGGGGCTATCTCTACCTCTTCTTGGCCAGTGAAGAATCTTTGCATTTGTTCCATGCGGAATAGGAAAGCACTTCACAATAGACCATCTTCCTGCTTGCTGCTTAGGTTTTCTCCCGTCTGATGATTTCAGCTTCAAGGAGGTGAAAGAACAGAAAAGCCAGAATGGATGGGTCAGGAGCTCCTCCAACCCTCAGTCCGTTCCATCGCTTAAGCCAGGTGCTGTTAGCTCCTGCAAAAATATTACAAGAGTAAGATGTGATTCTAACTTTCCCATATGAACACATGTGCTAGATTTTATTGCCTGGAGTCAGTCGTTTTTGCTGTTGACATTATTTATGAGAGTACTTAGAGGAAAGCCATTTGAAAGTAAGACTGGTAACCTCAGCCTGATGCATCTGATGATGATTTTGTTCTCTCTGTTAAGAGTCGCGTCTGGCAGAGTATTTGAATTGAAGCTGCTTGAAAATAGGCAGCTGCCTGCCCTCAGGCCTGTGAAAACTGAAAACGCATCTCAGTGTCACTGTGTTTTCTACTCTTGTGTGGCAAAAGAGGTAGATCTGAAAAAGAGAAGCAATTTCAAGTTTAGAGAAAGTGGTGGGACAAAGCAGGAGGAGGAGGGCTTGAAGCACCAGCCTCCCATGACTGACTTACACACCAAAGCCGTCTTTCCAGTGGCAGCCTTATGCATTTCCAGAAGGAACTCAGATCAGAGGCCTGGCTGGATCGCGCCCCAGACCTGCAGGAAAGGGAGCTGAAGCTGTGCGCCTCACAAAGCCAGAGGAGCCTGGCCTGAGCCCAACACCTTTGTCAGGTGTGCTTTCTCTATTGTTCCCCAAATGGCGAGGGATTAAGATGAGGGGTTTGGAGTGGCAATTTTTTTATGATTCTTCCTAAGCCAGAAGAGACACTTTTCTTAGAGAGCTGTGGGAAGGAATGCAGACTGCTGAGTGCTTTGGGGAACTTGTTTGCAAACACCTGGAGTGTGTGTGTAATCCATACTTAAAACAGCTGACTTCTGCTTCCTCCGAGCCACCTCCTGCCCCTCCCTTCCCTTCACACTGCTCTCCCTCCAGCCTCCAAAGCCCCACTCTTTAAATTTTAGGAATGGAAGGAGCCCCCCTGCTCACAGCTACACGTGGGATGTGATCTCCTTTATTTAGGCAAACAGAGCCGCTATGCCACCTCCATCCGTCACCGAGGTTCCGGGCAACGGGGAGAGCTGGATTTTCAAAATGATCTGTGCCTCTCCTCTTAGCCTCTCATGCAAATGTGCACCTCAGGCTTCTGGGAAGTTAGGACACCTCTCGTCTTGGGATGATCATTCATCAGCGCGTTTGAGCCCTCAGAGAAAGACCCTATAGAAATACAGAGAACAGAAGGTGGCTTCTCCAACTGGCCACACTCTATTGGTCAGCTTACTCCCTCAGAAGTCCTGAGAGCCAGAAAAGAAATTGCATAGGATTTATTTTTTGTACAATTTTATTTTTAAGGGATCTCTACACCCGACATGGGGCTTGAACATAGGACCCGAGATCAAGAGTTGCATGCCCCACTGACAGAGCCAGCCATGTGCTCCTACACAAGCATCCTTTTGAATTTATTTTATTTTAGTTTTTAATATATATTTTTAAAGTTTACATATTTATCCTGAGAGAGAGAGAGAGAGAGAGAGAGAGAGAGGGAGAGAGAGAGAGACACTAGTGGGGGAGGGGCAGAGAGTGAGGGACAGAGGATCCGAAGTGGGCTCTGTGCTCATAGCAGAGAGCCTGATGCGGGGCTCAAACTCACAAATGATGAGATCATGACCTGAGCCAAAGTCAGATGCTTAACCAACTGAGCCACCCAGGCGCCCTTAAAGTTTTAAATTTAAGGGAATTTTCCCCTCTCAATTTGGGGTTGGTGGGCTAGGCACTCAGATCAGTCTCCTGTACAGCTGACTTGTCTGTGAGCCCTAAGAAGTAGTAGCTGCCGACAGGGCTGCTCAGAGATTTAGAGCTGCCTGGAAAGGTTTTAAACTTCTCAGAAACAAAACTGGTTCTGTAAGCAGCGTGTAAAGGATTAGAATCAGTCCTGCTTCAGAGAGAAGTAAAACAGCCAGGATGACACTGGACCGGTCAGCTGTACTCTGTCCACAGTGTGGAAAAAACCCAGTGCTGTGGGCCTTGTTTAGTGCGCCTCATCCAGCTCTGGAGACCCAGCCTGGGAGGTGCCCGGGCAGCAGGCACGGGTGATCACCTGCGGGGACCCCTTCTCTCCATGATCATCACATTCACCCAGGGCAAGGGCTGTGGCTGCTGTGTCCCCGGATCCAACACGGAGCCTCACACACTGACCGATGGCTGAGTAAATGCTTGCTGGGGTGTCTTGTTATTAATCAGTGAGAGGGTCTGACGACACTGTACCTCGTCAAGCGTGTTCATTTAGCTTCCTAAAAATCTGCTTATGTGAAAAGTAAGCTGTGTTTATTTCTGAGTCTCAAGTTTACCCCTGAAGGCGTCTGTAATTGATGACGGCACTGAAGGCTGTAGCTTGCTTTTGTTCAGCTGTTTTCACCTAGGAAATATGCAGGATGGCTTATCTGATGACGGCCTCTTCTGTGGCAGGTTGTTGGCTTTCTGCAGGAAGTAGGCGTTTTCAGATGTATGGGGAAAACTGCATATCTTTGACCATTCCTACACTCATGCATCTCTTTGCCATAAAGATTTTATTAAAAATGAGGAATATTGAAAATATTTTTCTGTTCAAATCAGTCCAGGTTTGCATTTTATTTATCTGTTCATTTTTATTATTATTATTTTTTAGTAATCTCTATACTCCAACGTGGGGCTCAAACTTATGAACTCAACATCAAGAGTCACATGCTCTTCTGGCTGAGGCAGCCAGACACCCCTCCGGGTGTGCATTTTATTTTTATTTTATTTTATTTTTAATTTTTTTAAACATTTATTTAGTTTTGAGAGACAGAGAGAGACAGATCATGAGCAGGGGAGGGGCAGAGAGAGAGGGACACACAGACTCGGAAGCAGGCTTCAGGCTCTGAGCTGTCAGCATAGAGCCTGATGCGGGGCTCAAACCCAGGAACTGTGAGATCGTGACCTGAGCCGAAGTCGAACACTCAACCAACTGAGCCACCTAGGCGCCCCCAGGTGTGCATTTTAAAACAGATTTCTAAATACATACTTCCAATAAAATAAATAAGCTATACTCAGTTAAGTCACAACTTTGTATTATATTCCAATGCCTAAATAAGATTAATTCTAGATAGTAAGTATTAAAATGCTAAGAAAGAAACAATTAATGGTTTACATTTGGAGCCCCAAGATCCTAGGAACTGGATGCAGTAGAGTTACAGAATTCAAATCTAATTATTAATTGAGTTGGGAATATGACTACTTGTAAAGAGAAAAAAAATCATTGCTGGAAAAAAAAAATAACATGCTCTCCAGTGATTCTCTCCTACCAAGCAGTTACATCAAGAGCACAGCTGACCCGTGAACAACATGGGTTTGAACTACACGGGTCCACTTACATGCGGATTTTTCCCAGTAAATACAGTACAGTGCTGTCAAATCTATTTTCTCTTTCTTATGATTTCCTTAGTAACATTTTCTTCTCTGGAAATGGAATATTACCTGGCAACAGGAAAGAATGAAATCTTGCCACTTGCAACAATGTGGATGGAACTAGAGGGTATTATGCTAAGTGAAATTAGTCAGAGAAAGACAAATATCATATAGTTTCACTTATATGTGGAATTTAAGAAAATAGATGAATGTAAGGGAAGGGAGGCAAAATAATATAAAAACAGGGAAAGGGACAAAACACAAGAGACTCTTAAATATGGAGAGCAAACAGAGGGTTGCTAGAGGGGTTATGGGAGGGAGGATGGGCTAAGTGGGCAGGGGGCATTAAGGAGGACACTTGTTGGGATGAGCACTGGGTGTTATATGTAGGGGATGAATCACTGGAATCTATCCCTGAAATCATTATTGCACTATATGCTAACTAACTTGGATGTAAATGAAACAATGAAATACAAAGTTACTCATGGATTTTGATTGTGCAGGGGGTCAACCCCCCGAACCCCCACATTATTCAAGGGTCAGCAGGATATCTCAACTGCTCCACTATCTCCAGACTACAAAGAAATTCAGGGAGGAGTTACTATCAATAATCGCCAGTTCATTATTATTCTTTTTTTATGTTTATTTGTTTATTTTGAGAGAGAGTATGAAAGGGGGGAAAGCAGAGAGAGAGGGAGACAGAAGATCCTAAGTGGGCTCTGTGCTGACAGCAGAGAACCTGACACCGGGCTTGAACCCAAGAACCATGAGATCATGACCTGAGCCAAAGTCGGTCGCTTAATCGTCGGAGCTGCCCAGGCGTCCCACGAGTTCATTATTTGTGCAAAGCCTGAGCAATAGCTCTAACACAGTCCTGCTGCCTTTGCCTGGGCAGCCCTCACTACACAGAGGCGGAGGCTGAGAGAGGGAAACAAGACAACTTGCTCTATCTGGGCAACCACATTGCTTTAGCGATGTCTGAAGAAACAGCCAACTCAGGGAAGCACCATCTTTCAGTCACAAAAAGGGTAGGGGGAAGCAAACTGAGAAAATGAAGTGTTAGACTGGCAAGGAGGTGATGTTCTCCAAGAGGCCACCTCTGCAGGAAAATGCAAAAGAAAACTCAGAAGTAACCCAGAAACAGTTGTAGGATCTGTCATCCTTCAGTAGAAATGTTCATCTTTCTGGGTAGGTGGTGGTTCCATCGGTTAAGTGTCCAACTCTGGATTTCAATCCAGGTCATGATCTCATGATTCATGACTTCAAGCCCCACATCAAGCCCCACATGGGGCTCTGTCCTGATGACACAGAGCCTGCTTGGGATTCTTCCTCTTCCCCTCTCTCTACTCCTCCCCCGTCAAGCTCACGCTCTCTCTCAAAATAAATCAAAAAACTTAAAAAAAAAAAAAGAAAAGAAAAATATTCATCTCTTCAAGATGCTGATAGGAAAAAACTGCTGATGAAAAATCTCTTATAATCAACACAGGAGCACCTTCTCTCCTGGGCTCGAAGAGTTACACGTGGCCACTATTTGAGTTTAAAAGTATTTTTGTGGGCTGTGTTAGTAGATTGGAAGCAGACTTGGGCTTGATGTAGGGCATGTCTTTTATTATAAAAATGCATTAATATATTATACTTTGTGTTAATAAAAACAATAGGAGCACCTGGGTGGTTCAGTCAGGTAGGCATCTGACTTCAGCTCAGGTCATTATCTCACAGTCTGTGGGTTCAAGCCCCGCGTCGGGCACTATGCTGACAGCTCAGAGCCTGGAGCCTCCTTTGAATTCTGTCTCTCTCTCTCTCTCTCTCTCTCTCTCTCTCTCTCTCTCTCTGCCCCTCCCCCACTCATGCTCAGTCTCTCTCTTTCTCAAAAATAAAGATTTTTAAAAAATTAAAAAAAAACAATAATGAGAAAAAGTAAATAAAACTAACAGTTCTAAAGGCAAATCCAAGACGTGGAAAAATGTAACTGGCAATTCTGGACTGATCACATCTCAAGAGTGACCAAGGGAGAATACTAGAACATGCTTTATTTGCCTTTTTTCCCCCTGTGGGAGTCGGTGTCAAAGAGTGCCAGGAAATCCCTTGGAAGACACTAGTACCTGCCTCGCAGTGGCCAGACCACTCCCATGCAGTAGAAGCTAGAACGTGGCCTGATTCTATTGCAACAGTGGAGAAGACGCCAGCAGAACAAAGTGGAAGTAGTTTAATTCCCACAAAGCATGGATGCAGAATCTCTGTACAGATGGCCTCAGGGACTCCGGGGATTCAACCCATCCTCGGTCATCACAAAGCTCTGGGAAAGCTTCAGTCCACCAATTAGCATAATCATTATGTCAACAACAGCATCCATGGCCATCCCTGTGGCTGCTGCAAACATTTACATGGGTTTTTACGGAAGGGGAAAATTTTGCTATCCCATTTAAATTTCTAAACAACTGGTGATGATTGATGACCATTTTAATATAAACCACACACACACACACACACACACACACACACACACACCAGCTTAACAGAAAGGTTAGAAAATGAAGTGGAAAGAATTTCCCAGAAACTAGAACAAAGATACAAAATGAAAAATAGGAGAGGAAAAGAAAATCAGAGTAGTAAGTTGGAAGTCTAACATCCAATAATATGAATTCCAAAAATTGTCAAGAAAATTGAAGGAAGGCATAAAGAAATAATACAAGAAAATCTCCCACTTTTGAAGCCTCGGGTATCTAAATGACATGGGTCCATTGAGAGCCCAGGACATTGAAAAATAAATGACCCACCAGGGCACACCATCATAGAATTTTAGTATTAGGAATAGAGAGAATATTTTGAAAGATGATAGAGGAAAACTTAGAAGTCACACACACAGGATTTCATCAGACTGCAGTAATAACTGGTCACGTCTTGAAAAATCAAAGGCATAGAATGTATTATGCTAAAAGAAATAAATCAATTAGAGAAAGACAAATATCATGTGATTTCACTCATATGCAGAATTTAGGAAACAAAACGGATGAACATATGGGAAGTTTGGGGGAGAGAAGAGAGAGAAACAAATCACAGGAGACTCTTTTTTTTAATTTTTTAATGTTTATTTTTGAGAGAGAGAGAGACAGAGCAGAAGCAAGGAAAGGACAGAGAGAGGGAGACACAGAATCTGAAGCAGGCTCCAGGCTCTGAGCTGTCAGCACAGAGCCTGACACGGGACTTGAACCCATGAACCATGAGATCATGACCTGAATTGAAGTCGGACGCTTAACTGACTGAGCCACCCAGGTGCCCCAAGAGACTCTTCACCATAGAGTACAAACAGAGTTAATGGAGGGAGGTGGATGGGAGGTGGGTGGGTGACGAGTACTAAGGAGGGCACTTGTGAGGAGCGCTGGGGGTTGTATGTAAGTGACAAATCCCTGAATTCTACTCCTGAAACCAATATTGCACCGTATGGTAACTAAAATGTAAATTAAAAAAGGAAAAAAAATAAATTGGCACATTTTTATTGGAAAATGTTGACTGTACCTGGCAATATCTTCATAGCTATTGTCCTGGAATCTCACTTATATCCCTAGAAAATAATTTAGCAGAAGCAAAAATAAATGAATAAGTAAATGCATAAATAACCATGTTTTTGAAAAAAACGAAAAAACAAAATTCAGAGGGATAACCAAAAAAAAAAAAAAGGAGAAACAACACAAGGACCTATTAACTGATGAATGTGATGAATGGATAAATAGAAATGGTAGAGCAATACAAGGGACCATGTCTGGCAGTAAAAAAAAATGAAATACTGTTACTTGCTACAACATGGATAACCTTGCCGGCATGATGTTCAGAGGCCAATTACAAAAGACTACATATTGTGCGATTCCATTTATATGGCGGGGCAGAGGGTGTGGAATGGGCAGTGACTGCTAATGGATATAGAGTTTCTTTGGGGAAAATGAAAATGCTTTCCACTGGATTCTCCTGGCTCATCCCTGTTCCAATTTGATGGTTCGATTATTATACTCATTTGATCTACTCATTTGACCCTTATAACTTTGTGGTTTTGCATGCTAACATTCAAGAATCATCAGACTGAACGGAAATGTCCTTTGGAAAGGGTACACTTTATTATTAACTAACGCATCAGCTCTAGTTAATCCCTCACTAGAGTTTAGCTACCTGGGAGCAGGTGAGAATCTCCCAGACCCAGGCTTGCCAGTCAGGGATGCCTGTACCTACTCACCTGTCCTTCAAAGACCAAGGATGAGCGGTGGGAATGAGTCCTTTCAGGTGGCTGAGACTACAAGTGGTGGAAAACACAGCTCTCCCTGCAGTGGAGGCAACAAAGAGGACAGTATTTCTTTTATATATCCGCACCCACAAAGACATTTAAAGAATCATTTGGAAAAAAAGAAACAATCATTTGATTCATTTATCTACCCATCATTTTGCTTGCCACCCCCTGCATGCAGGTACTGTGCCAGATGCAGGAATAGAGAGACCAATAATCTGTCACCTGCTCCGGGAAGCTCTTGATCCCTTGAGAAAAATATGGGATGCTTGAGACACAGCTCCTGATATTTTAGTCCCTCCTATGTTTGCCAAACTTGGCCTATTCCTTTAAGAGTAGATCACCCTTCCTCAACTCTACCCTTTTGGTGTCATTGACTGAAAACTAAGTCAACCTCTTGTTTCATAGGAAGATAAGTGGCAGGGAAGGATTACATGGCTGTGACATTGTGCCCCTCTGACTGTCTGGGGTGATCCATGCCAGTAGGTTGGCCAAGTCTGCATCAGTCAACAAATATCTACCAAGCTGCTTCTGTGGGCCACATTCATGGAATGAGATGGACAAGGTCCCTTCACTTTGGCTGGGTGTAGAAGGGGGTGAAGTGAGGGCCACTTTGGACAGAATGAGCAAGGGCAGACCTCTGTCAAGGATGAGCATGAAACAGCCAGGCCATGAGTTGGAGAACAAATATTTTCCACAACACCACATTGGAGGTGGGCATCATCAGTCCAGCTTCACAGGGGAGGAGCCCTGCCCCCAGAAGATAAGAAGCTCATCTGGGGTCCTGCAGCCTTCAATTGGCAAAATAGATATTCACTCCCTCTTCCTCCCCTTCCACCCTAACCACTCTCTCTCTACCACCCCAGTGTCAGCTGGAAGTGAAACAGCAGAGGACCATGAAGCCAGAATGGAAAGGGAGAGAGACCCAAGGTGAATGTTAAAGAACAAGAAGGAAGTAGAAGTGGCCCAGTGGAATAGGATGGGGCCATAAGCAGGGATCCTCTTGCTTCTCTGCTGTTCTCTGGTCATTTTCCTTAAGCACCGCACCTCCCCCAAAGAACGGAGTTTTATTCTTGTCCCAAGAGAAAGCTTGACTAAAACATTGGGCTGAGTTTTGAACATCTGAGAAGTGTGTGGGAATCTCCCCCACCCAAACTTGCCGGCCAAGAATGCTTGTATCTCCTTACCCGTCCTTCAAAGGCCAACGACAGGTGGTGCAAACTGGTCTGTCAGGTAGCTGAGGGGGTCGGGGGGGGGGGCACCCACCTCTCTCTGCACAGGAGGTAACAGATAGGATGGGCTCCCATGTTGTGCTGCAAACATTAATGCACATTCATAAAAAACCGGGCTTTCACAAAGCATCAGGCCCTCCGTCTGTCATCAGCCAGGCTGGGCAACCAGGGTCCCACCTGAGCCATCCTTCTTCTTCAGGGCACTTCACCAACTAGGCCTCTGAGAACCATAAATAAAGATCACTGCGAATGGCCTTTCTGTCTGACCCTTTAACCTGAAATAAAAATAAAGCTTGGAGAATGTAACCCTGACTCAAGTCTCCTTCGTGGGCTCCTCCTTCCCTTACCTGTTGACAGGTGCCTGCCAGACCTCACGGTTACCTTTGATTTAGCTGTAATGGCATCTCCACACTCCGCCGAGGTCTGCCCTGTCATCCTTCCCAAAGCTTAAGTCAATTTATATGGTAACCTGAGAGCCATTTCTTGCTTCCAGATGATGTCACTGTCTGTTAACACATACTGGAATGATCACCATACTCCATGCAACAGAGCAGATCACTCTCGAAGCCAGAGCTGGGCTAAAAAATTGTTTAATGAGTTTTCAAAATAAAAAAGATTTATGCCCACACGCCTTTGTGTAAACTCCTCTGATATTGCAGTACTCATTTTCAGAGAGCCAAGAGTGGTTCTTCTGAATCAAAATTCTGCACCTGAGAAATTGACGTATACTTATGGAGAAAAAGGTGGCAAATCTGAGACCAGAGCAGACAAGCACAGATCAAAACCTCCAAATCAATTTTAAACTGTATCTTTTTCTTCATTTGAACCCTGAAATGAGTTTGCATTAGTAAAAGCGCCAGCATTTGTTTGTTGCAGCACAGTTCTGGGTACAAAATGGACTTAAGTTTCTTTGTTACCAACTTCTCTGTGGTCCTGGAGTGAACAAGGTAACAGTTTCTTTGTGTTGAACAGCACCCGCAAAATCAGGACCATTTTGTTACAGGACAGATGGACTATGTGGATTAAGTGGTGGACAGAGAGCTGTGTTTGTGTGTGTTCACATTTTACTTTGTTTCAAATGTATGGAAATGATTAAAATAAAGAGCCTTTGGCTTTACATTTTATGAATAGGGGCACCTAGGTGGCTCAGTAGGTTAAGTATCCAACTCCTTTGGCTCAGGTGATGACCTCATAGCTTGTGAGTTCAAGCCCTGAGCTGGGCTCCACCTTGAGAGTTTGCTAGACTCCATTTTACATAAAATTTTTGTATAAGCATCAGATATATTTTTCCTAACTTACTGTACCTCTTCTTACCAACCTCCAATTGAATTCATTCTTCTAAAATCCCAGTTCCCAGGGATGCCTGGGTAGCTCAATCAGCTAAGCTTCTGACTCTTGATTTTGGCTCAGGTCACAATCTCATGGTTTGTGAGTTCAATCCCCACATCGAGCTTTGTGCTGACAGTGCAGAGTCTGCTAGGGCCTCTCTCTCTGCCTCTCCCCCACTTGCTCTCTCTTAAAATAAATACATAAACTTAAAAAAAAAGATAAATTTTATGAATACATCAGGACACCTGTGTGGCTCAGTGGTCAGCGTCTGACTCGATTTTAGCTCAGGTCATGATCCTAGGGATGTAAGATTGAGCTTTGCATCAAGCTCTGCACTGAGCATGGAGACTGCTTGAGATTCTCTCTCTTCCTCTCCTGTCCCTCTACCAAGCTTGCACACTCTCTCTCTAAAACAAAATTTTAAAATCTTAAATGTTGTGAATATGTCTAATTCCAAAATATCAATGTTTCCCTTCCCTCCTGTATGATTTTCCTGTTGCTGCTGTAATTGGTTACTACAAATTTAGTGACTTAAAGCAATACAAATTGATAGTGTCGGGGGTCAGACATCTGAAATCAAGGTATCACTAGAGCCATGTTCCTTCAGGAGTTGGAGGATCTGTTTCCTTGCCTTCCCCAGCTTCTAGTGGTCACCTGCCTTCCTAGGCTTGAGGTCCCTTCCCCCCATGTTCAAACCACATCACTCCAACCTCTCATTCTGTCCTCAGTGCTTTTTCTGACTCTGACCTTCCAGCCTTCCTCTTACAAGCACCCTCGTGATTCCATTGCACGTGCCCAGATAATCCAGGATAATCTCCCATCTCAAGATCCCTAACTTAATCACACCTGCAAAGCCCCCTTTACCATATAAAGTAGCATATTCCCAAATCGCAGGAATTAGAACACCAAGCATCTTGGAAGGGCATTCTCCAGCCTACCACACCCACTTTCACAAGTGTTTCCAAACGTAGGAGGTGGAAGTCCTAGCTGAGATGCAGATGAAGAGCTGTTCACACACCCAGAGCGTGCCCCTCACTGCAGCTCATTCCACAAGAGAGCTTTTCTGTCTATCCCTGGGCTCAAAGCCTTCACCCCAAGGGTTCATGGCTGCTCTGCCTCTTGTTGCGGGGTGGCTGAAAGGGCATTGGACTTGGAGGGACTTTAAACAAGACTCTTTAACCTCTCCGAGGGCAGTTTCCTCATGTGTAAAAGAGAGTAGGGAAATAGCACACACTTCTCACAGCCTCCAGGGGTGAAAGAGGTTGGTGGGCACCTGGGCGGTTCAGTCAGTTGAGTTTCAGACTACAGCGCAGGTCATAATCTCATGGTTTGTTGGTGAGTTGGAGCCTCGTGTTGGGCTCTATGCCTACAGCTCGGAGCCTGGAGCCTGCTTCAGATTCTGTGTCTCCCTCTCTCTCTGCCCCTCCCCCGCTCACGTTCTGTCTCTCTCTTCCTCTTAAAAATAAATAAACATTAATAAGTAAATAAATAAAGTACTTCTCTTGCTTGAAAGAAGAATGCCAATATACATAGATTGAGCGGGAGGGCTGACCTTATGTGTTATAAAAAAATAAAATGTTTTCAGGAGCTCCATTTCATTCTTGGTGGATTTATTCACTTGCATTTGTGTTTAAACATAAAGCAATAAAAAAATCATCAGGTTTTTAAATTTAGGTTTCTGGGCCCCCCTCCCAAAGAGTCTAATCTGGGTCTGTGTCTGGGTCTGGTCCTGGAGTCTGTACCTTATGACACAAACTGCCCCTCTCTGCCATCACCGTGGTAACACCACCAGTGCCGGAAGTTCTCAGTCACAGCTAGAGGAACGCTGGGTGGAAGGCAGCCAGGTTCACCTAATGTACCGTCTGTTTTTCCTTTTTTTTTTTTTTATTTGAGGTTATCAAAAGTAGTGAACAAATATTTGGGGGTTCACCTTCCCACTCCCAGCTGTGGGACAGCCCGAGCCAATTTCTATCAAAGTCAAGCCAATTTCTATTGATATAAGTTGAACCCTTCAGGGAGGCAAATTTCTTCAGGGCTAGAGATCCATTCTTTCATAGAACCTATGTTATCAAGAAATGCAAAAGAAGAAAGCAGCTACTCAAATGAAATCTGAGTTTAATGAAGACAAAAAGTTTTGATGATTTATTTAATTGCAATAATAAGAGCATATATGTCATGGAAAAGTAGCCTTCATTTGCCAGTCATCTGTTTTGAAACCTGTTGTTATTGCTATCGGTGATGGTGGTAGTGGTAGAGAAAAATCATGCTGATTTTTCCCTCTGGAATGTTCCTTCTCCCCTCATCGTGGCTTTTGCCCATTATTCAGGGCCAGGCCAAGCATGTCTACATTTTTCTACAATTCTGCCTCTCAGACTTACTATAAAGCTAGAGTTGACTATGCAGATTGGTTATTTGGTAAATTGACTTTCAGCCACTTAGCCTTCTGAGCCCATGACATTAAAACAAACCAACTTTGGAAGCCATATGTCAAATGAGGAGAAGAAATTATAGCCTGGGCCCATAGAGGGAAACAAATATTGGTTTCCTGGATGCTGGAATGGGTGGGAAATCCCACCTGCCAGACCAGGTGCTGAGAAGGAACCACGGGAAGAGGAGAGAGTAGCACCAAATGCAGAGCGTTAAAGAGTAAAAGAAATCTTTTTCCTTGTGCTAGTACACATGTATCTGAAGAAATTCAAGGGGCACCTGGGTGGCTCAGTTGGTTGAGCGTCCGACTTCGGCTCAGGTTGTGATCTCACAGTTCATGGGCTCGAGCCCCACATCAGACTCTGTGCTGAATATTTGCTCAGAGCCTGGAGCCTGCTTTGGATTCTGCATCTCCTTCTCTCTCTGCCCCTCTTTCACTCACACTCTGTCTCACTTTGTCTCTCAAAAACAAATAAATGTAAAAAAAATTTTTTTTAAATAGAAATTCAACAAGCATTTCTTTAACATTCTAGCAGCAAAAGAATCATTTAGCATCTCCCATACCAGTTGATCTCTACTATGGTCTCAGACTCTTTGCCATAGGAGTCAGGCACAAGAGCAGACCATGCAGTGAAAATCTGGGGCAACCAGAAGAGGCTTCTGAGGAAGGTGGCACGGGAGCTGGAGAGCCACTAAAGGAAGAATGGGCATTTCTGATGGGGAATTTTTGTAGAGGTGGATGGACATGGCAGATGAGATTGCAAAGCTTGGGTTGGGACCCAACCAAGAAGGGCCTTAGATGTCTGAAGTTTAAAATTTGCAAGAAGCCAGGACCTTTCAGGTTGACAATGGGACTCTACAATTCTGCCTCTCAGACTCATCCTCATCAGCTCATCCAGGGCCCACAGGAAACCTTACAGAGGCAAGACAGACATGACATCTTACATTGTATAGCAATTACATTTGCATTTGATTTTTGTTGTCATTGTTTTAACGCATGTGAAGGTTTCTAGACTGTTTGACCAACGATGGGCAGTGATCTGTACACAAACTGAGCAGTGCAAGAAGACAGATCACTGAGAGAAGGGGCTCTGTTTATCCACAAACACCTTGACAACTTCCAGTGATGGAAAAGGAGACACAAGCCAAACATCATGTAGAATAAAACAACAGTCAGGTCGGCAATGCTTCCCTTACTTGTTTCAACTTTACTCTTTCCCTGGCTGTGTTTCTGCAGCCTGTGAACGCTCGTATTCCATGAGAGTGACACCAGTGCAGAGATCTTCTCAAAGTATTACTTTCAGCATGTGTTTAATGCTATCGCGTGTAATCTAGGCAGTTTCAACTCTAGGCAGGAACAAACACAGGAAGAGAAACAGGGATATCGGAATTTCCAAACTGCATCCCTAAAATATGTATCTCTCTGTGGGTCTCCCTAGCTGCCATCTAAAACCACTCCCGCTCCTTTTTCATCCTCCTATAACTCCTGGTATCTCACAACGAATATAGCTGCTCAATATTCAGTAGTAAAGGACTTCCTGTGGTGGTTGTTTGAATGTATACCTGATATTAAGATACTTCTCATAAAACTATAAAATAACAAAGACTATGGAAGAGAATATAGGCAGAATGGAGGCTTGCATGTTTTAAATATTGGTTCAGATGGTCAGTGAATTGTTTCTTTTATATTTATTGTTCCTGTTAGTAAGCTCTACATCCAATGTGGGGTTTGAACACATGACCCCAAGATCAAGAGTCATGTGTTCAGCCGGGTGCCCCTGAATTGTTTCTTTTAAGATAAAATTTATAGGGGCGCCTGGGTGACTCAGTCAGTTTAGCATCTGACTCTCGATTGCAGCTCAGGTCATGATCATGGTGTCTTGAGATCGAACCCTGCATTGGACTCCATGCTGAGCATGGAGCCTGCTTGAGATTCTCTCTATCCCTCTACCCTCTACTTCTCTCATGCTCTCGCTCTCTAAAATATAAATAAATAAATAAATAAATAAATAAATAAATAAATAAAGCTTATAAAATGAAATATTATAGGGGCACCTGGGTGACTCGGTTGTTTAAGTGTCTGACTTCAGCTCAGGTCATGATCTTGCAGTTTGTGGGTTCAAGCCCTGCACCCGGCTCTATGCTGACAATTTGGAGCCTGGAGCCTGCTTAGGATTCTGTGCCTGCCTCTCTCTCTGCCCCTCCCCCGCTCTTGCTCCGTCGGTCTCTCTCTCAAAAATAAACATTAAGAAAGAAAATTTTAAGTAAAGTGTTATAAACTAAAACATATGCGGTATAGAAAACTTAGGAAAAACTCAAATGTTGAAAGAAAAGAAATAATATATAGTTCCATGAATCTAATACATCTGTTCACATTTTGCTGATTTCCTTTTAGGCTTTTTCTTTTTGCACAGTTTTAATATTTTTCTTAAATAAGAAAATAAGCTTCTATAAAAGTGTCAGGGGAGCACGTGGAATCTCTGAGAATTACTTTTTAAATGGGAGAAATTTTGAAACACTCTTTAAAAAAATTTTTTTTAATGTTTATTTACTTTTGAGAGAGAGACAGACTACGAGCTGGGGGGGAAGGGGCAGGCAGAGAGAGAGAGAGAGAGAAAGAGAGAGGGAGACACAGAATCTGAAGCAGGTTCCAGGTTCCGAGCTGACAGCACAGAGCCGGACGTGGGACCCAAACCCATGAACCTTGAGCTCATGACCTAAGCCTAAGTCGAACTCTTAACCGACTGGGCCATCCAGGCGCCCTAATTTTGAAACGCTCTTAAGCCTGATGTCACCCAACTTCTGGATATGGAAGCTTTGGGATGAAAATGAATTTGGTCCTTTATTTCCTTGGCCAACATTGAGCCCCTCTTCTGTGGTCTGCACGCTGCTAGGTGCAAGGTAACTTAAAAACCACCAAATTCTCCAGGCGGTTGGGTGTGCAAATGAGGACGATGCACTGAGTCAAAACTTGTACAAGCACTGCAATTCCAAGTGTCCGTTAGTTAAAGCCACTAGCTGACAGAGGATTGAGTGAGGACAAGGACAGTGAGTCTGGAAGATAAATGGAAACCGTGGAGAGAAAAGAAATATTTTTTAATGTTTATTTATTTTCGAAAGAGCGCAAGCGAGGGAGGGGCAGAGAGAGGGTAACAGATGATCTGAAGTGGACTCCGCACTGACAGCCCAGAGCCTGACGTGGGGCTCAAACCCACAAACTGCGAGATCATGACCTGAGCCGAAATCAGAAGCTCAACCGACTGAGCCCCGAATTTCTTTCTAATTAAAAAACAAAACACAAAAAACATAAAACAAAAATCAAAAAAACAGTATGTGGTTAATGCGCAAAGATATTGACAGGTTTACATGCTGTTAAGGACGTGATCAAATTGCCCCTTTAGGTAAACTTCCTGTAGCTTCCCATAGAGTGAGTGGTAGAAGGGTGCCTTAGGGGAGCAAATTGCCTCCAGAGGAACCCTGCTGTCCTCCGGAAGAGGGGACAGTGTGGAGACAGCCCCATGATAAGCCCTCAACCTCACTTCTCCCCACACCCAACCTGGCCTCGAGTACTATCACTTGCATCTACTAACAGCCGCTGACTTCCAGAGAGGTCCAGGACACCCTGCGAGCCCACAGCCCAGAAAAATTTGGGGCTTGAAGCCAGGATTCAAGCAGTCCTTTTCTACTTATGGGGGAAAAAAAGAAAAGAAGAGAAGAGAAGAGGAGAGGAGGGGAGGGGAGGGGAGGGGAGGGGAGGGGAGGAGAAGAGAAGAGAAGTGAAGAGAAGAGAAGAGAAGAGAAGAGAAGAGAAGAGAAGAGAAGAGAAGAGAAGAGAAGAGAAGAGAAAAATGCCTCACTTCATTGAGCAGAGAACTTGCACCATTGCAGGGTAGGAGAATATATCAACCACACTATCAGGTTCCCAAAAAACCCATATCTACAAATCAAAGAGCACTATTTCCATGTCTTAGTCGGCGTCATCTACAGTGAGGAGTAGTCAGTGTCACCTTCAAGTCACAAGGGCAAATATTCGAGTTCTAGAAAGCCCATGACTCTGAAGGATACCTCTGCTCATTTCCAGGACATCTGATTTATAAAAACATCGGGCTTAGCCAAATTGAGAAGGGTAGGGAAAGGATTCCTGGAATAGTGGCTCTGGTTCCACAGTGGCTTATCTCCACTCTGGCTAATCACTTTGAAATTAACGGGCCTCAGGGCCTTGCTGTTAGAGAGTAGCACAGAGACGCACAAAGAGAATTCCAAATTTTACTGCATTGCTAATGAATGGTATGAAGCCATAGGAGGGAAACAAAAGGAAAGATAAGAAGAGAGCTTTAAGAGGAGAAAAATCATTGGAGATCATCTTCATTAGCCTTTCCACTCAACCTCCCAAATCAGATAAAAAGCCCTCTTTTGCATAACTGTTCTTATCTGTAGGATCTTCAATTTGCAGCAATATTCAAGGAGGAAGGGACAAAGGAGTTGGCTGTAATTGAAGGGTTAAAATGCCGTGACTTTCAATTAATATTGTGACAATGATTCTTTTCACTAGTACTGAGACGTTGCATTTAGTTTCTGGTAACAAAACTGAATCTCGCATTTCAGAAAAATCAGAGAAGCCTCCCCCAAAACCCACAGCATGCTTCAGAGCACACAGATTTCATATTTCAGAAAGCATGGGCTTCATTTTGAGCTTCTAAAGGTTTTGGGGGAAGAGCCGCTGACAATCCAGGGCCAGTTTCATTCAGGAACAGAGCGTAGATTTTCAGGAGAGAGGAAGTGAGACGGGATGTCTGGGGAAAAGCAAACACTTCACACTTCAAGGTGGACTGAAATTTCTCCCTTGCCCTGCCCCACTTCTCCCATGACCCTTAAGATCCTTGAGGCACCTTAGCTGAAGTACAGATCAAAGGGAGAGGGTGACTCTTGACACAAACTGAAACCATCCAGTTGTTTAATTATCTCTTGATGGGAAAGACCAGGTCGTGCTTTGCTTCTCAGTCAATGCAGGCAGGTGGTTTAATACCGTGGCATTTCTTTTCCGGAAGGGGTTTATGTTACCTAACAGAGCAAGAGTGGGCCGATGATAGAAAATCTTGGACTCAATTATACATTTTGGAAGGATTGAATTAGGGACTCATTTTGGAACCCATGAAATACTTTTTTAACATATGAAATGTAGGCATTACACTTTCTATTTAAAATCTGATGCTAGAAGACCTGGTCGACATTTTTCCAAAGAAGACATGCAGATGGCCAACAGACACATGAAAAAATTCTCAATGCCACGCATCATCAGGGAAATGCAGATTAAAACCACAATGAGATACCACTGTACACCTGTCAGAATGGCTAAAATCAAAAACACAATAAATAACAAGTGTTGGTGAGGATGTGGAGGAAAAGGAACCCTTGTGCACTTATTGGTGGAGATGCAAACTGGTACAGTCACTATGGAAAACAGTATGCAGGTCCCTCCAAAAATTAAAAAGAGAACTCCAGGTAATCCAGTAGTTCTACTACTGAGTATTTACCCAAAGAAAATGAAAACACTACTTCTAAAAGCTATATGCACCCCTATGTTTATTGGAGCTATGTTTATTTACAATAGCCAGGACGGCCAAGGTAAGACCAAGTGTCATTCCACAGATGAATGGATAAAGAAGACGTGGTACATATGTACAATGGAATAGTATGTAGTCATAAAAAATGATTTTTTGCCATTTGCAACAACATGGATGAATCTAGAGGGTATAATGCTAGGTGAAATAAATCAGTCAGAGAAAGACAAGTAGCATATGATTTAACTCATATGTCGAATTTAAGAAACAAAACAAATGAACAAAGAAAAAAAAAAGAGACAAAAAAAAAACACAAAAAACCAGACTCTTAAATACAGAAAACAAACTAAGGGCTTCCGGGTGGGTGGAGACTGGGTGAAACAGATAAAGTGGTTGGAGAGTACACTTATTTTGAGGAGCACTGAAAAATGTATAGAATTGCTAAATTTATTGTACATCTGAAACTAATATGACACTATATCTTAATTATACTTAATTTACTGAAACAAAAAAAAAATAGAATCTGATGCTAACTGCATGCTTCAGCTTAAAAAAAGGTCTACAATTAAACTGTCAAATTCCTGGGGCACCTGGGTGGCTCAGTTGATTAAGCATCCAATGCTTGGTTTCAGCTCAGGTCATGATCTCGCTGTTTCATGAGTTCAAGCCCTGAATTGGACTCTGTGTTGGCAGTGGAAAGTCTGCTTGGGATGCTCTCTCCCTCTCTCGCTGCCCCTCCTCCACTTGCACTGTTTCTGTCTCTCTGTCTCTCTCTCTCCCTCTCTCAAAATAATAAATAAACTTAAAAAAAGTCTCTTTAAATAAATAGTCAAACTCCTTACTTATGCTAACATCAAACTAAAATATTCTCTGCTAGTTCTGCTTAACCATCCCTTTCCCCTTGTCAGCATCAAGTTTGAGGAATATGAAGAGTTTCAGTAAAGGCAGCCTTGTTCAAGGATCAAGTGGACATTCCCACCTGCGAGAGGAGGGATACTTTATAAACATGAGTTCAAGTCCAAATTGAGGCAAAAGCCAGAGAGGCAAAGTGGTAGCTGAAAAAGAGTAGACTTTTAAGCCAAATGATCATGGACTGCTTTCTAGCTCTGTGATGCTGGGCTTCAGTGTCCTCATCTATAAAATTGGCGTTCTGATATATTATGGGATTGTTGTGAGGATTAGTGATAATAAGCACAGAGTAGGAAGCACATGATCACTTTCTAAGCACTCCTGGGTAAAGATTATAATAACATCATATTCTCAGAGCTATATCAGATTTTACCATATTATGGCTCACTAATTAGCTCATACGACTTAAAAAATTTTTTTAAGTTTATTTATTTATTTGGAGAGAAAGAGTGAGCAGGGAAGGGGCAGACGAGGGAGAGAGAGAATCCTAAGCAGGCTATATGCTGGCAGCACAGAGCCTGATATGGGGCTTGAACTCATGAACTGTGAGATCATGACCTCAGCTGAAGTCAGAGATTTAACCAACTGAGCCATACAGGTGCCCCATTCCTTTTTTTTTTTTTAATGTGTTTATATTTTTGAGAGAGAGAGAAAGGGAGGGAAGGGCAGAAGATCCAAAGTGGGGCTCAAACTCACTAGCCATGAGATCATGGCTTGGACCGAAGTCAGACACTTAATCTACTGAGCCACTTAGGTGCCCCTAACAGCTCACCAATTAGTCCCCTAAAATGCAGTCCTGTAAATTTGGGGGTCATAAGAGCTGTGTTTTCACATCCAGTGTTGACCCATCCATTAGATGTTATGCTGGAAGTATGCATGAAGTACTTTTTTAAATCCAAAGTCCCCTACAAATAGTAACCAGAAGAAATGACTGTATTGTCAACCATTTGTATTTCTCTTGGAAGAACAGGTAGACTACTTTTGTAGCAAGGGTACAAATTATCCCAACAGCCTCCTCCAGTGGGTCTGGTTTTTATAGCTCTGGAACTATGGCAATATTGAACATACACTTCGGGAAATCTACAAGTCGGTTCAAAGGCAAGTCCAGATTGAAAATTAAAGACCTGCATATTAGCTGTAGCATCAATTTAGCCAAATAATGTAGCTAAAACTTAGTTAATTTATGTTTTGTGAGATTGAAGGGTTAGTTATTGTAACATTTGTTTGAAACATAGAATATAAAAAAAGGAAAACTACTCTGATGATAAAAAATGGGGATAGTGACTGTTCGTGAAACAATGTACTGTGTGATGTGTGTGTATAGAGGGGGGGAGTGGAGAGAAAGTTACAAAATGCAAGTCAGAGGAAGAACATTTGCTTCACAAAGGATTTTCCACTGTAAATCCAAAACACAACAACTTCTCACTAGAGTCAATGGATGGACCTCTGGGCTGTGGGAATTCCTTAAAGCTGCACATGTGATTTTTTTTACATGTAAATATCCATGTTTCTGGAGAAAGTATCCACTGCTTTCATCTGATTATTTAAAATAATAATAATAATCATAAAGAAATGTGGAGGATAGGCAGTAACAGTTGCTTTAAATATTGACAATCTATTTATTTAAAAAATTTTTTAAGTAATCTCTATACCCAACATGGGGCTCAAATTCACAACCAACTGATCTAGCCAAGTGTCTAAATATTAAAAATTTAAAAACATTTCAGGTGAGTTTTGTTACCTATTTATGGAAAGTGTTAACACTGATTCTAAATAGCCCTCGTATTATGGCTCATCAAGGAATGCCTTAATTTTAAATTCAAGTCAAGGGAATTTGGGGACCATAAGAGTTGTGATTTCATATCAAACTTGACTTACCCACCAGACAAAATACTGAAAGTAAAAGGGAGAAAAATAAGAAAAATAAGGTAATAATGGGTTATATTGCTGCTGCTGATCTGTAAGATGGTATATACAGAATAAAGACACTTCTCTTGGGCAGCAGTACAGTTTAGTGGTCAAGCCCTAACCAAGGAGATTAAATCCTGTCTCTCTTACTGTTGTGTGATCTTGGACCGTGACTTGACCTTGCGGGGGTAATGGTTGCTGGTTGTCATGTGAGAGTACTGTGAGGATTAAGTGGACAAGCAAGCACGTGGATTCTTAGAACAGTTTATTCTTAGAATAAATGCTCATAGGTGTCTGCTGTGATCCTGTAAAGGACCCGACAGGAAAAAGTCCTGCAGGAGGTTTCCCAGAAAAACAAAAGGGCATTTCCCTAACGATATCTCCTGTGAGCATCAGCGTCAACTGGGCATTACCCATTGTCGTAGACTGAACACATAAAATTCACTAAGTGGTATGTCCCTACTGGAACGGGCACCACCAGCAGTGGTCTTGGAGATGTGCCTCAAGGCTGGGCTACACTGGCTTCTGACCAACCAGCAGGGTGCACTGCCCTGATTTAGCCAAATGATGTAGCTAAAACTTAGTTTAATTTATGTTTTGTGAGATTGAAGGGTTAGTTATTATAACATTTGTTTGAAACACAGGGCTGGTCATGGACAGGGGCTAGCAGAACCCCGTAATTGAATTCAAGAGTGGTGTTGGAGGACACAAAGCAGAGTGAAGTCAACTGAGTTTGACACTCAGTGTGGCACTTCATTACCTTTGTAATTTAGGGCGAGTTTCTTAACTCTCTGAGCCTCGGTGTCTTCATCCGTAGGATGGGCTTGCTAACGGGAGCTCCGCGTTAGTACTGTCATCAGGATGAGAGTTGGTGAGGCAAGCCTCACAGTGTTCTGTGCGGCCTCTGGCACCTACAACTACATGGTACATTTTAAGTTGCATGAGTTAGAGAGTGCTCACTGCATGTCTGACCCGAGGTTTAATTTTTAAATCTGAATTAGCTCTTGTAAAGTATCTTTGAGGTAAGTGCTAGTAATATTCCTATTTTATAAATGAGAAATCTGGGCATGAAGTGTTTGCAAAAGTTTCTCAAGTCCAGCAGCTAGAGAAAGTGGAGGCAGATTTGTCTCCAAGGATCCTCACTGTACCCACCGCACTCTCAGCTGGTATCTTTGGGGGGGAAAATGTTTTAATGTTTATTTATTTTTGAGAGAGAGATTGAGCAGAAGTGGAGGAAGGGCAGAAAGAGAGTGAGACAGAGGATCTGAAGCAGAGTCTGATGTGGGGCTTTCAACTCTTGAACCGTGAGATCCTGACCTGAGCCGAAGTCAGATGCTTAACTAACTGAGCCACCCCGGTGCCCCTCATCCATCCATGTCTTTGTTAGATCAATGTCCTAGGTGCCTGCCACTGGCCTCGAGCCTCCAAGCTCCTCCACGCTCAAGGTGACGGGAAAGGAGGATGAGGAACAAATCCCTTGGCCCAGGAAACTGTTCCTAGATCACTCAGATCCCACAAAATGTACAAAATAGACACAAAACAGTGATGTCTTGGGTTTGTCTAGCATTTTCGATATGCAGGCACATAGAAATAAGTGCATGAGGTATTTGTGTGTTAGAGGAACCTGGAGAAAGTGGTGTTTGCACGGCTGTGGCGGTGAGTAGGTCAGGGCACTGTGAGAAAAAGGATCACCAACAGCATTTAGGGGAGGGCCTCATTTCAAGGTCTGGTTTGCCTAAGGCAGGGTTTGAAGGAAGTTCTAAAGGAGTTGCCTCATAATTGCAGGATGACTCCCCACCCTGTTCTGCAGCCAGATGGACTCTGCTTTGCCTTTTCGGCCCAATCAGTGTCCTCTGAGTTAACAGTAGGGGGCCTGGCCTTTGTGACTCTTCCCAGCCCAACAATCCTATCTCTATGGCTGTTAGTGGCAATATCTGTGTAAATGCCTTTGCTAGATGGAGCCCTTCATTTGGCCACAGTGGCGGGCCTTGTCATTTTAATGAGATCAAGGCACTTGGGAACTGGAGGTTGGCTGTCCCAGGGCAGTCAAGGTACAAACAGCATTCCATGTTAGCTGTTCACATCTTCTGGTCCTAAGAACTAGAAGGACATACACTTCTGTAGAAATAGATGTTCTGGACACCCAGTGATGGATTGACATGTTCAAATTATCTTTCCAGAAATATATATGAAATAAACCTATTTCAGACTTCACAAATGGTCAGATGAAGCCAAGGACATCTTTGCAACAAGAAGATGGTTAAAATCTTCTTCAACTATTTATAATATTGGAGTGTACATAATGGTGTTATGGATGTCTCTCTTTCCAGCCTCAAGGAGAATTGGCTTTAAAGAATGTGAAGAGCTTTAGAGAATGTTAGAAGTAACTTTAGAAATCTGAATTCGAATGTTCACTTGGATGTCTCACGCCATGTCAACCTGACCACGGCCAATGCATACTTGGGGGATAAACTAGGAAGAAAGTCAAGGAGGTATTACTTCTGTGGGAGGGATATCTGTGGTCAGGAAAGAGCCTTGGAGGACTGGGTGATTGGCAGGGTTCTACTTCTTGATCTGGGTAGAGGTTAACATACATACAATATGTTGGAATAATCCATCAAACTGTGTACATGTAGGGGATGCCTGGGTGGCTCAGTTGGTTGATCGTCCAACGTCGGTTCAGGTTATGATCTCACAGTTTGTGAGTTCAAGCCCCATGTTGGGCTCTGTGCTGACAGCTGAGAGCCTGGAGCCTGCTTCGGATTCTGTGTTTCCCTCTCTCTCTGCTCCTCCCCTGCTCTCTCTCTCTCTCTCTCTCTCTCTCTCTCTCTCTCTCTCAAAAACAAACATTTAAAAATTAAAAAAAAAAACAAACCTGTGTATGTGTATCTTAAGCATTTTTCTTTATGTGAACTTTTCCATAATGACCAAAATTTTACCCACACAAGCCTTGGCCTCCTCCATTCTCTACCAGTTTCGGAGTTGGTCGCACCACCACTGAGGTTCCAAAACCTGAGCATCATTCTTGACTCTCTTTCCTTGCCTTTCCTTGGATGCCTCCATCCATCCCCATTAACAGCCCAGAAAGTTCTCTCCTTGCTCCAGGCCTCAGCACCTCCACTGCTTCCACACTGTCCAACTCCCACCATACAGGGGGCGGATGTCTCAGCCATGGATAGGTGGGATCTTCTCATCCGGGCATCCTCCCCATATAAAGATAGTGAACCTATAAAAAATACCTTCCACTTGAAATGATTATAGATTCATAGGAAGTTGTAAAAACAGTAGAGAGAGGTCTCATGTGCCTCTGTTCGTCACCAGTATTAACATCTTCTATAACTACATTGTACTATCAACACCAGGGAATTGATATGGATAAAATCCACAGAGCTTTTCTGGATTTCACTAGTTTTATTTGCCCTCATGCGTGTGTGGAACATGCATGTATGAGTGAGTGGGTGGGTGTCAGTCTGTGTAACTTTATCACAAGTGTAGGTACATGTAGCCACTCCACAATCAAGATACAGAACTGACCCATCACCAAGGACATCTTCCCCGTGATACCCCCCTTTCATTCCCGCCCAGCTTCTCCCATTCACCTTGTTCCTAAGACGTGGCAACCAACAATCTCTTCTCCATCTCTAGAATTTTGTCATTTTGTGAATGTCAAATAAATGAAACCATGTGGTATGTCACCTTTGAGATTGGCTTTTGTCACTCAGCATAATGCCCTTGAGATCCATTCATGTTGCTGTGTGTATCAGTAGTTTGTTCCTTTTCATTGCTGAGTAGTATTCTAAGATACAGATGGAGAGTAATTTTGTTTTTGTTTGGACAGGAGAGTGAGGGAGAGAATCCCAGGCAGGCTCCATGCTCAGTGCAGAGCCCAACACAGGCCTCAATGCCACTACCCTGGGATCACCACCTGAGCCAAAATCAAGAGTCAGAGGTTCAACTGACTGAGCCACCCAGGATCCCCTAATGTAGAGTAATTTTCAAACAAAACAAAACAAAACAAAACAAAACAAAACAAAACTTCAATTCCTTGTTCATACGGGGCTTTCCCATTGCACTATGGCCAAACTCTATGCCCCCTGCCTGGCCTGCCTGCGGCCTTGTCTCTTGCTACCCTGCACCTCTCCCTCATACACGCTGGCCTTCTGTCCCTCCTAAAATCCATCTAGCCTGCTTCTTTGTGCTGTTGCCTGGGGGTGACCTCCCTTGTCCTCCTGGTCCCTGCTAAGTGTCACCTTCTCACAGAGGTCTTCCTGACACTCTCCTACGTAAGTGCAGCCATCCACCCATGTTCTTGCTTATTTCTCTTCCTTTGCACTAGTTACACCTGGGGACATTTTTTTGTTTGTTTACTTGGTTAATATTTGTCACCCTCCCCCTAGCAGAATGGCCAGTGTGTAACAAACACGAGGGAATGAATTGAAGAAAGGAGGTAACCGGTCTCTGAAAGAGAATACTGATGGTTAGGAATCTGCTCGGCCTGAATCCCAGGAGTCCTCCCAGGACAAGCCATGTGGACACTGGGTAGGCAGAGATGACAGTTCTGCTGCTGTAGGACAAGGAACCCTGGGGAACAAGAGAAGGTGGGCAGTTGAGGAAGGATTCTCCCCCAGAGCCTTCAGAAGAGGGAGCGTGGCCCTCCAGACACCTTGCTTTTGGACTTCTGGCCTCTAGAGCTGTGAGTGAATCCATTTTGGTTGTTTTAAGCCAACGAGTTCATGGCGATTTGTTCTGATGGCCTTAGAAAGCGAATACGAAGGACTATCCACTGAAGGGAGGTTTAATCTCTCAGGCGACCTCCACCATACACGTGAAGCTGGTTATGGGTGAAGGAATAAATTTGACAGAAAGCTCGAAGAGGGTGAGTGCCCAGCTCAGGGGAGGGACAGAGTGTGACAGCACACATCATGCATCCACCCCATTAATAAGTGAAGCAGGCAGCCTCATTTTGCAAAGCTTATTGAAGGAAAGTAAAATTTGCTATGGAATTCGGGTGGCTCACTATGATAATGGGCTCTGTATTTGCAAGGCAGTAGCCTAAGGTGGGGGTGATCAGGGCCTGAAAGAAGCCAGGCACAGTTCAGCCCAGGGAAGGTGGAATGGGACACTCAGAAGAGGGATAGCAGGACAGAGACCTGGCAGAGGTGGACCCAGGCCAGCTTCTGGACGGCTCCCTGGCCACCTGGTTAAGGTTATTGCTGGGTCTTCTGTGAGAAGAGAATGGATGTCTTTGCGTGGATCGACACATATTTTTACTGAGCAATTACTTAGTGCCTGGCTCAGGCCCAGCATGGAATACTGGGGAGACAAATGCAGTTCTCACCAGCACGGAGCTGAAAGTTTCGGCTGCAAATAACAGAAACCCCACATACATTGACTTGAGCAACAAACGAAACTTACTCACTGCAGGAACTGAAAAGCCCAGAGATCTGAGAGTTCCAGCCACCATTCAGCCAGGACTGTACTTTATTTCTCTATGCTTCTTCTGGGACTTCCCTCTTCTGTGTGTCACTTCCAGCCTCGGGTTGATTTTTCTTTTGTTCAGAACAGCACAGCCTTGCATGATTACAGGATGGGTACTAGCAGTATCTTCAGCCACTTGCTTTATGTTCAGGGAGGGAGAGTGCAGCTCTCCTATAGACACTGGACCATCTTAAACCCGAGTGGCCGTCCCTGACTCAGTTGTAAGGCAAAGGAAATAAGATACCCTGACTGGCTTACACCAGTGTGGTCTTTGGGCCAGCAGCATGAGAATCCGCCAAAAGTGCAAATCTTTGGGATCCAAATCAGAATTAAGAATTGTGGGAGTGTGGTCCGGCAACATGCACTTAACAATACCTCTAGGTAATCGCGATGCATGCTGAAGTTCAAGAACTATGCTTTAGGGTATCGGATCCCACCTGTGGAGCTTGTGGTGGAGGTTATTCTACCTAAGCTACATAACTGTTACGCGATGGCATTGTTACACTGGGGTTGTTGACTGGTTTTGGCCAATAAAACAGTTATGTTCAAGGTTTTGGTAGAAAGAGCAGGGAAAAACAAAATTCTGTGTATACCATGTTACAAATGAATACAAATAGAACACCTCTGAGAACTGAAGAGAGGTTCTTTTTTCCCACCAAGTTTCTTTTTTTTATTATTTTTTTAATGTTTTTTATTTATTTTTGAGAGACAGAAAGAGACAGTGCATGCAGGGGAGGGTCAGAAAGAGAGGGAGACACAGAATCTGAAGCAGGCTTCAGGCTCTGAGCCAGCTGTCAGCACAGAGCCCGATGCAGGGCTCGAACCCATGAACTGTGAGATCACGACCTGAGCCGAAGCCAGATGCTTAACCAACTGAGCCACCCAGGCGCCCTCCCACCAAGTTTCAAAACTTTTTTTTAGTATATGTGCTGCCAAAGTGAGCACAACACTTTTTTTTTTTTTGACAAATTCTTGTATATGGCTCTGAGCTGTTTAATGTTTGCTAATTAAGTGAATCTATAAATGGCATATATCTACACAATTGTCTTTGAAGTCTTATTTAGTCTTATTTTGTGTACTAATATTATTCTTGGTGTTATGTCTGGCATTGCTGGAATATAACAGAGGAGTCCACTGAAATCAAGCTTCCATTATTTTTCATTATTTGCTACCCCAGGGTAACGGAATGGTATAGGGTCACTTGACTGCTTGCAAAAATGCTTCACACAAAGATATAATCGGTCATAATGGGACTC
Organism: Suricata suricatta; assembly: GCF_006229205.1. Lineage (NCBI taxonomy): Eukaryota > Metazoa > Chordata > Mammalia > Carnivora > Herpestidae > Suricata > Suricata suricatta. Next base: position 127,694,649 of record NC_043703.1, read on the forward strand.
CCAAAATACTTGCTGATTGGCAAAATATTGCCAAGGTCCCCAAACTCCAGGACACAAAAGAATTCCCTGACAGTGGGTTTAGCATTGCTGATTCCCAGGCCTGACTCCAGGCCTCCATCAAATTCTGATTTGGGAGGGACACAGTGAGGTCTGAAGACTGTGTTCTTAGCAATCACTTCGGGAGGTCCGAGGGCCACTCTTCAAGATGCACCAACTTATCTAGAAAGTGTTTGTGACCAAAAAGGTCTTTCCCACCCTCCCACTGCAGGTTGCGTTATGAGGTGTGAATGGGGCTGACCTCAAACTGACTGACCAATCTGTCAGCGCGATTCCTAGGAGAGATGTTCCTCTCGGCACTTCATTCCAATGTGATGGCATGAAGGCAGATCCCCTCGCAGATTACGCTGCCAGTGCCAGGTCAGGCCAGGAGGGACAGGGCTGTGACTTACCGGTCACCTTGCCCTTTCAACATCTAAATGGCCCGACCCACCACTGACCCCAGACTCGTGGCCCAAAAGGCATTTGAAAGAACTTAGGAAAGTTGACAAAGGACCAAGGAGAAAAAATAAGCACTTCTAATATGCGGCTGTAACTTCTAGGCAGAGCAAGATCTCTAAGGGGCAATATTCTTCTTCTAATTCTTTTGGGCATAGAATCTTCACCATTACCATTTTCATCTTCATTATCATCAGCAGCAGCAGCAATCACAATAATCAATAGTTACTGAGCACCCATAGAATGCATCTTAGATTTATTATGGGTGAGAGACCCTGGAGGTTGTAAGTTTCCATTCCATTCCCAGGACTTTGGGCAAAAGAATTTTATCCAGCCATCTCCGAGAGTAACAAATCATTCCTTAGTATCTTCACAGAAATGGTTTCTCCTCATGAACGTGAACATCCTTCCATTTCAGTTCACCTGAAGATCTATCTTATTTTCTTTAAAGATATACTAGCATCTCATCTGTATTAATCCCTTCCTGCTGATATAGATTTAGCTTGTTGCAGGTAATTGTTATTTTAAGCAATGCCATAGTGATCGTGTCATGCCTATCTTTGCACACGTGAATGATCATTGATGTAAGAGGCAACATCTAGAAGTGTAATTGCCAAAGGTCAAATGGTACAGCCATTTAAATTTTTGGTAGGCACCTCTAATTGCCTTCAAAAAAATCATGGCAGGGGCTCCTGGGTGGCTCAGTCGGTTAAGCCTCCGACTTCGGCTCAGGTCAGATCTCAGATTTGTGGGTTCGAGCCCCGCATCAGGCTCTGTGCTGACAGCTAGCTCAGAGCCTGGAGCCTGCTTCTAGTTCTGTGTCTCCTTCTCTCTGACCCTCCCCCTCTCATGCTCTGTCTCTCACTGTAGTAAAATAAATAAAACATTTTTAAAAATTTAAAAAAAAATATGGCAGTTTATACTCATAACTACAGTGTATGAGGAAGTACCTCTTTTCCTCTCACCAGAACTGGAAATGGTATCTAAGACTTTTTTCAATGTTCTGATAGATGGAAAATTGCATATGTTTGCTTGCACTCCTTTCAATTTGCAAAGATGTGTTTATTGGTCGTTTGTGGGTTTTTTAAATGTTTGAGAGAGAGAGAGCGAGCAGAGGAGGGACAGAGAGAGAGGGAGAGAGACAATCCTAGGTAGGCTCAGAGCCCAACATGGGGCTTGATCCCACGTACCATGAGATCACGACCTGAGCCAAAATCAAGAGTCAAATGCTTAACCAACTGAACACCCAGATGTCCCAGTCATTTGTGTATTTTAATTCTGAAAAATGCCTAATCCTATGAAAAAATTAAAGATTATTAAACAAGTTCCTTTCTTGATATATCATTTAAAAAATAGTAAGTTTTGTTTATTGAGAAAATTTATGATATGAGGATACCTCGTTCCTTACCTATAGCATGTATTTTGAGATTTATTGTAATGAAATAGAAGTTAATAATATGGATGAATTTTTTAAAAATGTTTTTAAGCATTACTGAAATAACAATAAAATAAAACAAATTAAGAATTGTAATTTGAGATCTCTCTGCCAGTCACCATGCTGGAAGTGGCCTCATGTTCTATTGAATCTTCTTAAGAGTTCTTTGGTGTTGATGGGATTCTCATCCTCCCTTCAATAGAGAACTCTTCCCCTTTCTGTGGGAGAGATGAGAGAAATACAAAAATGAAGCAGCCAAGCATAAGAGCAGTGACGCTTTCCAAGTCACCAGCCATGGCGTGGCCTGACAAAGATTCGGATCCTGACTGGGAGAAGCAGTCTGGGAAACACCTTTGATGCTGAAACATGTGGTTTTTCAGAGAGATGTCAATGACTTCTATCCAAAGACCATAAGGAATCTGCCTGGGCTTGAACAAGTTGGGTTTACGTCCAGTTGCAAAGAGGGAGTAGGCACATAATAGGGAGCTATTAGAAGAATGGGAAATCAAAAAGTATTTATTTCTGGGGTATTTTGAATGATTTGATAGTTATCTAGTTGTGTCTGAGGGACGGAGCGAGCCTGGGGTCCTCCTCCTACATAGCCATCTTCCCCATATGCTTTCAGAAATTATTTATTATAGGTTTTGGGTTTCTATTAGGTGATTTGAGGGTGGGTTCAAGGAAGTGACGCTTTGCTGTGGATTGGACACTTTCAGGAAACAGATGATTCTGTAATGGGGCCAAGAATTCTTGTCTATCAGGCAGGAAGAATACATTTAGGCTCCAGAAGCAGCAGAGATGTTTTACTGGGATAGGGCAGTGTTTGGTCATTCTTGTGTCTGGACAATGTTCATGGTTTGTGTGTGTTCAAACATAAATATCCGGTTATCTTGTTTTTGTCATGATCCCTGGTGAGCACAGTAGTCTTATCCGACGTGAGTACTGTGTGAAATTTATGTTCAACTGGAGAACACCACGTCCTCAGGGCAGGCACCAGGCTTTGGATCAGGGGCCCCTTTTCACTTTCTCAGGGAATTCAAGACATTGTTTGAAATAGACATGATCCCCCAAATTCCAGTATATAACTTGCCTCTTTAGAACCCCATCTTGCTTCTCTCCAGGTGTGCAGAGGTCAAACGGCTCAGGGATTGAAAACATGCACCCTGGCTGCAGGAAGCTGGGGCCATGATCCTGCCTCTGTCATTTAATGGCTGTGTGGGACCCTAAGCAAGTCACTTATCCCTCTGCGCCTCCTTTTCCTGACTTACAAAGTGGGGGGGAGTAAGGAGGATCTAAGCTGAAGGACTGTGGTGAAGCAGTCAGGACATAACCTAGCAGAGGATGTGCTCTGTTGTTGCCATTGTCACCAAATGTCCATCAATTCTCAAGTGCCTATCTGACTGCAGGCGCCTCCAGCTTCTGTCATTTCTTCTGTGCCCTCCTCTTCCCTGTCTGTGCTGCACACTTCTCCCACCCCGGTCTTCTTTAAAATGTTTTTTTAAAATAAATAAATAAATAAATAAATAAAATAAAACGTTTTTTTAAATGTTTATTTTTGAGAGAGATACAGAGAGAGACAGAGCATAAGTAGGGGAGGGGCAGAGAGAGAGGGAGACTCAGAATCCAAAGCAGGCTCCAGGCTCTGAGCTGTCAGCACAGAGTCCACCATGGCGCTCAAACTCACTAACTGTGAAATCATAACCTGAACCGAAACCGGACACTTAACCAACGGAGACACTCAGGCTCCCCACACAATGGTCTTCTGTAAGAAGTCCCTTTCATCGTGTTTTGTTGAGGGACATGCTCCACACTCAGTCTTGTTTAGTGAGCTCATGCGACGGGCCAGGCATTGGACTGAGCAGGGAGTTAACAGAGTTTAGTCCATTCTCCTGCAAGGTAGGTGTTTTTAATCCCCATTTTACCAGTTGAGAAGGATACCAAGAAGATAGCATAAGGAACTTCTCCAAAGACACATGGTTTGTAAGTGGCAGCGCTGGGTTCAAAAGCAAAGTCATCTGACTCTCAAAAAGAACACTGTTCTAGCACTTCTAAGGGTCTAGTGCATCTAAGTGTAGTCCAGTAGGCTCTGGAGAGGTGAAAGGCGGTTCAAATCTTTTGGGGAAGTAAAGAAGTGCATACCTAAATAAAGACATGGAAATAGCATCAATTATGTGACAAATATCTGCTGAACTGTTATAAATGTTCAGAGAGAAGGGGTGTGGGTGAGCGCAAGCGGGCAGGAACGGGTTCCCGCCAGAGGTCAAAGGTTACCTGAACCTTCAGAGATGGACCGGACAAAAGGAGGCTCTTCATTTAAGGCTTGATATCACCACATCTCCTCTTCCATTTGGGTAGTCCCCTCTAAATACCAAATGGCCCTCCCTTCTGCACCCCTCACCTGTGCTTGCTCACCCTCCCTTTGGGCATTTCCCCCTCCTTCCTGTCACCCATTTGTAAAATCCTAGAGGGCAGAAACCTTGTGCTTTCCATCTCATTATCACCGTGACAATGTCCCCTTCCTCCTCCTCCCGCCCCCTCTCTGCCCTGCACACGGCAGGCCTAAGGCAGCCAGTAGTTGCTGTTGAACAGATGATGCATCAGACCCCAAGTTCTTACACCAGTTTAACAATTTCATCGACTTTTTGGGTATCAATTTGCACATACTATGCACCTCTAGCATCCTGCATGCACCCCAGGCTGGGCTCTGATTGGCTCTCTGCACTGGTTACAAGTCCCTGAAAGAGCCTGGTCCTCACCTCCCTCCTCTGTGAAAAGCTAGGGGTGGCCCGGCCCTAGTCTCCTGGTCAGTGAGGATAAGAATCCTAGAATCTCTGGGGCACCTGGGTGGCTCAGTTGGCTGGGCGTCATTCTCTTGGTTTCAGCTCAGGTCATGATCTCATGTTCCGTGTGTTCAAATCCCCCATTATGCAGTGCGGAGCCTGCCTGGGATTCTCTCTTTCTTCCTCTCTCTCTCTGTCCCCTCTCTGCATGCTCTCTCTCTTTCTTAAAATAAAGAAATCAACTCATAAAAGAAAACAATGTAAAGAATTGTAAGAATCTCCAGTGAGGCTTGTTAAAAGGTAGATTGTGGGCTTGGCTCCTATTCCCAAACCTTCTGCCGCGGAAGGTGGCATCAGAAATCTAGGTATTAATATATATCCAGGGGACTCTGAAGCAGACGGTCACTGGGCTGCCCTTGGAGAAAGCCTGCTTTAGGTGACCTGGCTAGTTGCTCTGAATCTAAAATGGAAAAGGTTGACAAACCCTGTGCTGGGGGCCAGGGAAGGCATCTGTGTGGGATCAGACCCCTCTGAAGCACTAACACAACTTAATTTTCAGAGTTGTCCACTTGAAAGCTAACGACCCAGTTGTGTGCGTCCCTGGGGGAAATCTAGACCAGCGAAACTGACACAATCTAGGGTCCTGCCCCCTCCGAGGATGTGGTACTTCCGCTGCTGGGCCCCGCTGCCCCCTGAGCTGGGCGGCAGGGCTGATTCTGATTAACTCCACAGGATCTGTTTTTGTTTGTTTGTTTGTTCTTCACGCGAAGGGTGTCCATTTCTGCTGAGGGCCCTCCCAGCTCAGGCACCCTGTTTGGGAAAGGCGGGTGTTTGCTAAGCCCTCTGGAGGCTCCTGGCTCCTGGAGAGGGATCGGTATCCCCACTGCTCTGGGAGGAGGCCTTTGTAGTGTGGACTTGCTGTTTGTGTTTCAGGCTCTAAGGGAAGGTTTGCTCCTAATTAAAGGCGTAAATGCTTTAATCCCTGGCCTGAGGGCTTCCCATTGCGCATTAGCCGTATTAGGAAGGAAATGGATTGTAATCCCTTTAATATAAGCCTGGAGGAACTCGAAGTCTTCTGGTTTGGGAAAAGAATTTCCTCCTGTGATTTAACAATATTAACATGCTGAATTTGCATAGGCAGAAACTTGGGGCCCAGCTTTCCTTCCAGAAAGAGCCAAGCCAATGCTCTCTCAAATGAATGAACATTACAATAATTAGGCTCCTACAGCATACCAGACCAGATGCCAAGGCATTGGACCTATTTTTCTCCTTGAGTTTTGTCATCCAGCCATGTCCGTACATATTTTATCGAAAAGGAAATGAAGATAGAGAGGTGAATGTCCTCACCAAAGGAGGATCTCATTGAGAGCCTTCCGTGGGCTCTGTGCTTCGTGTATGCTGCTGACTAATAGCTATTCACGCTACATTTTTGTGTGTGCTTTTAAACGTTGACTTCACCCCAACCATGTTTTTAGAAATACACTCATGTTAGTTTCGAGCGTGCCACGTAGTTTGTCTTACTCCATATGCTTTGAACCCAAGGTATTTAGGCTTTTAAAAAAATAAACAGGATTTGTTTTCTGGTTTATTTTTCATCCCCCTTGCCGCTGAAGGAGACCACAAGAACCATGAGAAACTTACCTGTGCTACTTCAGAAAAATAACAGGGATCACAGCACGGAAACTTAAACATTGGTAGGTGGAGGTTTTGCAGTGCCTCCGTGTGAGCTTACAAAAGGTCGTGGAGATAGTGTAGCCTGGACAGAGGAAGTCTCTGGGTTTCCAGCCTCAGTGGGGGCACTGAGGCTCTCAGAGGGAACCTGTGCACAATGTGAAGCCATGGGGTGGCCCAGCTGAGGCCTCGGCCCTGCGCCTGCAGGTTAAAGCACTGATGTTGCTGCATGAACTCTGAAGCCCAGAGATTCTGCAGAAACCTGACCGCAGTGAAAGTAGCAAATGCCAGAAACCAGAAAAACAGACTGAGTACATGGACCCCTTCACCTTTTCACTCCTGTGGCCTGAAAACTCTTAAGGGCAGCCTCACACTGCAGGGCTGTGTGGGAGGGAGGCTATGCTACCCCAACATGGCAAATCCTCTCTGTTAGCTTCAAAGACCGCCTGTAGGGGCGTCTGGGTGGCTCAGTTGGTTAAGCATTCGGCTTTGGCTCAGGTCATGATCTCACGGTTTGTGGGTTCGAGCCCTGTGTCGGGCTGTGTGCTGACAGCTAGCTCAGAGCCTGGAGCCTGCTTCAGATTCTGTGTCTCCCTCTCTCTCTGCCCCACCCCTGCTCACTCTGTCTCTCAAAAATAAATAAAAAACATTAAAAAAAAAACCCCGCCTGTATCACCAGCAATTCCAGAGCGTGTATCACATGTCCAGAGCTTTCCTCCGGGGGCTCTAGATTCTCTCACACAGGTGTTTATCCCCTCTTTCTGCTTGGAAGCCAGACAGGCCACACAAATGCAATATGGTGGTCTTGCTCCCCAAGTTGGCTTCTCTGCTGGCATTCCTACCTTTCCAAAGGGTGACCCAACCTCCAATGGCCCATTCCAAAAGTCAGGGAATCATCTCTGATACGTCTGTCTTGCCTTTGCCTCTATCTTGCCCCTGCCTCTGTCTTGGCCCTGCCGATTCCTGATAATGATTAGATTCTACAGAGTTTGGGCTGACTGGGTGACTCAGTTGGTTAAGTGTCCAACTCTTGAAATCAGGTCATGATCTGTTATGAGATTGAGCCCCGCATTGCACTCTGCACTGAGTATGATGCCTGCTTAGGATTCTTTCTCTCCCTCTCTCTCCCCTTTCCCTGCCTACACACACTCTTTCTCTCAAAATAAATAAACATTAAAAAATTCTATAGTTATTTCCAAAATGCCTCTTGAATCTATCCATTCTCCATATCACTGTCATCTCCTCCAACCTGTCCCAGCCACACCATCAGCTAGTGGCCTGCAAACTCCTTGCCTGAATCCCGTCTTCCCCTCCCCCCATGCCTCCCTCCCCTTGCCCCGACCATTGTCCACCAGTGATCTTTTTGCTATGTTGCTTCATCCTTCTGCTTTTTTTGTTTGTTTGTTTTTTGAGAGAGAGTGAGAGCACGAGCAGGGGAGGGTCAGAGAGAGGGAGACACAGAATCCCAAGCAGGCTCCAGGCTCCAAGCTGTCAGCACAGAGCCCAACGCAGGGCCTGAACCCACAAACTGTGAGATCATGACCTGAGTCGAAGCCAGCCGCTTAACCGACTGAGCCACACAGGCGCCCCTCATCCTTCTGCTTAATCTCCCCAGTCCCTCCTATTATTTGCAGGATAAAAACCACTGATCCTCCTGTACCCTGCTGGACAAACTACCCCCACCCCCAGCCTCATCTGGAGCCTCACCTGTCTCTCCTCACTCTGTCCTAGTAGAGCAGACTCTATCTTCCACACAAGACCGGGCTCCGTTGAGTCCTATATACAGTAGTCACACAGGCCACAGCATTCACCTTCCTCCCTAGGACTGAGGTATAATGTCACTACCTGACACAAGTCTTCCCTCTAAGGCTGGATCAGGTCCCCACACCCAATTTCTCTTCCATGGCATTGTCAACGTTGTTTCTAAAGACGCACTTATATAGTATATTTATCTCTCACTCTACTGTAGCTTCATGAAGGCAGAGACCACTTCTGTTTTACTTCACCACTCTGATCACAGGCCCTGTACAACGTCGGGCATAGAGCAGAAACTCAGAAAAATGGGTAAACTCTGGCATGAAGAGCCACCAAGTACCATCACAGACATATCCATTTGACCTTCTACGTTCATTTCAGGTGGATATTACATACCTGTTTCACAGATGATCAAACTGGTTTCTATGGAACTTACCTGGTTTACCCAAGTATCAGGATTTGAAGTCAAGACTCCAGATACTACTTGGTTTTATTTTCCTGAAAATATATCCTTGAGGCACAAAAGTGTCTTATGGCCCAGCTGTCTCCTCCACTTGTATCTCTGCAGCGATTCTGTTCTTTACCGAGTTCTTTGCCATTTCCTTCAGTATTATTACATTCACAAACACTTCTTAAATTCTTACATCTAGGTGAGAGTGCATTGAGGAATAAAAAGGTGACTAAGACCAAGTTCTTTACCTGAAGGATACCACGATTTGTTGTCCCACCTTGAATTAGTTGGAACCACTTTAGCTGTAAGTTATGTAAACACAACCACAACTGGCTTCAGCAGGGAAAGGAATATATTGGCTCACACAAACTGCAAGGTCCGAAAGTAGTGTAAGCTTCAGGCATGGTTGCATCCAGGAGCTTGATGTCTTCATGATACAGTCAATTTCTGTCTCCATCTCTTGGGTCTTGTTTTGTCTGCTAATTTTATTCTTTGGCCAGGCTCCCTTCGATTGGTGGCCAAGATGGCCTCAGACAGCTCCAGGCTCCAACAGTTCTTAGTGCCTGCTGTCTCAGAAAGAGAGACTCTCCCAGGAGCTAGGATGGTGCTCATTGGCCTACCTTGGGTCATAAGCCTCTCCTTGAATCAATCATGGTGCCCTAAGGGATGGAATATGTTCACTGTTGAATCTGTACAGTTCAGAGCAGTGCCCAACACAAAATAGTGCTCAATAAATACTGGTTGGATAAATGAAAGGCATCTAGTGAGAGAACAAGGAGAGCTTCATGGGAGAGGTGGCCTTTAGAAAAAGTGAATATATTTTATTATGGTAAATATATATAACATAAAACTCACCATTTTAAGGGTATCATTTAGTGGGTTAAGTATGTTTGCAATGTTATGCCATCATTGCCACTATCCATTTCCAGAAAGTTTTTATCTTCTTAAAACTGTACCAATTCCTCCCAACCCCTAACAACCACCACTCTGTCTCTCTGATTAAAAAAAATTAACATTTATTTCTTTTTGAGACAGAGAAAGAGCACGAGTGGGAAGGAACAGAGAAATAGGAAGACACAGACTCTGAAGCAGGCTCCAGGCTCTGAGCCATCAGCACAGAGCCCGACGCGGGGCTCAGACTCACAGACTGCGAGATAATGACCTCAGGTGAAGTTGGATGCTCAACCGACTGAGCCACCCAAGTGCCCCTCTGTCTCTCTGATTTTGATGACTCTAGGTACCTCATATAAGTGGAATCATACAATAGTTGTCCTTTGTGATCTTGCTTATTTCACTTAGCATCATGTTTTCAAGGGTCATCCCTGTGGTAGCACGTGCCACAATTTTTTTAAACTGAATATTTGAACAAAGGGAAAAAGAGACAAACCAAAAACCACACTCCTAACTATAGAGAACAAACTGGTGGTTACCAGAGGGGAGGTGGATGAGGCATGGTTAAAATAGCTGACGGGGATTAAGGATTGCACTTGTGAGGAGCCCTGAGCAATGACAGAACCGTTGAATCACTGTATTGTACATCTGAAACAAATATTACACTGTATGTTAACTACACTGGAATTGAAAAAATCTTTTTAGCATTTAAAAAAACAGAATAGTATTCCATTATATGTATATATCACATTTGGTTTATTTATCCACCTGTTGATGGATATTGGGCTTGTTTCCATCTTTTGGCTATTGCGAATACTACTGCTATGAACACGGTCATACAAGTATCTGTTTGAGCTCCTGCTTTCAATTCTTTGGGGCGCACACTCAGAGGAGGAATTGCAGGATTGTATGGTAATTCTATGTTTCTGTGTAATGTTTGAGGAACCGCCATACTGCCTTCCACAGTGGCTGCACCATCTTGCAATTCCCACCAGGGCACACGAGGACTCCAATTTCTCCATATCTTTCCCAACACTTACTAGTTTTCATTTGTGGATTATAGAGATCCTAAGGGGTATGAAAGAGGGCGAAATTTTGACAGAGGGTGGACAAACCAGCCTTTCAGGCAACAGAAGCCTGCCTGGAGGGGCTACGGTATGCAGCAGATTGAATCTCAAAAGTCTGATGGCAAAATGTATGTGGGGTTCTGTTTAACGCCTTCTCCCAGAAATGACCAACTGGAGAGTACTAGAAAGGCCCGGCCTCCCAGATACCTTCCGGCGCTGCTGCCAGAGTCCGTGCTGGCTCGGGGGTGCTGGGCCCCCAGCGGCTTGTTCTGAGAGGGTGAGTCAGGGGCAGACACCCAGGAGGTTAGCCCGTCACTCATCACAATGGCGGGGGGCTGTGATCAAAGCAGCCTGCATCACGGAGGTCAGGGTTCATCTCAAAGACAGGTGTGGCGGTGGGGCACAGTGACAGGACTCTCCACGCAGCAGGGCACCTGGAGTTGGAAGGGCAGGAGCATCGTCATCCCCCTGGTGGAAGGAGGGGTAAGTGCTGTTGGCGCTGAAACTGCCCAGGCCCCAGAAGGGTAGCCATCTCTGCCCAAAAAGGAGGGGACGTAGGGACTATTTGAGGACTGGCAACCACCCCGCCAGGTCACAGCCCACTGAACAGAGTGAGGCTCAGGGATGTGTTCCATGGAAATGAAATGGAGTACCAGTCAAAAACCTAGGGGTTCATGCACACAAGATAGGGTGAGCTCAAATTGCTCCCCAGTGCCCAGCTGTGAGGCTCCCAGTGCCCAGCTGTGGGGTGAGGGGCAGGATTGGACCTACCGGCTGCTGTCATTCAGCAGGAAATGCAGAGCCTCACTTCTTCCCCCTGGATGCCCCGGTCCTGACTATAAAACCTGGTTTGTGCTCCTGAGTCAGGGCACCTGGAAGTCCTATACCCACAGCTTGCTGCCTCAGTGCACCATTATGTCAATAGCTTGAAATGGGACATGGTGGGAGCACTTGCACCCAGAAATCCAGAAGTTAGTAAACGCTTATTTACTTGCCTCAAAAAGGTGGCTGTTAAAGACTTACCAGCACGCTACTTACCCTGCTTGAGAGGTGAATCTGATGTTCGTGTAGGCTCATGTTCCGTCTGAGGTCGGCTCATGCCCCTTTGTCCCAGGACACCTGTCCACCTGCCTATTGGTCCCTGCTGTTGCCATCAACCCCCAGGTGACTGAGTAATGTGCAGGGTGGGCTGAGAGGACTGGGCAGTTGTGCTCGGATGGCACAGTTTGGGGACAATGGCTGTTTCCCTGCGTGTGGCAGAAGCAGGGCTAACCAGCTTGTCTGTGTCTAGGTCGTCTGCCATGGCAAGTGTGGTGTACCCCAGACAGGTGAGTGTTGTGGCTTTCTGTCTGTCCCTTGTGGCCACCTCAAGGTTGAGCAGCTTAAACAAACAGGCCCAGGGACTTTGGGGACCCCTGTGGTGATCATTCCGAAACGATGGGTTTTTTTCTTGTTTTTTAACCGGGCAGCAGAAAACTATGGCTTTGCAATGTTTCCAGGGTTCATTTATTTACTCAGCATGTGATTATTAGGCATCCTGGGGGTATCGAGCCCTGCGCTGGGTTTTGAGGCTGCAGAGATGTCAAATATTAGGTCCTGATCTAGTGTATTTCATGAAATCCATTACAAGTCACCATGATAAGTGCTATATAATGCCAGATGTAAAAGGTGCTATGAAAGCAGAGGAGAAAAAGTTTAATTTGGGGGCGGTGAGGAATAAAAGGGTGGGATAGATGTTTTGGGGAGAAATTTAATCTGGGTTTTGGAGGATGTGTAGGAGTTTGCCAGTCCATGAGGAGTGCAGCTGGTGCTTCCAGCAAGAGATACGAGCGTGTGCACCTGTGAATAGTAGAAAGTAGTGAGGCTGGCATACAGATGGCATGGAGGGGGCTAAGCAGGGTGAGATGGTAAAGGTCAGTAGAAGCCAGATCCTGAAGGGCTCTGAATGCCAGACCCAAACATTGGTCTTGGTCCAATAGACCATGAGAAGCCATTGACTGCTTTTAGACAGAAGGATGGGGCAAGATAGGATCCCCTGTTTTGTAATCTCCCTTGCCGTTTAGGCCCCCGTGGACTTAGACATCTACCAGAGCTCTTACATGATTGACTATCAACCCTACGGGAAGCACAAATACTCCAGGATCACACCAGAAGAGGTAAGAAGTCATTCAGTCTTGTCTTTTGTTCAATGGCCAACTGAGATCATCTTTACTTCGTTTTTATTATGAGTGTGGATATTGGGGGCACTTACAACAATATCTGATGCCAGGAGACCTAAAGAAGTCTTTAATGTGTATGTCTTGTGTGTATGTTTTAAAATGTACATCAACTCTAAGTCAGGGATACAAAAGAGTGTAAATAATATACATTTACAGTTTAAATAACATTGACAAAACAAACACCGGTGTGCCCATTATAGGCCAGCTTAAAACATAGCACATTAGAAGTATCCGAGAGCCCCCGTGGACCCCTCCCTGCTCCCACCCCCTCCCACCTCCAGAGGTAGCCACTATTCTGAATTTTGGGTTAATTATTCCCCTTTGTGTGTGTGTGTGTGTGTGTGTGTGTGTGTGTGTGTGTGTGTGTTTTAATTTTTTTAATGTTTATTTATTTACTTTTGAGAGTAAGAGAGAGTACAAGCAAGAGAGGGACACAGAGAGAGAAATAGAGGGAGACACAGAATCGGAAGCAGGCTCCAGGCTCTGAGCTGTCAGCACAGAGCCCGATGTGGGGCTTGAACTCATGAGTGGTGAGATCATGACCTGAGTTGAAGTCAGATGCTTAACCAACTGAGCCACCCAGACACCCCATTATTTTTTTAAGTTAATTTATTTATTTTTGAAAGAGAGAGAGGCAGAAAGAGAGAATCCCAAGCAGGCTCCACACTGTCAGGGCAGAACCTGACTCGGGGCTCAAACTCACAAACTGTGAGATCATGACCTAAGCCAAATCAAGAGTTGGATGCTCCATGGACTGAGCCACCCAGGTGCCCCTCCCTTTTGTGTTTTTTAAAAAATAGTTTTGCTCTATATGTATGTGTCCCTTCCAACAAATTATTTAGATTTCCTTTTGAGCTTTATTCTATATTGTATCATACTATTCATACTCTTCTGTGATTTTTATCTTTTGCTGAATATTATATTTTATAGAATATATTATTCATTTCGGCTGTGTGGCATTACACTGCATGAATGTGCCACCATGTAGGTCCTGCTGGACATCTGGGTTTTACTTTCTCGTTACCCCTCCCCACTTCCCAGGGCTGCAGCCTAACCTGTCCCCTGCCCCAGGAATGGAATTGCTGGTCACAGGTAACATCAAAATTTGCCAAAGTCATTGCATCGATGTGACCAGAGACAGTTAGCTCTGTAGCTGTCCAACCTTGCCATCAACTTGGTATTGATAGACTTTCAGATTTTTGCTAATTTGGTGGGTTTGAAATAATATTTTCTTGTGATCATATGTTTCCAGATATTTATTATTTTGTGAGATGTCTGTCCTGTTTCTTGCCCATTTTTTTAATTGGGATGTTTGTCTTTTTCTTACTAATTTGTAGGAGTTCTTTAAATATTCCAAACATGTTTCATTTGTTAGTTATGTAAGTGGCAAAATTTCACAGGCTGTGGTTTGTCTTTTCACCTCCTGTCAGTGAATCACAATTCTTACTTTAATATAGCCAGATGTAGGCGTCTTTCCCTGTACCATCTGCTCTTTGTAAGTCTTGTTTAAGACATCCTTTCCTATCTTGAGGTATCGCCCCTAAAAATAAGAAGATCTATACAAAGAAAAATGAGACAATTTCTGGGGTATAGTATTTGGTGGCAGCAAAGTGCAGAGTGGGATTATAATGTACATTTGTGTACAAACCAGGGGGGAGTGAAGCTTCATTATATGTTTATATGTAAATAAACTATATCTAAAAGGATACATCAGGGCACCTGGGTGGCTCAGTCAGTTAAGCGTCTGACTTCAGCTCAGGTCATGATCTCCCAGTTTGTGAGTTTGAGCCCCATGGTGGTCTCTGTGCTGACAGCTCAGAGCCTGGAGCCTGCTTTGGATTCTGTGTGTGTTTGTCTCTCTCTTTCTCTCTGCCCCTCCCCCACTCGAGCTCTGTCTCTCTGTCTCTTAAAAAATGAATAAACGTTAAAATTTTAAGGAAAAGAGATACAAAAAACACTTATGCCAGTGGTTGCCTCCAGAGATAGGAATTAAGGAAGGAAGGGGGTGGGAAAGAGATTTACCTTTCACTAGAAAGTATTGTGGGGGCACCTGGGTGGCTCAGTAGGTTAAACAACTGACTCTTGATTTTGGCTCAGGTCATGATCTCACAGTTTGTGGGTTGGAACCCTGAGTCAGTCTCTGTGCTGACAGTGTGGAGCCTGCTTTCAATTCTGTCTCCCTCCCTCTCTGCCCCTCCCCTGCTCACTCTCTTTCTCTCTCTCAAAAATAAATAAATAAATAAATAAATAAATACACACTAAAAAAGGGGGGGGGTTACCTGAGTGGCTCAATCAATAGAGCACCTGACATCTGCTCAGGTCATGATCTGGAGGTTCATGAGCTCGAGCCCCATATCAGGCTTACTGTTGTCAGCGCAGAGCCTGCTTTGGGTCCTCTGTTCCCCCCTCCTCACTGCCCCTCCCCTCCTTGGATTCTCTCTCAAAAATAAATAAAACATTAAAAAATGTAATAAAAAAAGAAACTTTTTTATTATTTCAGCATTTCCTTCAGTCATATACATTACCATTCAAAGACTAATTTAATTTTTTTAAGAGAGAGAGAGAGCATGAGTGGGGGAGAGGGGGAGAGGGAAAGAGAGAGAATCCTAAGCAGACTCTACGCTGAGCATAGGGCTTGATCTCATGGCCCTGGGATCATGACCCAAGCCCAAATCAAGAGTAGGTCACTCAACCGACTGAGCCACCCAGGCACTCCCAACTTTTTTTTTAAATAAAGAGAAGTGTGTTCTGTGTAGGATGAGACCAAGGAAGCTCCCCTCTCACCTGGCTCAGCTCTCCGATCATGTGTGATTTATTTCCACAGCAAGTGAAGCTGGATGCCCAAGTCCGGGACAAAGAGTTGTATAGGCACGTCCCCAGCTCCAAGCCCAAGCTAAAGGATGGATACCCCGCCTTCAGAAATCCGCCCATGACCGCCAAGGACCTGGGACTCCCAGGCTTCTTCCCACCGCAAGACCAGGACCCGGCGGCCACAGCAGAGGGCGAATGCAGGTTCACCAGCGTCTGCCATTCCGTGTACCCGGTTTCCCATGCTCTGCACCTGGCCCAGGGCGATCCCAACTGCGCCCACCAGAGCGCCCACTTTCCGTGCCTCCTGGAGCCCGAGCGCCAGCCAGCTGCTGAGCAGGGCAAAGGCTACTTACTACTGCCTGGCTGCCTCTGTCCTTATCGCCACCACGTCAAGGTCCCCATCTTGAACCGATGGGGGCCCTTCATGCCATTTTACCAGTAGGAAGTGTGAAGGCACCTGCAGGGGCACTGTGGGAACCGCGCCCCCTCCCTCAGGAAACCCCGGCACTGCCCTTGGGGAATGGACAGGAGAAGTGAAAATAAAGCCCTGGAAGGTGTTCTAGGAGTCCTGGGACCACCTGTTCTACTTTGCGCCCTGCCTGCCCTGGGGCAGCAGCCCCCCCCCCCCCATCCCCGCCTGCCTGCAAGAGGAGGAGAAAAGGGGAGGAGGGGAGGACAGAGGGAGAGAAGGAAAACTGGCCTGTATGGAGGCTGGAATCTGTGCGATGTCTCATTACAAGTAAGAGTCCTGCTGTAAAGATTCTTGCTGTTGTAGGCATTTACTTATAAAGTAGGAAAAATTACAGTCCCCAATGTAATGTTGAGTGTGATTGTAAATTGGTCCCACTCTGGAGCAATCAACAGTAACCTATTTCAAGAGCATCATTTTACACTTTCCTTCTTGCTCAGTGGTGCTTTTGTAAACATACACATGTATGAGTCAGTTAGGAAGTAGTGAAGCCGCTGAACAAAGAACCAGAATGTAGCCGCTTGAACAACATACCAGTTTCTCTCCCCGCTAACAGTTCAGATGTAGGCAGGGTGGGCGGGGCGTCATCACTGGGTCAAAGGTGACTGCCATGGATTAAATTGTGTCCCCCTCCCCTCAAAATTCATAGGCTGAAACCTTAATCCCACCGTGACTATATTTGGAGATAAGGCCTTTAGGAGGTAATTAAGGTTAAATGAAGACATAAGGGTAAAACCCTATTCTGATAGGATTGGTGGCTTTCTAAAAATAAGTAGAGGAGGGGCACCTGGGTGGCTCCCTAGGTTAAGTATCTGACTTCAGCTCAGGTCATGACCTCCCAGGTTCATGAATTCGAGCCCCACGTGGGGCTCTGTGCTAACAGCTCAGAGCCTGCAGCCTACTTCTGATTCTGTGTCTCCCTCTCTCTCTGCCCCTCCCCTGCTCATGCTCTGTCTCTCAGTAATAAACACTAAAAAAATAAATAAAAAGGGGAAGAGAAAGAGAGCTCACCTCTCTCTGCACACACACATACACACACGCATACACACGCACACACACACACCAAGTAAGGAAAAGCTCTGTGAGGACACAGTAGGGGAAGCAGCCATCTGCACACCAGGAAGAGAAGTTTCATCAGAGACCAAACTCTGCCAGACCTTGATCTCGGACTTCCAGCCTCCAGAGCTCTGAGAAAATAAATTTCTGTTGTTGAAGCCCCCCCGCCCCACCTCCACCGCCCCGGCCTGTGATATTTTGTTATGGTAGCCCAAGGTAAGACAGTGACTCCCTGAGTTATTGACATTTTTCTGCTAGCAGAAAGCAAGAAACAACCAGAAGAAAACAAGGGTATTCCCTTTTAGGGGCACAATGTGGAAGTGATATTCTTCACTTCTAGTCCTGCCCTCTTGGCCAGAGCCTTGCCACATGGTCCCACCAAACTGCAAGGGAGGCCAGGAAATATGCTTTCACCTTGGGCAGCCATGCGCCCGTGAAAAACGGGAAGTTAGTAGAATAGAAGGCGAGGGTGTATTTGGGTGGATAACCGTCCATTTTTACCACAAAACATGAGAAGGCTTCCCCACTGGGATCACACTGTACACCAGGCTTCCCAGGGAACCTTGTTAGAATGCAGATTCTGAGTCAGTCGGCTAAGGTGGGGGCAAGATTCTGTATTTCCCACAAGCTCCCAGCACTTCTGGATGAGGGGAACCATACTTGAGTCATGAGACCATACACAATACTCTGAATCTTCCTTTTCTCTTCACAAGTCATCACTTATAGATCTAATTGTTTTTTCTTTGTTTGCTTGTTTTATTTTAATAGTCTCCATGCCGGGTATAAGGCTTGAACTCACGACCCTGAGACCAAGAGTTGTATGCTCTACCTAGTGAACCAGCCAGGCACCCCAGATCTAATTATTATTATTATTTTAAAGTTTATTTATTTATTTTGAGAGAGAGAGAGAGACAGAGAGATTATGAATGAGGGAAGGGCAGAGAGAGGAAGAGAGAGAATCTCAAGTAGGAGCATAGAGCCCGATGTGGGACTTGATCTCACAAACCATGACAGATCTAATTATTTTTAACGGCTGCCTGATCTTCCATTGAATTGATGAATTTTGATTTGTTAAACTATTCCCTTATTTGTGGGCAGTCATGTTTTTCCAATCTCCTTCCTGCAAATAATGTGCTAGTAACAATTCATGAACGTATACCCTTGCTGCTTTTATTTCTGTAAGAGCCTCACAAGGGCTGGGTTTGTGCCTGGTCTAATGGGGTGGGTGTTTGCTGTTCAAAGATAGCATCAGAACAGCCCCTTCCTCCCAGCCTCTTAGCCCCATCTTCTCATGACGGATACTGATAAATATTTTGATAGTTGCCAATTTGATAAATAGAAAATGGTATCTCATTGTGGTTTTAATTTGCAATTACTTGGCTACTAGTGAGATACAGGATCTTATTTTTTAAGTTTATTTGTTTTGAGAGAGAGAGAGATAAAAAGAGAGGGAGGGAGAGAGAGAGAGAGAACACAAGTAAGTGAGGGACAGAGAGAGAGAATCCCAAACAGGCTCCACTCTGTCAGCAAGGAGCCTGACTTGGGGGTTGATCCCAAGAACTGTGGGATGCTGACCTAAGCTGGAATCAAGTTGGTTACTCCGCCAAGTGAGTCACCCCAGCACCCAGGGTCTTTTTTTTATATCATTTCCCACTGGGTTTCTGAGTCACATCTTTCGCCTTGAATTATCTTTTTTCTTATCAGTTTATAGCATTTTTTAATAGCCCATGTTCCAAATATGTTCTTTCTTAATTTTTAGTACACAATTTTAAAATATGTAATTGGAAAATATTTTTTCTAACATAAAACTAATACCTTCAGTAGAAAATGCTGCAAAGTGAAGAAAGAAATGAAGAAGAAAAAGAAATCGCCTCTAATCCCACTGTTCAATGATGACTACGGTTAACATTTTGATTCCCAGCGTAGCAGATAATGGTCAGATCCTTGGGCGGTAGAACCAGACAAATCTAGGGCTCCACCCATGCCTGAGTTTACTACTTAGCACCTGAGGGGTATTCTAGAAAGTTCTTTCATGTCTCTGAACAGCAATTTCCTCATCTGTAAAAGGCATTAATAATGCTCCCACCTTTGGGGTAAACATTGTTTGCACAGCATCTGTGATACAGTCAGTGCTCAGGGAGATGCTTTATAGGTATTTTTACAAATATCATACTGAACATGTAATTTTATTCTTATTTTTTTAAGTGTATATATTTTTGAGAGAGAGAAAGAGAGAGGGAGAGAGAGAATCCCAAGCAGGCACTGTGCTGTCATCAGGGAACTCTCACTTGGGGCTGCGCTCAACTTCATGACTGTGAGATCATGACCTGAGCCAAGATTAAGAGTTGGAAGCTTAACCAACTGAGTCATCCAGGTGCCCCTGAATATGTAATTTTAAATCCTGCGTCCTCTTCATTGCATTAACAGTAAGCATTGCCGCTCAGCCTTAAAGCTTTATAAATATCCTTCGTGAGTTCAGCCCCATGTTGGATGTAGAGATTATTTAAAAATAAAATCTTAAAAAAAACTTTATAAATATTCTTGCATGATCATACCATAATTACCAGTGTTAAACATTCAAGTTGTTTCCAATTATGTATTTTTCTCTTATAAATTAGGCTGCAGAATAAATCTTTTTCTGTAATTAGGTAGAGAAAGAAGCAAAGGTACTGTGTCAAAGTATATGGATATATTCACAATGAGTATTACCAAACCACTTTGTAAACAGGTGTATCTTTAAAATTAAGGAATCTTTGTCAGGTGTGATGATGGCATTTTGGTTGTTATCGAGCTTCATTTTGAAATACAGGAGAGATGATGGATGTCTGAAATTTACTTTATTTTTTAAAATATTTATTTATTTTTGAGAGAGAGAGAGAGAGAGAGAGAGAGCATGCACACACGTGAGCTTGTGTGGGGTAGGGGCAGAAAGAGAGGGAGACACAGAATCAGAAGCAGGCTCCAGACTCTGAACTGTCAGCACAGATCTGGACGTGGGGCTCGAACTCATGAACCAGGAAATCATAACCTGAGCTGAAGTTGGATGCTTAACTGACTGAGCCACCCAAGTGCCCTGAAATTTACTTAAAATGCTGTAGCAAAACTGTTACCGGACCAAGGGAATAAATAAAACAAGATCAGTGACAAAATGAAAACTGTAACTGGTAATGGGTGCATGGAAGTCCATCATCCTACTTTTCCCACTTTTGTGTATGTTTAGATTTTCTAAAATAAACACTAAAACAGGATGGGGCGCTTGGGTGGTTCAGCTGGTTGAGCGCCCCACTTCAGCTCAGGTCATGAACTCACATTGTGGGTTTGAGCCTCATGTCTGGCTTTGCATTGACAGCATGGAGCCTGCTTCAGATTCTCTGTCTCCTTCTCTGCCCCTCTCCTGCTCTCTCTCCCTTTCTCTCTTTCAAAAATAAAAAATAACAAAAAATTAAACAGGAAGGAAAAGAGGAAGGGAGGGGGGAAAAGGAGGAAAGGAAAGGAGGAAAAAAGAAAGACCTTTAGACTATGGCTAGCCATTTATAAGTGTGTCTAGTTCATAATATCCTTGTTATCCTTGCTTTGCTTAGTAAGAAAGAAGAAATGAAAGAGAGGAAAGAAAGAAGGAAGGAAGGGAGGATGCAGGAGGGGAAGGGAGGAGGGAAGGGAGGGAGGGCAGGGGAAAGGGAGAGAGGCAAAGGAGGGGGAGGGAGGAGGAATAAACAGAGGGAGGGAAGAAGGAAGGGAGGGAGGAGAGAGGGAAGGAAAAAGTCTGTTAGTTGGATAGTATAATCTGATTCCCGGTGAGGTTGAATAATTTCACAAATAATCCTTATCTCCTCATGGGTTGCAAAACACTTTCTTACTAGTATCTCCCTTCTCACTGACCTGTTACAGTCTTCAGTGAATGTTTTACCCAAAATGCTTTCTAGGATGTCTGTAAAAGAATGTTTACAAGTGAAAGCTCACTACTTTTCGATGCTTCTTAACATTTTTTCCAGTGTTGGGTCATGTGGATCAGCTGACAGTTTTCACACATAGTTATTTCCACAAAGTGATTTAGTTGAGGTGAAAATGTAACAATAGTCCCGCTTTATCCAGCACCTGTTGTAGGCTAGGCCCTGTGCATACGTCAAAAACCTTCTTCTGTCTTCACATACAGATGAAGAAACAGAGGTTCAGGGAAGTTAAGTGTCTGCCCAAAGCCACCCATGGACAGGCCCATGGAATCTGAATCCCAGATTTATCTGATTCTAACCCTTATGGTTCAGTCGGGTTTAGAATGTTGCATGCCATTTTTTATTCTAAATAAATTAAGGAAAGCCCTTTAATATGATAGCTATCTTGCTCCCTAATGTCCAAGTTTCCCAACCTGCCATCTGGGGCGAACAATTGCCTGACCAAGAAGATAGGCAGATTCAGGACTCCCTCTGGATGCTGAATCTGAGGTGCTCAGGAGGTCACAGCCCTGTCACAGACTTCCAAGGGCTGGGACTGGCCATGCTGAAGATCTGAAATGGATCACAAAGTTCCTTCAGGACAGGTTCACGGGAAGGCTGGCTGGGACCTGGGCCCCTCGGAGCAGAACACAGGGAGCCACTGGCTCCAGCGACGACGATGAATGGAGACCCCAACACACTGCTCATGGGGCGCTGGCCACACCACCTCACAAACAGGCATGAAGGTGACCCTGAGCTGTGTCTGGGCAAGAGTCACTGAACCCGAGACAGCCCCTCCCCGGAAATCCCTCTGACTCGGCCTTGCCTCTGTCGGTGCTCAGGAGCGCCCCCTGCAGGCCCTCCCCACATTCTCCCCATTCTTCCTCA
This sequence comes from Suricata suricatta, assembly GCF_006229205.1. Classification (NCBI taxonomy): domain Eukaryota; kingdom Metazoa; phylum Chordata; class Mammalia; order Carnivora; family Herpestidae; genus Suricata; species Suricata suricatta. Next base: position 127,716,566 of record NC_043703.1, read on the forward strand.
TCTGCAGAACCCCGCCTCTGGGGCCCTGCACCTGCGCCTCACTTCCCACAGGGCTCCCTGCCCTGCCAAAGCGCACACTCCACACCCCCACGTCTGCGCCTGCGCACTTGCTGTTTCTTTCTGCCCTCTGCTTACTACCCGCCCACCCATTGTTGCCTCCTTGGAAAAGCCTGTCTGGACAATGCCCCCTCTCCCCCGCCCCAAACTCTGCATCTCTGCTAAGGGGATAACCTGACTGAACACCTAGGGTCTGGCAAAGAAAGCTCAGTAACTGTTCCATCTTTTTCATTTTTATTTTTCTTGTCTTTAGAATTATGATGGTTTTATTTCTCTTTGAGAGTGTTTTATTTACTTTTGATGTCCCTGGAACCCTGCCTATAGCAAGTGCTCAATAAATCTTGAAGGAATGAAAGGGGCGAGAGGGAGGAAGAGCTTTCCAGGGGGAAACACAGCAAGGACGTGGCCCCAGGCCTGGCCTCCGGGCATTTTCTGTAGCAGCTTTCCTGGCTCTTGCCTCTGGCAGCTTCAGGCTCCAGGCATTAGGAGGCTGTGTGTCCACCTTCAGCCACGGAAGCCCTCAGTACCTGGTGATGTCAGGTGAAGTTACCTGAGTGACATTCCTGAGGACGGCCCACGGCTGTGGCCACTGAACTCTCCTCTTTACTCAACGGAGTCTTCTTTGGGAAGACAGGACCGTGGGAAATGCAGACTGGGTTTGGGCCACTCCCTGCATGGTCCCAATCCCAGCTCTGGCCTAATGCAATAGGTGTGTTTAATCAATAGATTCAGAAGAAGCCTGCTTTGGTCAATAGACATTTTAATATTCTCAGAAGATGACTCTTAGCTTCCCGTTCAGTTTATTATGGGGCAGAACATGACTGCCTGCCAGCAGCCACCCCAAAGGTCTTCATCCCTTTTGTACTTCTAGAGCCCCCAAATGACCTGAGCCTAAGGGAGAAGGCAGGGAATCTGGAGCAGGTGCTGCCCGGTGGACCCATGGTGTCACCGGGTGTGCCAGCCGTGTCAGCCACAGCCCAGACCTTCTCTTACTAAAAACCCACTAACAGTGGGAATGCAAACTGGTGTAGCCGCAGCCACTCTGGAAAACAGTATGGAGTTTCCTCCAAAAATTAAAAATAGAACTACCCTATGACCCAGCAATTGCACTACTAGGTATTTATCCAAGGGATGCTGTTTTGAAGGGGCACATGCACCCCAGTGTTTAGAGCAGCACTATCAACAATAGCCAAAGTATGGAAAGAGCCCAAATGTCCACTGATGGATGAATGGATAAAGAAGATGTGGTATATATACACAATGGAGTATTACTCAGCAAGCAAAACGAATAAAATCTTACCATTTGCAACTTCGTGGATGGAACTATAGGGAATCATGCTAAGCAAAATTAGAGAAAGACAAAAAGATGACTTCACTCACATGAAAACATTAAGATACAAAAGAGAAAAACATAAGGGAAGGGAAACAAAAATAATGTAAAAACAGGGAGGGGGACAAAAACATAAGAGACTCTTGAATATGGAGAACAAACAGGGTTACTGGAGGGGTTGTGGGAAGGGGGAATGGGCTAAATGGGCAAGGGGCATTAAGGAGTCTACTCTTGAAATCATTGTTGCATTATATGCTAACTAACTTGGATGTAAATTTTAAAAACTAATTTAAAAAAACCCCACGGGGTGCCTGGGTGGCTCAGTCGGTAAAGCATCTGGCCTCAGCTCAGGTCATGATCTCACAGTTCCTGAGTTCGAGCCCCGTGTTGGGCTCTGTGCTGACGGCTCAGAACCTGGAGACTGCTTTAGATTCTGACCCTCCCCGGCTCACACTCTCTCTCTCTCTCTCAAAAATAAATAAAACATTTAATTAAAAAAAAAACCACCAACAGCTGTCAACCGCATTTTACAGCGGAGGAAATGGAGGGCTCGGGTGATTTGGCCAAATGTCACAGGATAGGAGTATCTTCCTTCTGTGAAATCTCACTTCCATGAAAACCTTCAGTTTTATCATGTGTAAAAAGAGGGTAATTATGTTCATTTTGCAAGATACAAGTAAGAATGTGCACAAGTGAACTTTAAAAATGTTCTTTAAGTTTAATAAAGGGCTCCTTTCCAATTATTGGCGTGAAAGACCACAAGCTGACGCCTGTTTTGCTGCACTTGCTTGTCGCTTCGCCCCTGCCCTGCACTGCGCCCCGCCCCCAGCTGGAAGTCAACTTGAAGGGATGTTTTTGTCATTCCTTGGCCTGAGGAGGGGCCCTGATTATGATGCTGCTGAAACAAGATTGGGAGACTCCAAGATAATGCTAACGCCCTTACGTATGTATATTCTTCAGTTTACAAAACAAAGCCATGGGTGGTATCTCCCTCCTATCTCATTTCATCTCTGTGACCCAGGAACTCTTATTCCCATTTCACAGAGGGGACAAGTAGCTAAGGCCAAGTGGGGATGCACACCCCGGGCTTGCATGCAGTGTGCCTTTTCTGGATCAAGCAGCCATTCCCTGGGGAGCTGGAGCTCTGAAAGAGTGCCTTGCACCTGAGCACCTTGGTAAAATGACGATTCCTTGGCTCTACCAGGTCTGGATGGTCGGTAGGTCTGGAGCAAACTCCAGAAATCGGTATTTGTACCTGGAAGTTGGGTCGCTGGGGCTCTGTGGATCGCAGTTTGAGAAGCAGCAGAAGAGGATGCAGTTTCTGCAAGTGTCCGGGCAGACAGTAGTGAATCTCTGCTGGAAATAAACAACTGGAAGTGGGCGGGGCTAGGGGAGCAGGGGGTAGATCAGAGGAGGCATGTATTGAAATATTTCAAGAACATTTGGGCGATGGGCTCCTGGGCCGCTCAGCCAGTTAAGCTTCCGACTTTGCCTCAATCTCATGGTTCATGAGTTCAAGCCCCGCATCGGGCTCTGTGATGACAGTGCAGAGCTTGCTTGGGATTCTCTCTCTCTCCCCCTCTTTCTGCCCTTCCCCCACTCGCTCACACATTCACTCTCTCAAAATAAGTAAATAAACATTAAAAAAAAAAGAATGTTTGGACCAAGCACTATGCCAGAATGTGTTCATTAATTACCAAACATTAAAAAATATATATACTCCACTTACATGAAGTACCTAAAGAAGTCCAACCCATAGGGACAGAGTGTAGAATGGTGGCTGCCCACGGCTGGGAGAAGAGGGGAAGGGGAGGGCACAAAAATATGAATGTACTTAATGCTACTGAACTATACACTTAAAAACGGGTGAGAGTAAATTTTATGTTATGTGTATATTTTCTCATAATAAATATATATACACACATATGAAAGGGAGAGTCTTTAAGTATGACATAAAGCCTGGAAACTATAAATTTAAAAAAGCATGCGCTTGGGTGGGTCAGTCTGTTAAGCATCCGACTTCAGCTCATGTCGTGATCTTGTGGTTCATGGGGTCGATCTCTGTACTGACAGCTCAGAGCCTGGAGCCTGGTTTGGATTCTGTGTCTCTCTCTCTCTCTACCCTTCCTGTGCTCACACTCTGTCTCTCTCTCTCTCAAAAATAATAAACATTAAAACATTTTTTTAAATAATGAAATTTTAAAAATTGCCTATATGATCATCAAAATTGCTGTGTGGGAAAATTACCATAAGCAAAATCAAAAGGCCAAGAACAAACCGGGACAACGTAGACAATACAAATGACGAAAGCATCAGAGTCCTTTATTCCCCCCCTTCCCCCCCCCATCTGAGTCCTTTATACACCAAGAAGAAAAAGTCCAACAATGCAGGAGAAAGATTACCTTTTAATTTCGTCATTTGCTCTTGTAGCAAATATCCGCTTAACACTTAGGCACCTGCCACAATTCTAAGTGCTGGGAATATCGCAAAAAACAAGCAGATAAATAAGATATATAAAAATAATATTAAGACAAGGAGATTCAATACCCGTTGGGGACAATGACAATGAAGTAAATCAGGGAAGTATATAATACGCTGGAAAGTCATGAGTAGTGTGGAGAAAAGTCCAGCAGGTGTGGAGGACGAGACAGTTGTGCCGAGGGGCACAGATTAAGTGGTTCGTCAGAGCAGGTCTCACTGTGAAGGTGATATTTGAGCAAAGCCCCGAAGGGAAGAAAGATCTTCTCACGGTGACGAGTGGGGCCAAATGACCAGGAAAGACCCTGAAGGGTCAGGCCCGGGAGGCCATAGGGCAGTAGAACGAGGTCAGGGAAGTCACAGGGTCCCACATGATTGTCTACACACGGGTGAGTGGTTGCAAAGGTTCCTGGTCTCTCACACCATGGGAACCACTGGCAAGTAATGAGCAAAGGGATTGACGTAAGCCGATTTCTAGCTTTATTATTTTTACTTTTTTTGTGAATATAATTTATTGTCAAATTGGCTTACATACAACACCCAGTGCTCATCCCAACAAGTGACCTCCTCAGTGCCCATCACCCATTTTCCCCGTCTAGCTTTGAAGAAAGACTTTGGCCACTGGGCTATGAAAAGATGGAGAGGGACGAAGGCAGAGGCAGCGAAGTGGCTGACAGTAATCCAGGTAGGAGAGGCTGGCCAAAGGGACCAGAGTTTCAGCCATGGAGATGGCAACTAGTTGGCTTTGGGATGTATTTGAAGGTACAGCCAATGGAATTTTTTAACAGATTGGCTGGTGGGGGTGGGGAGCGGGGGGAAAAGAGAGGCGTCAAGATGGCGCCATGTTTTGGGCTTGTGCAAACTGGAAAGGTGAGCTGCTTTTCTTTGAATTGGAGAGGATGACAGTTGAAATCGGTTTGGAGGGAAGATCAGTTTGGAACTGGTGACGTTAAGTTAGAAATGCCTCTAGGACATCCAAGTACAGATTTGAGGAGGCAGCTGGCCACACAGGGGAGAGGTCAGGGCCAGCTGGAGATAGAAACTTGGCACTTAACAGCCTGTGGAGGGCAGTGAAAACCAGGACACCTGGACGCCATTGCCACGGTGTGGAAGTGGTCCAGGGACTGAGGTCCAGGGCAGGTCAAGGTTGAGAAGTCAGGGAGATGAGGAGGAGCCGTGAGGTGGGAGGAAAACCAGGGGAGTGTGGTGTTCTGGAAGCCAGGTGAAGAGAGGTGTCAGGGAGGAGGGAGCCATCATGGGATCAGTTGGGTCAGAGGCTGCTTCTGGGCCAGGAAGCGAGAGCCCTGAGCATTACCGCTGGGTGCAGCCAGGTTGCTGATGACCTGGCAAGGAGCCCGGGGTTGGGGGGAGGTGGAGGAAGAGGGCTGGCAAGAGAGAATGAGACAGAAAAAACAGAAACACTGAGTATAGAGAACTGTCGAGAAGCTTCACAGTAAAGGGCAGTGGGAGGAGGGGAGCTGAACAATGGACAAGGATGGGGAAAGTTCACAGAAAAAGAAATAGTGTGGCTTTAAACATATGGAAAGATGCGGAACTTCATAATCAAACCACAGAGATGTCTGGGCACCTGGCTGGCTCAGTTGGTTGAGCATCTGACTCTTGATTTTGGCTCAGGTCATGATCTCACAGTTGTGAGATGGAGCCTCACATCGGGCTCCAAGCTGAGCATGGAGCTGACTTAAGATTCTCTCTCCCTTTCACTCTGTCCCTCCCCAGCTCATGAGCATGCACTCTTTCCTTCTCTCTCTCAAAAAAAAAAAAAAAAGAAAGAAAAGAAAAAAGCACTTACTCTTCTGCTCATGGTACAGCCATAAAGAGAACACAAGCAGCGGTATGTTCGGATGCGGCATGATCATTCCAGACCAGTAAGCAAGGAAAGCAAGTGCATACCATCTCTCACTTGTGATGAAAGACGGTCCCCGTATACGTGCCTGTGTAGTCTCGGAGAGTTTTGGGAGCACCCACAAGACACTGACATCAAGGGTGACCCTGGAAGGGTGAATTAGGATTCAAGGTAGAGACAGATTTTACTCCATATCCTTTTGCACTGTTTGAAATTTTACCCATGAACATGTGCTGTGTTAAGAATTCACTTTATTATTATTATTAATATTTGAGAGAGTGGGGGAGAAGAGCAGACAGAGAGAGAGAATCTTAAGCACCCTCCATACTCAGGTGCAGAGCCCCATGTGGGGCTCCATCCCACGATCCTGGGATCATGACCTGAGTAGAAATCAAGAGTCGGACACTCAACAGAGTAAACCACTCAGGTGCCCCCCAATAATTCACTTTAAAATAAAACTTTTGGGGTGCCCGAGGGCCTAGTCGAGTGTCTGACCACAGCTCAGGTTGTGATCTTGCAATTTGTGGATTTGTGCCCCACATTGGCCTTTGTGCTGCTTCGGATTCTGTGCCTCCCTCTCTCTCTACTCCTTCCCATCTCTCTTTCTCTCTCAAATATAAATCAACATTAAAAAAAATTTTTTTTAATTGAGACTTCTACCATAGGGTCATATCATGGAGAGTTGGGGGAGACTTTCAGGTGATCTCACCCAGTGGTTCCCACAGCCCAGTTCATGGTCGGCCTGCCTCAGAATCACGTGGGGGCCACAAAGACTCGGAGCTGATGTGCCGCTCGTGGCCCCATCTGGTGACGGGGCTAACACCCCTCAGGCCACTCTGACACGCAGGCCCAAGAAAGCGCTGGGCACTGTGCTCACTGCAGTGTGCAGTTCCTGGAGAAACTGAGGGCCTTGCAAATGTCAAACACTGTTCTGGTGGCTGTTTTCCCCCACAGTGAAGAGTCAGGCAAGAAGATCCCAGCGAGCCTCCCAATCAGGAAGAAGAGACCGGTGATAGAGCAATATAATAACTTGCATTAATTATTTTACAGAAGATAACTAATGCCCTTAACAGCCCTATGAGGACAGGCACTATTACTATCCCCATTTCATGGATGAGAAAACAGAGGCACAGAAAAATCACAAGCTAGAGTGAGTGGTTGAGCATGAACCCCAGTAGTCTAGCTCTTAGGATTAGAAAGATGATAAAAAGAAAAAAAGCAAGGATTCGGATTGACAGAGCACAAAGCACCTCTGGTCAGGTCAGAGCCTAACTTCCTGTAACTCCAAAAGTCAAGAGAAACACTGGGAGTGAGACTCTGTGGCGAGTGCAAGGCCATCTGATGGGGAAGACAGCTGGGTGCATTCATGGGACAGGAGGAAGGTCAGTGTGACTGGCTCTGCCGATTGAGAAGGACAGTATTTGCTGACAGCAAAGAGCCCACTGTGGGGCTAGAATTCGAGGACTGTGAGATCATGACCTGAGCAAAGTTGGATGCTTTTAAATCTTAAAAAAGATTTGTCCCCAAAGAAAGCGTATTTTAGGCACCTCCGGAGACTCTGCTGCAGGTAAAGGGTACTTACACTAGGAAGTTTCCCCCTATGAAGGTGCCTGAGGGCAGTGATTACAGAGACAAGGTTGGAGGGCCCCATTACCAGAATTAGCAACTGCCCCACTGAACCCCAGGCTCCCACAGCAGCAGGGCAACAGGGAGTAAATCACATTTAAAGAAAGAATCTCTTTGCCTGCCTTTCCCACTAAGGTTACTATACCTGTGCCATCCCGGAAGTTGAATTGCTGCATGAAGAACTAGCTTTCCGATATAGACAGATACTGACTAGAGAATTCATGGAAATGCATTCCAGGTAAACCTTACTGCCGTCTGTTAATATAGAAAAAACCCAGATCCCGTTGTAGCTTTCATTTATATATTCCTGATGAGTAGCGACATTGAGTTCTTTTCATTCATTCATTTTAAAATGTAACTCACTTGTGATTTGCCTGATTATACCCACGGAGGGGGTAAATCCTTAGACTTAGCAACCCTCAGCTTCCTCCTCCAAAAGACGGGGGCGATAACATCTCCTAAGGTGGTTGTGAGGCTGAGGTGCGATTTCAGGAGCGTGCAGGACTGGGTGCGCAGCAGGCGGCCCAGAACCCGTGCCAAGCGAAGCCACCAGGGCCGACCTCCCGGAGCCGCACAGCTGGAGGCGGCGGCGGACGGCAATTACCCACCTGCCGAGGACCCGCAGCTCCCGCCACCACCCACGGCTCCCGCGCAGCCTCTCCCCTGCCCTGCCACGCCCCCGTCCCCAGCGAGCAACATGGGGACGTCCCCATGCGAGGATGGGGCACCACGGGCAGCGCCCTCAAGAAGGGACCGCAAACCCAGGGCGTTCGCGGGGGAAGGCGGAGCCCCGTGCTTCCCTCGGTGTCTTGTCGCCCCCACGTGGCCAGCGTGAGCTCCGGTGCCTCCCGGGGCCGGGTTCCTCCCCGACCTTTCCTGGCGCCGCTCAGGCTGCGCGCGAGCCAGGCGTCCGGCCCCAGCCCGGAGAGTCCGGGGCGCATCCTCACATCTTTGATCTCCAAACCCTCTGGCCACACTGCGCCCCGGCTCCCCGCGGAGGCCACCGAGGGAAGACTCGGAGGCTGCCCTGTTGACCGGCAGCTTGGGGTCAAAGTCCGGGAAGAAAGAAGGAATTAGCAAACACTAGCCCCTCGCCCTTGCCCTACAGGCAGCCCCAAACCCCTCAGGATAACAAAGGAAGCTCCGACCACACTTTCGCAACAGCGTAACACGTTATCCTCGCGTGATCAAAGCCAGCCTCTAGTGCTTGTCACACGCATATTCAGTATCTACACTTTTGCAGAATCGTTTAAATGCTACATATGTTACTGTGCAGTGATTTTTCTTTCCTTTTTCATCTCCTGTCTCCTCCCTTTCTGCTGTTTGAGTACCCAACAGAAACAGCTACTGGTTCTTTCTATACCTTTCTTTCCCTCCGGTCTTAAAATCATAGAATTGCATATATGCACGTACTTGTGTGGCTCTAACCCACACGTCTGTCATTTGGTCCTCGCGATAAATCTTGCCCAGTTATGCCCATTTTTGAGTTCAGGAAACTGAGGGTATGATTTCACTTATTCATTTACTGAGTGTTTAAGACTTACCAGTTTCTATGGTAAACATTGTATCTCTTTCCCGCTGAATGTTCAAAACAGGTTACTTGCACTTGAGGAAACAGTGCAAGGAAAATCTTAAACAAGTAAATAGTAACGTGGCCCACAGTGCTGCCGGAGCCTGCTGAGGTCTTGTCACCTGTCACTCCCCGAAATGCCCTCCGGATTGAAAGGAATTTAGCCAAGTGGAATTGTTATGCTAAGAGGGTGGTGGTCTGGTGAGGGCATTATTTCAGGCTTCCTGCTGTATTCCCGTAGTTATTTGAATCATCGTGTTCCTTCCTCACGTGCAGAACAGCAATGAAAATATCTGAGTCGCAGAGGCCTTAGTAGAATTAAAGGAGACCACGTTAAGTCCTTCTAAACGATAGAGTAGGATACAAAATGAGATCAATGAACATATTGTAAATGCTTTTTGTTGGTTTCCCTTTCTCTTGTTAATGTAATAGTCTTAATCCCCAAAGCAGTGTATCCTGTTGGAAGAAGTCAAACAATACTGAGATGGATACTGAGGTTAATAATCTTCCCCTTGCTCCCCCTCCCCCAACTCCATTCTCTAAGGTAGCCAGTGTGGTGTTGGGTAGGGTAAAGATACTGCTTTTTTTTTTTTTTTTTTAATTTATTTATTTGGAGAGAGAGAGAAAACGTGAGCAGGAGAGGGACAGAGAGAGAATCCCAAGCTGACAGTGCAAAACCCAACTTGGGCCTCCAACTCACGAATCATGACCAGAGCTGAAAACAAGAGTCAGGCACTTAACCAACTGAGCTACCCAGGCGCCCCTTTCTTTATGTCTACGGATATATTTCATTTAAGCAGATACAGAAGCTACTGCATTTTGTTGCAGTTGTCCTGTTCACACTCCTCCGAGACTTGCAGACGTGTCATTTATCTGCTTAATAGACATTTTATAATTCCAGTTATGCTTCTGACTCATTTGCAAAATATCCATAGGCTGAATGTACTCTCACTTAGCCGGCACCCTGGGTATTTCTTCAAACGGAGAGAAAACATCCTTTATCCTTCATTACTTCTCAGTATCAAACCCTCTCCCTGCTTCCGGGCAGGTTTGTAACCTTTCTGGATAGTGACAACTTTCCCAGGGCCCTCCCAGAGGCACCTGAGCTCTGTGCCAGCAAACTCTACATTGTTCTTTTTTTCCTCCCCACATTCTTGCTGCCAGCAAGGCAGGAGGTGATCCCAAAGTTGCCATCATCGTCATGATGATCTCTGGGTGCTCTCTAAAACCTCATGTCGTGTCAGATGAAGGGAGATAGGCAGCCGGGCACTGAAGCACCCCCTTAGGAGAAATCCTTCAGGAGGCCACATTATAGAGCAGTGTTGGCGGCCCAACAAGGGATGTCTCTCAGCACCCACTGCCCTGCCCGGGCTCAGGGCCTCTGACAATGGCTGGCTGACGGCCTCCTGCCTGTTTTCTGGCTCCAGCCCCTTCTCTCTCCAGGCAACCCGCTTCCTCACTTGCCATGACGATTTTGAAATCTCAGCAGGTCCTTTTTTCAGCCCAGCAACTTACAATGGTTTCACATTTTCTCCGGAATAAAGCCCCAAATTTTTAGCATTGAGTTCTGGGAAACTCATCATTTTTCAAAGGGCACATCTGTCCCCAAACCACGTCATTGTTCCTTAAGTTCCCGCACCTGAAATCCGGGAGCTGTCTTTTCCTTCACCTGTATTCATTCAATTCCAATGTCCTGGCTTTTCTGCCTCAAAAATAGTCCTCAAATTCATCTATTTTCTCCACTGCCATGATTGAGAGTTCTCTTTCTCATTCCTCCCCTTCCCCACAAGCCTTCCCCTGGGCTGTTCCCACTGCCTTCCCCAGTCTTTTCTTTGTGCAATCCGGGGTGCCGAGGAACCAGAGGAGGCCACTCTGCTGCTCCAAAGAGGGGGTGCTCATGGAGGGATTGGGGATACCAGGACTGTTGCAAGCAGTCGGCACACATTGCCCCATGTTTATTAAGTCATTGTCCACTTGAATTTAAAGGCAGGTCATGGCAAAAGCATTATGAGACATGCTTTTGAACTTTATCATATCTGGTATATTCTCATCGGTCATGCATGGACACGCATGTTATGCTGTTCTTATAATGGTCCCTTTGGAGAGGGGGGCAATACCCTTACAGGTGGAAGATTTTTTATCCCCACCCTCAACCATTTGCTTCCTGGGGCGGGGGAGGGAGGGGAGCAGGGAGAAAGGTGAAAGCGAGCCCCCTAGTGGCAGCTACTGTAGTTGCATGGGTAGAATCTGGAGGGGGACATCTCCTTAAGCAGTGCCTCTAAATCTATTTGTGGAAAGAGCAAATGTTCCCCAAGGTGGACTAGAAAACACCCAGGGTTTCCGCTTAGTCCTTGACTTCCCCAGGAGTAACACCGAGTCACTCTATGGCCCATGGTTAGATTGGAAACTTGTTCAGTCTCCACTTTTCTTGTAGAAATAGAAATGCTTTTGGGGCAAATGCATCCGGGGAAAAATGATCAGTGAGAAACATCATCAATGTCTGTTTTTTAGTTGACTACTGGGAGGCAGAGGGCAGAGTAGGTGGCTCGTTTATGAAGCTCTCAGGGTCTTCCTGACCTCGGCACCAGCACTCACTGGAGTACTGTTGCCTTCTGGGAAGGCGGAACCTGGAATCTGGAAGATAAATGTGCGCTCCCTCCTGACTCCGTGTTGGTGGGCATGCACGGCTCTCCCACCGGAACCCCTCCCATGCAGGCTTGGCTGGAGGTGGTGGGTGCGCTCTAGTGACAGCTGAGGAAGGAGCTAAAGGGGACAGCCTCGGACAGAGCCACAGGGTGCCAAGTGTCCCAGCCCATTCCTCCTCTCTTTTAAAGCATAGGGTCCCCTTCCTTTAGGAAACTTCCAGGATTCGAGACTTCTGTTTTGAGCATTAGGATTGTTCTGCCATCTTGTCTCCATTTTTACCAAATATTTATCGCAGTGACTGGTACGTTTCATTCCCTCCTCATTTGGCCACTTCCCAAGGGCTGCTGCAACACCACTCACCCCTCATGTCCTCCAAATTCAACGCCACAACTATGTGATCAAGTGCAAGTTCATCCAGTTGTCGCTGGGATGGCCGACTGTGTGCCCCTATCCTTGGGGACCTTAGCTACTTAAGAAGGCGGATTTCCATGGAGAACAGGCTCATCTGGGGCCTGACGATGACAAGTGTTAAGTACAGAGTGCTCGAGGGAGAGGCAAGTGTGGAGGGAGCAGGCTCCGGAAAAGTGCCAGAAAAGCACCAAAAGCTACGAGTTAGGAGAAAGGTCTCTGGGTGAAGATGCTGGAGACTGTCTGGCTCCGCTGAGGACTTGCTAGGAGCCGCTGGGCCGGCCCCTCAGCCTCCCACGCCTGCCTTCCTGCGGGTAGCCCCAGCCAAGGCACATGCAGAAAACGAAGGGCCTGGTTCTACCATAAAAGAAATGGGCAAATCCTCAGATAGCTTGGTACAAGGGAAGAGACGAAACTCTAAAACTGTAATACCTGTGTTTGGGTTCCAGGCACCTAGGTCCAGCAACCGTCTGGGACCTGAGAGTCTCCAGGAGAAGGGCAATCATGACACCTGCCGTGGCCAGCTCTCAGGGTTGTGAGGGAGAGAGGGTCTGCAGCTGGGACTGCTTGGCACGCTGGGAGGAACTCAACAGGATCCCTCGCCGGGGTGGAAAGGCAAGGGGTAAGGGGACAAGGAGGCCAACCAAGAGATGAAGAAGAAAGAGGGAGGTAGGCTGGCCGGGAGCCAAGTGCAACCTGGGAAGGAAGATGTCTCTGGGAAGGAGACAGAACAAGTTTCCAACCTGAGATGCTGTTTTCCAGCTTACAAATTACTCCTAACTTTGTGGGGCAGACATTATTTGCATGTAAAATGGAAGCAGTCCTACATTTCGGCTCCTGAAAGCTGTGCCTGGCTGGTTAATGCCTCATCTGCCCAGCATGCCATGAGTCTCCCCCTGGAATGTTCCAGACACTCTGTGACGCCAGCACAGCCAGCATCGCCCCGGCCCTGGTCTCTGCGATGGCTCCCTTCAGGGCGGGTGCCTCTTTCTGTTGCCAGTCTCTGGCACAGAGTAGGCACCGAACAAATGTCTCCTAGTTATGAGTCCAGTGATTTCTGAAAGAGACTTGGTTTTGTCAAGTCTTTGGGAAAGAAAAGAGAAGACACCTGTTTGGAAAAGGTTAGAGAGAATTTTCTTGAGAGAAGGGTTAAGACCTATAATCCTATTTTATAAATTTGAAAAACTACCATGTGGGGCTAATTCCCCCAAATAAGAGTCAATTATAAATAGGTCTTTAAAGTTTTATTAAATCATTTGGACTTGAAAGAAGTCACAATACTTAACACACTTAAGTGCGTTCTGTACACCGCCAACCCAAATGGATTGAGTTCAGAATTTTTATAAATAAAAAATAAACATATTTACAGTGGAAAATAAAAACATGTTAGCTAGTTAGATGATGAACCTGTTATCTATGATCAGTTTTGGGAAAGTACCAGCCTACAGGATTACACATAAAGCATTTAAGATTTCATTAGGTTTAAAAAGTCCATAATTGAAGAAGTTAGTTGTAATATATGATTCATGTCTCTCTATAGCTTTTTCCTTCCCCAAACCAGAACGTGTGGCCAATTTACACAAAAAGCTTCATTTTCCCTTTATTGGAGGTAAAAGTACAAAAAGCTCTTAAACTCTCCCTAGAGGCCATCTAAGGAATAAAGCTATTCAATGCTACAAATGTCACTATAAAACTAGCTATGGACATAAACCATTACACAATTTGTGCCATTTGTCCTCCAAAATGGTGCAGATGCTTCATCCACCCACCAGGTCAAAAATGGAGTCAGCTTTTTTGGAAATTAGTTTCAAAATCACCACCATGTCTCTAGAAAGCATATTTCTAGAACAATATAATTACCACATGTAGGAACTGTCATTCTTCTGTACTATAAAAATATTTCCCTTTAATTCTCTCTGTATATTTTAGGGATTGCTTCTACACCCCCCCCCCCATTGCCCCTCAGGCAAAGGTGAGGGCGATAAAGCTTGGCCAGCCCTTTCCAGAGACCCACGAAGAAAAAGGACCACACGTGATTTAGTGAGAGCTCTCCCCTGGATAGAGCGGTAAAGAGTTGGCTCACATTAGGTTATGCCCCCAAATCCAGTTTAAATATGACTTAGAAAAAGTAGTCCAAAATAAAAACTGAGCAAAGAACAAAATTTTCAAGTTCACAATTTTGGAAAGCCACATTCCTCAGAGGCTGTTCTGTGTCGCCTGTTAGGGGTGTGAGCATAAGTTAAGGCTAACTGCTTGGCAGAGGGCTCCAGGAGCGGCTGCCCTGTCTTGAATGTTTTGTTCCTGATGAACTCATGGAGCGGGACCTCTGTCTGAGGACAGTTTTTCCTAGAAATTCCAAGTCTTCGAACACAGCATTTTCAATAATGTTGGTAGCTTCAGGCCGTTCCGTGGGGGATGGAGAGAGCATGTCTTGGACCATCACATACTGAAATATAAAAATTGTCTTGTAATGAAGGGCCAGGTTTAGACCGTGAAAGAGTCTGCTAAATCAGGAATCAGGAAAACTTTTCTAGAAGTATGTTAAGTTTGCGGGCTAGTTTCTGACTCAACTTCTCAACTTTGCCATTAAAGTACAAAAGCAGCCATAGATAATAAGTAAACAAATGGGCATGGCTGTGTCCCAATAAAACTTTATAAAATTAGATAGAAAGCTGCATTTGGCCTGTGGGACATAGTTTGCTAACTCCTGGTCCAAATAAACATGGACCATTTCATGGGAATTGATTGTTTTCTAATATATAATAAAGGATCTTAAATCATATCCTTGAAACACAGACACAATCTGTCTTTAAAAATAATTCCATCTTGGGGCATTTGGGTGGCTCAGTTGGTTAAGCGACCGACCTCAGCTCAGGTCATGATCTCGCAGTTCATGGGCTCAAGTGCGGCATCGGGCTCTGTGCTGACAGCTCGGAGCCTGGAGCGTGCTTCAGATTCTGTCTTCATCTCTCTCTGCCCCTCCCCCACTCATGCTGTCTCTCTCTCTCTCTCTCTCTCTCTCTCTCTCAAAAATAAATAAACATATAAAAATTAAAAATAAAATAGTAATTCTTAGTGTGCATGAATGGCTCAGTCAGTTAAGTGACGGCTGTTGATTTTGGCTCAGGTCATGATCTTGGGTTTTGTGAGACTGAACCCCACGTTGAGCTCCATGCAAACAGCTCCGTGCTGACAATGCAGAGCCTGCTTGGGATTCTCTTTCCCTCTCCCCTGCTCATGCTCACTCTCTTCCTCAAAATAAACACTTAAAAAAATAATTCTTATAACTGCATGTGAAAATACAATTATCTCAATAAAAATCTCACTTAAAAATAATCCCACCAGAGATCAGTAGTACCTAACCCCTTTTCTTGATATTTTTGAGCCCCCTTAATGTGACATCTCTCTCTTTTTTTATATAACACTTGTTATTGTAGGTCCTTTTCTTTTTCTTTTTTTCCTAAAGTTTATATATTTTGAGAGAGAGAGCAGGAGAGGCAGATAGGGTGGGAAAGAGAGAGAATCCAAGCAGGCTCTGCACTGTCAGCACAGAGCCTGATGCAGGTCTAGAACTCATGAATTGGGCGATCATGACCTGAGCTGAAATCAAGAGAGGGATGCTTAACTGACTGAGTCACCAGGCTCCTCAACGTAACATGCATTCTTCCAGGCAGCCGGTATAATATACATTCTTACAAGCCACCCTGGAAATTGAATCATCAACTTTGAAAAACATATAACAAAGTAATTTTTAGTAAAACATATTTCATTTTAGCTTAGTGTATCTCTATATTATAAAGATCATTTTCTTAAGTTTATTTATTTATTTTGGGGGTGGGGGAAGACAGCACATGAGCAGGGGAGGGGCAGAGAGAGAGGGAGTGAGAATCCCACAAGGTGCAGAGGGAGAGGGAGAGAAAGTGTGGAGCCCCGAGTGAGGCTCGAGCTCACCAGAGCGGGGCTTGAACGCATAAACCGCGAGATCATGACCTGAGCCAAAGTGGGACACTCAACTGTCTAAGCCACGCAGGCGCCCCTGTAAAGATCATTTCTTATTGCAATTCTTCATTACACTTATAATAGTGACAGATAAATTTGGACCATTTTCCAATTTGATGATTAACACAGAGTCTGATTTACTTCAATTTAATTATTTATGAAAATTCAAGATTTATCAATGTGTAAGTTTTAAAATGATGTGTGTGTGGACCAAATATATGATGAAATGAAAAACAAAAGCAGCAAAAACAAACCTCAAAGGCTCACCACATACAATTTCCACCATCAAGACCAGCTTCCCACGCTGCGGAACCATTTACAGTGACACTCTGAGCGCTTTGACTCCCACACACAACATCAATGGAAATTAGTGACCCCCACCCCTGCTTTTTAAAGAAATAAGCCACGGTTTAAGATCCCTCCCAAATTCACTAAAATAAAGAGATTCATGGCACAGTCCTAGGAGCAGCTCTGTCCCCGTGCGCTAGGAGGTCAGCCTGACTCAAGCCAGAGGCCGCTATGAGGCACCCACAGGACATCACCCAGCAGGGGACAGAAACACGGGGCCAAGGACCCCACCAAGGACCCTGGACCCGAATTCAGTCTGTGGTTTTAACAAGCTGCGTGTGCTTGGGATCAGGCCCCTTTGCTCTCTAGACCTCTGGCTTCCCCATCTGTTAAATGGGGAACTGATGAATTACTGGCTAAGGACCCTTTAAGTTCTAAATTTGATTCATAAGAAAAGATTAGAATTATACAAACCTCACGAGGATATTTCTGAGTAAACAGTGGTGGAAATTTGAGATTTCTTACATCAGTCAAGATCTAAAAAGAAATAAAAGTGTTACTCGGTTTTAAATCTGATTTGACATACAGATCTATTTATTTAAACATATTTTTTGATACACTCACAGAGTGATTAAGAAGAAAGATTGAATATTAAACGGATGGAAAATTTATCAATAGCCCTTCCTGACCTGATAATCTACATATAAGTGCTTCTAGAGCACAGATCTTACATGCCATCAAATCATCAAAATGTAGAAAATAATTCACATATAATTATGTTTGAACTGTACATATTATACTGACTCCTGGATTTTAACTGAACACAGACTGATCTGTGTTAAAAAAAAAAATCCTCAACCATTCATGAATACACATATGTGACCTTAAGTGCGCAACTTTTTCTATTTGTATCTAGCCTCTTTGTATTTGATATGAAAGAGTATAACTCTCTCTCTCTTTTTTTTAGTAATCTCTATGCCCAATGTGGAGCTCGGCCTCATGACTTCCGAGATCACTGCTGATGGGGCCAACCCAGTATGCCTGTTCCTCCTCTTCTTCTTTTTTTTTTTTAGTAAAAAAATAAAAATCCAAGAAACAACAACAAAACAAGTCAACTGTGCTAAGTCCTGAGTATAAAACGAAGCTTTGCAAAGTTTGCTGGAAAATTTTCATACATATTATCACTCTGTTTATGTTCCAGAAGAAAGAGATAATAGAGGGAGAAGAAAAAATGAGATCCTCAGAAGTAAGAGAAGATCGCGAATCATGTAAAAAAGCATAATTCAATGTTTTAAAAAGGAACGATCTTGGACATTAAAGATTGGATTGTCAAAATAAAAAATTAGGGAATTGGAAGAACAAGTGAAGGAACTCTTGCAAAGAACAGTAAAAACAAATAGGAAACGGGAGGGACAAAATTAGGCAATTATAGGATTAAGTCAGGAGTTCTAGAAAAACAGGAAAGTGGCAAACAGTGGAGAAGAATTTATCAAGAACTAACACAGGAAATTTGCTAGAATTGAAGGAGTCACATCTTCTAACTGAAAGGACCTACCGGTGTTAAGTACAATAAGTGAAGGGAAAAAAGATTAATGAATAGACTAAATTTCATCAGAGCTTCCAGAGAGGAAAACCAAACAGTTCCAAAGATCCCATGTAAAAGAATCAGGCCTCAGAGAGAAACCTCTCTTCAGCAGCAGCGCTGGAAACTGAAAGGCGGAATCAGAGCCCTCAAGCTTCTGAGGAAAATTATTTCCAATCCACGATTAGAACCTGGCCAATTCATCAATTATATTTGAAGACAGGAAAAATATTTTTTAGAAACCGGGAGACTCTAATAAAATTTCTCTCTCATACAATCTTTTTGAGGAATTTACCGCAGAATGTGCTCTAGCAAAATAAGGGAGTGGTGCAAGGAAAGGGGGAAACGTGGAATCTGGGAAGCAAAGGACCCAGACGGAAACTGGAAGTATGTCCCGGAGTGACAACTTCTAGAAGGTCTAGGGGGTATTTAGTTCAGACTGGAGGAAAAAAGCTTTGAGAAGAAAGACTCTAGGAAAAGGCAAACAAAACCCAGCAAAATCCAAAACCAAAACCAAACCAAGCCATACTGAAGCACCAAGAAAATACTGTGATAGGTGACAGGTTTCAAACATGTTAAAAATTACAACAAAGGTTCACAGAAAACTTAACAATTGAGAAAAGGTAATTCTAGGCGGGGGAACGTATCAGAAAGAAAACAAAGAATACGTTATTTGGTTTAGCTCACACAACAATTTTTCATGGTCAAGATAAATTCTGGCTTCGTTTAACTCAATTTTTTTTTACATAACTACATTTAAAAAATATTTTTTATTGAAATAAAATGCACTGTCTTAACCACTTAAAAGTGCCTAATTCAGTGGTTTTTATTCCGTCCACAATGTTGTACAACTATCACCACTATCTGTTTGGAGAACGCTTTCATCGCCCCAAAAAGCAGCCCATTAAACAGGCCCTCCCCATCCCCATCTAGCCCCAGGCCCCGGCAACTACAGATACACTTCATCTCTATAGATGCGCATATTCTAGATATTTCATATCAATGGAATCATACAATATGTGGTCTTCTGTGTCTGGCTTTTCACTAGTGTAACATTTTCAAGGTTCATCTGCGTTGTGGCATCTGTCGGTATTTTACTTCCTTTCAAGGCTGAATAACATTCCATCGCACAGGCACACCAGTCATTTTGCTTTTCCTTTCATCAGCTGACTCACATTTGGGTTGTTTCTACCTTTTGGCCATTAGGGAAACGCTACTATGAACATTTGTGTACAAGTCTGTATGTGTACTTACGTTTTCATTGCTTTTGGGGAAATACCTAGGAGCGGAACTGCTGAGTCACGTGTAACTATATTTAATTTTCTGGTAACTAACAAACTGCTTTCCCAGTGGCTGCACCATTTTACATTCCTACCAGCAAAGTATGGGACTTCCAGTTCCGCTACATCCTTTCCAGCACTTGTTACTTTCTGTTTTGTTTTGTTTATTACAGTTGTCCTAGATGGTTATGAGGTAGTATCTCATTGTGATTTTGATTCGTATTTCCCTAATGAATAATGGTGTTGTGCTTATTGGCCATGTGTATACCTTCTTTAGAAAAATGTCTATTCAAGTCCTTTGTTCATTTTTTATTTGGGTCATCTTTTTGTTCTTGAGTTGTAATAGTTCTTTGTATACTTTGGATTCTACAACTTTATCAGATATGTGTTTCACAAATATTTTCTCCCGTTCTGTAAGGGATTTTCACTTTCTTCACAGAATTCTTTGATACACTTGTAACAACATAAATTTTGATGTCATATGATTCTGATTCTTTACATATGTTGGACCTGTTTCATATTTTTCTAAAAGTTTTTAGAATGTTCTTAAATTCAGTCTTTCTGGTTTTTTAATTTTCTTTTTTCCCCCCATTTACTGTACAGACTATTTGGTAGGTCCTTCTGGTTAGAAAATATGAGTCCTTTGGTACTATGTGAGAACTATGTCCTCTTCTACCATGGACAGGAGTCAACAATAAGATCTAAAACTGATATACAAATGGTGAAGCACATACGCTTTGGAAATACGGAGGTGAGTACCAGGGGTGGCAGTTAGAAGAGTTGAGGGTGACCACTTATGAACAATGGAGGAAAATGTGACAATCACCTCCTTTTAAAAGACTTTCAGTAGTTGGGGCACTGGGTGGCTCAGTCAGTTAAGCATCCGACTCTTGATTTTGGGTCAGATCATGATCCCAGGGTCGTCAGATGGAGTCCCTCATAGGGCTCTGCGCTGAGCATGGAGCCTGCTTGGGATTTTTCTCTTTCTCTTTTTCTTTCTCTCTCTGTCTCTCTCTCTCTCTGCCCCGCCCCCACTCATGCTCACCTGTTCTCAATCTAAAATTAAAACAAAAAATTAAAGACTTTCAGTAGTCTTCCTTAAAAGCCATGGTCATGGTTTATTTTCAGAGAAAAAAAACCCCCATTAATGATGCTTAATTTGCCAGTTTTTAAGTATATGAGCATGTGGCCAGTTGCTGTCTGGAAAATTCTGGTTCACCTAGCTTTGCACTTACTACAAATTCACTGAGCGGATTGTTAATGATGGATTTAGGCAACAACAAGGAACGATCAAATAATTTTTTTTTCAAATAATTTTTGAAGACAGGACTTTCAATGGAAGCAAACAGTCTACGAATCCTCCCTGTAAAGCTTGTGTGACCTTTTCCTCTTACAGTCAGCTAGTCTGCTGCTATCAAGAATAACTTGTTCTCCTTTTAAAATTCTTTCTTTTGTAAACTTGAGTATTTTCTTTTTGCACATTTTCTGCGTAGGGGAAACTTACCCTGACTCTCTCCATCTGGGTGCCGAATGGGTACAGCAGTTCGAACAGAATGAGGCCCAAAGAGAAGATGTCCACTTTATGGGAGTAGTTGCTTCCATGAATCTGAAATCCCATATAAAGAAGAAATATTAGAAAAAAATGATCAGAGACCATGCAACTGATAATATGGCCTTAGTGAATCCCAAAGTTGACCTAGTCACTTCGTGGGTTTAAATGTAATTGTATGGGTACAAAATGTCAGCAAAGAGTTAATAATCTCTCCCAGCCTTTTTACTTCAACTCACTGTGGCAAGAGTAATTAAACTACTCAGCATGACAGAAGGAAAGCCCAGGTACTGCTCTGAGATATGCATCAGTGAAATAGGCCCCAAGAAACCTGGAGCCTCGCAGTGCTAAATAAGGTGGTGGGAGCCTGTAAACGCTGCCCAACTCCCCTCGAGGTGAAGATTTTCAAAGCCAACGCTATCTAGAGCAGATCTCTCATCTCTAATCATCTTAGACCTCACCCATTTTCATGAGAAAATCTTCATTACTCCAAACCACTAATCAACTGTGGTTAGCCCTCATTACAGTACTTAATTATGGACTACTTTGCATTCTTGGTTGTATTTTTACATGTGTATATTTCTTATTGTTCGCAGCTAGATTATAAAGTCCTGGAGGGAAGGAAACTGCTGCTTTTGTGTGCTTTTGTGTTCCCCACCATCCGCACTGGCCTAAGTATAGAGAAGGCCCTCAATAAAAACTTATTTGTTAAAATGAACAGGCGAATTACAGCCAACTACTCTATAAAACAAAGCCTCATTCAAATTTAAAGTAACCTCCCAGGACTTAGAAGAACCCTTTTATTTGTGAAAATTACTCTAGGCAGAGAACTTCACATTTGGCAAACGTCAGAGAAGGGGGTTACTTTGAAACCACTCCATAGTGGCATTTCTTAGTGGGGGGACTCTGAGCCCTCCACCACCTCCTGTCCAAATCGCAGCTGACAGGGTCTCCCCGGCTCCTTCCGCCCGCCAGCCTGCCTCTATGCGCACAGAGTAACAGCTCCAGAGTACCAATGCCAGCATCAGCGACACTACCTTCCACTCTTCCCTGATCTCTTATCTTTGGGGTTTGGGAAGTATTCAAAACTCCCCAAACTCTTAGAAAAACGGAGCTTATAGGGGTGCAGTGAAAAGGATGCCCTCATACACTATTTGGAAAATATAAACTAACACAGCTTCATGAAAAGCAACTTGGCAGTAAACACGACTTCCATTTAATTGTCCCATTATATTTCATCCACACAAAGGCAGGTGAAAATGGGGACGTCTGTACGCAGGAATAGTTCTGTAAGTAACTAAAGTGCCCAAAACAGATGTTGTTTAACAAATGTTGCAAACAAACAAGTTGCTTAACAGAGACAATACTATATAGCCAAAGCTATTTTCTAAAAACATTGAATAATGTGGGAAATGCTTAATTTTAATATTTTATCCAAAATTTTATGGACTAGAATCCCAATCTTGTTTTCCAAAATAAAGCATATATAAATACATGTTGTAAAATGTATATGCATATATAGAAAAAAAGAAATAAGAACCACTGTTAATGTTTTAGATATTTTAGTAAGTGATTTTTAATTTTTCTTCATACATTTCTGTATTCCCTACACAGAAAACAGATTAATATATAAGGAGGGGGAAAAATATTATTAGATACATTAAAAAAAACAATGTAGCTTAATGAACACACACAAAGTGATCTCTACAAAATATCTAAAAATTAAGGAATTAAATATAAAATCTCAAAGGGGTAGAATATAATATAAATATACCCTTCAAGAGTTTGATTGTTTTATCACAGTGCAATACTAGGATTTGAACTGTATTTCTTGGTAATTACAACCAAGAAAAAAGTAGCCAGTCTCTGCTCCTTTTCTCCTAGAAAGGTAAAAAAATTGAGAGCTTTGATAAAATATATTTTAAGCAATATCGTAACACAGCTTCTGAAGCTTGGCTAAGACAATTCATACAAAGTATTTTGTAAGACTTTTAAAGGGACATTTTTTGTTTTTAAATTTTTTTTAAGTTTTTCTTTTTTAAATGTTTATTTATTTTTGAGCAAGAGAGAGCACAAGCAGCAGAGGGGCAGAAAGAGGGAGACACAGAATCCCAACCAGGCTCCAGGCCCTGAGCTGTCAGCACAGAGCCCGATGTGGAGCTCAAACTCATAAACCATGAGATCATGACCTGAACTGAAGTCAGGTGCTTAATGTCAACTGAGCCACCCAGGCACCCCTGTTTTTATTTTTTTTTTTAATTTATTTATTTTTTGAGAAACAGAGACAAGCATGAGCAGGGGAGGGTCAGATAGAGAGAGGAGACACAGAATCCGAAGCAGACTCCGGGTTCCCAGCTGTCAGCACAAAGCCTGATGCAGGGCTCGAACCCCCGAACCACGAGATCTGAGCCGAAGTCAGACACTTAAGAATTGTTTTGTTTGTTGTTTGTTTTTTAATACAGGGACATTTTAGGAGCACCTGGGTGGTTCAGTACAGTACATCTGGCTCTGGCTGACTCTGAAACCAGTTTTTCTTTTCTTTGAGATTAAAAAAAATTTTTTTTTAACATTTATTTCTTTTTGAGAGACAGGGAGAAACAGAGCATGAGCAGGGCAGGGGCAGAGAGAGAGGGAGACACAGAATCTGAGGCAGGCTCCAGGCTCTGAGCTGTCAGCACAGAGCCCGATGTGGAGCTTGAACGCATGAACTGTGAGATCATAACGTGAGCCAAAGTTGGCGCTTAACCAACTGAGCCACCCAGGTGCCCCGAAACCAGTTTCTACATAGTTTACACAAGATGAATGGAGTTAAGTTTGGGAGAGGGGCATTCAAAGTTTTTTCTAAATTTCCAGTTGCCACCAGGTTCTGGTTCAGGGGTGAGCGTGTTTTATGTACCATATATTTTTTTATGCTTTTAATTTATTTTTGAGAGACAGAGACAGTGCGAGCAGGGGAGGGTCAGAAAGAGAGGGAGGTACAGAATCTGAAGACAGGCTCCAGACTCTGAGCTGTCAGCACAGAGCCCAACATGCAGCTCGAACCCACGAACCGTGAGATCATGACCTGAGCCAAAGCCGGGCGCTTAACCAACTGAGCCACCCAGGCGCCCCTATGCACGGTATTTTTCTTAATTCATCCCCAACTCAGGTTGTAGAAATTGCACCCTAAGCTGTGCTGTCATGATTTACGGATTTTATTGTATTGGGTATTTTAAGGAGAATGTGGATGGAGATTCTTGGGGAGCATCTAGCTTGTGGCCACGCTAACTGAAGATCCATTTTCAATTCAGAAGGAAAATAAAAAACTTACCTGCTCTGGGCTCATATATAGTTTGGTCCCCACTTGTCCTGTGTGTCTGGCACACGCTGGCATTGGGGTCAGGACCGTCTGCTCCTCCTCATCCTGGTCCATTGCAGTCACTAATCCAAAGTCTCCAACCTTGACCACATCATCCACTGTAAAGAATATGTTGGAAGGCTGGAAAAAATAAGATGGACAAAGGCATGGTGGGTATATATGGAGAAGAGAAAGTGAATTCTTTAAATGATTATAGAAGATAAATACAAGAAACTAGATATTCTCAAGCATGTTTCTCTTTAAAATGGACTAGCATAAAAATAAAAGCAATCATTCAATGTTGAGTAAGGAAAAGAGTGTAGTGGCAAAGGGGGCTAGCACTGAGCGACCATCTATTTAAACTCTTAAAAGATTCACATTCTCCAGGGCCTAGTCCTCGATCTCAGTATTCTAGACTCTTCTTGGGCAGGCTTTTTATGTTTATGACTTAAACCATGATAGTAACAGCAATAATAACAGCCAAGGCACATGTGACACTGGTAACACACCAGGAATTGTTCTAAAGCAGTTTGTCACTACTGGGGCGCCTGGGTGGCTCAGTCAGTTAAGTATCTGACTTCAGGTCATGATCTCAGTTTGTGAGTTCAAGTCCCTCATTGGGCTCTTGTGCTGACAGTGCAGAGCCTACTTTGGATCCTTTGTCCCCCTGTTTCTGCCCCTCCCCTGCTCATGCTTTCTTTCTCTTAAAAATACATAAAATTAAAAAAAAATAAAGCAGTCTACCACTATTAACTCGTGTAATACTTACCACCATATTAGTCCTTTCAGACCCTCATTTTACAGATGTGAAAACTGAGGCCCAGAAAAGTTGAGTAAATTGCTCAAGGTTACCCACCTAGCAAATGGTGGAGCAGGGATCCAAACCCAGGCAGGCTGGCTCCCTAAGAAAAAGATTTCTGGCTCACTGCCACATGGCCATCATTCAATACAATGTAGTAGCTAACCGCTTCTATTTGAGGAATGAATAAAATAGACTGACCGTTGGGTTTGTGCCTGAGAGGGGGAAGTAGGCTACCAAAGAGAACAAGAGCTCCTCACTACTGCCTTGTGCTGCCTCTTCTAATACCCGTATGCTCCCATCATATATTCCCAGACCGCTGTCCCGAGTTCTGAACTCTCATATGCAACTGTTTGGGGGATATATCCAACCAGATTCCTGGTGGGCTCCTCCACCTGCCCTGCGTGAAATGCATCATCTTTCCTTCAGCACCCACTCTAACGGCCATTCACAGCCCTTGAAATAAGGAGAAAGGAAGCCATTTAGCTCATGGAATTGGAAGTCATTAGGCCTCAAATACTGCTCCATAACATATAACATTTTACTCCTAAACTCCAAAATACGATTCTACAGTTTGACTCGGAAGTGGTAAGTCATGGCACACAACCAGCCCGAAGTCTATAGTAACAGCGTCTTGCTCTCTGGCAAACAGCCTCACGTGAGAGACAGCAATAGACCATGCTGCCTTACGTTTTATCTTTCTTCCTCCCTTCTTCCTTAACACTATAACAGACTTTTGATTTTGTTTGTTTGGGGTTTTTTTGGTTTTTTTTGGGGGGGTTCTCCATCATCTCCCCCTGTGCTTCCACCAGAAACATCCTGACTTGACTTGGGGAACTCCCTTTTTCCCACCTGTGCAGCAACCCAGAGTTCACGTGGAAGTTGTCCTGAGGCTACCCCAGTGGCTGTGTAAGCCGGTCAGCACGGTCCCAGCCCCTGGCCAGGAGACCGGGTTAGGGGTGGATATGCGTCCTCGGCTTATCAATTAGAAAGAAACCCAGGACTTGTGATCAATACTGGGGGAAAGAGATACTTTTGTTCCCATGCCCTATCCAACCACGTCCAAAGACTTAGGACATGAAGCCCTGAGAACTGCTGATGCCTGTCCTGAGACTGTAAAGGGAGACCATGCCTGAAAATGGAAGCAAGAAATGGTGATGGGGCGGGGGCCAGGTTCTGGCTACATCTCTTGATCCTAGATCAGGCTTAACCTGAATCTTGGATGGTTCAGTTACATGGCCAATACATTTTCTTTTCTGATAGTGTTAGTACCAATGCTTTTGGCCACAAACAAAAGATCATTAAAAATAAAATGGTATGAGCAACAATAATGTGTCATGCGTTGTACTAAGGATAGAACAGGTGGACCAGACAGACGTGGAAACCAGAGGATAAATAATACAAGTGTGATGAGAATTTAAAGGAGAAGAAACACCAGGTTCTATGAGCACACAATGTATCTGAGGAACTGCGAAAAGCCCAGTGTGAAGCCCTAGCTACAGTAGATAGAAGAGACTAGAAGTCTGGAGAATTGAGGGGTGGGGAGTGCCAGTGACAAAAACTGAGCAAGGAACAAAAGCTGGGGGACGGGGAGGGCCTCAAGGTTTCACATGGCTCCGAGACTTGGGCCAGAATGACCAGAATGCAGACCTTTTTAAACCGAGAATAAAAATTGTGGGAGTAATTTTTCTGGCACACTAGAGGTCTTTAAAAACAATATATCTTTACAAAGGAATAAAATGTTTGATTTCTAGAAAAACTAAGGGGGAATTAATTTTCTTGGTGCATATACAAACGCAGAAAAAAATCTTTAGACAGCACTGTGGCATTAAACAAATATTCACTAATATCTCATTAATATAAAATCGGCAGGATACTCAGTGAAAACATAGTTACGTTGCCTTTCAACTTAGCATTGTGGGGGCACCTGGGTGGCTCAGTCGGTTAAGCGACCGGCTTCGGCTCAGGTCATGATCTCACAGTTCGTGGGTTCTAGCCCCGCGTCGGGCTCTGTACTGACAGCTGGCTCGGAGCCTGGAGCTTGCTTCGGATTCTGTGTCTCCCTCTCTCTCTGACCCTCCCCTGCTCACGCTGTCTCTCAAAAATAAATAAAAGACATAAAAAAAAAATATCAACTTAGCATTGTGTGTGTATACTAAGTGCTAAATACAAGAAGAATGTGTTTCCCACCAAATGATAAACATTTACTGCAGTCAAACAGCCAGCACCTTCTGGTTAAGGGTATTGGCTGCCTGGAAGTTGTCATCTCCCTTCCAACCAAAAGAAATCATCTCTGGGGGCACCTGGGTGGCTCAGTCAGTTGAGCATCCAGCTTTGGCTCAGGTCATGATCTCACGGTTCATGGGTTTGAGCCCCCCTTCAGGTTATGTGCTGAACAGCTCAGAGCCTGGAGCCTGCTTCAGATTCTGTGTCTCCCTCTCTCTCTCTGCCCTTCCCCCACTCATGCTCTGTTTCACTATCTCAATAATAAATTTAAAAAAACATTAAAAAATTTTTTAAAATCATCTCTGAACTTTTCCTACAGTGCAGGATAATTCCTGCTTATCAGTCTGGGCCCAGCCCAGGATCACTGAAACACAATGATCATATATAACTCAGTAGAAACTATTCCTAATTCTTATCCCCATTATTCCAAGCTCATAGGACGTATTCACCTACTGGTGATTTCAGAAGAAAATAGCTTGTCCAAGTAGCTACTTTGGTGCCCGAAATAAAAGTCTGTGGTTACGTGAAACCAAACTGCAAGTGCTCGCTAGCAATAGTTTAAGCTACTTCGTCATCAGGGGAGTATTTCTATATTCCCTACACGTGTACTGATGACCGCTACGAGCATATGGAACGCGGCAGAAATTAGTCAAGTAAGAGTTCCATACACTTATCTCAGAAACACACACTGAAGAAATACTGAGTGTTTTAGTAAGAATCTTGTATAATTTAGGATGTCATATTGCTACAATATTCAATACTGTGTATACCAAACACAAAATCAAAGGCTTTAGAACTGTGGACAATCATGTTGCTAACTATTTGCTTGCTTTCTCCATCCAGCTTCTCACACCCTTCCCCAAAGCCTCAACAGTTTGGGAATAGGGGCAAAAGCGTGGCGCTTGCCCCAATTCAGAGCTGGTAATGGGGAAACTATGTCCGCCCTTCCACCAGGCTACTCTGGGGCCTTCTGGGACCTATGTCAGGGTTGCCCAAAGGCATGGGAAACACAGGGTATATCTGCTCAGGGTGGACTGGTCCTCTTCATCAGGAGGACTGGGAATGCTTTTTACTATAAAATGAACATAAGCACTTTACAGAGAAGGTATGCTGTGCCTGAAGTTTTCAAAACACGGGACTTTTTGCAGCAGGTTCCTTCAGGCTACTTCCCCTGACCTCGGCTCCCTTTCTCTGATGCCTTTACTCTCCTTTGCTCAGTTAGAGACTGGCAAATATCGAAAATACTGCTCCTGATCCCAGAAGGTCAGACTGCAGCCCCTGGGCGATGTTCCACGGATACAGACCTTGAGGTCCCTGTGCATGAGCCCTTTGCTGTGCAGAAACTCTACGGCCTCTGCGATCTGCAGGAAGATGTGCAGACACACACTCCTCTCTCTCTCCTCTATGGTGCACCGGCTGTTCATCCAGTCTTTGAGGTTCTCCTTTCGGCACAGCTGCATCTGAATGTAAAGGTACACCTTCGGCGAACTGGGCTGGAGTTTTTCTGCAGTGTTTTTAGTGAGATCTAAACTTAAAGTGGTCGGTCTTGGAGGAGAAATAGAGAAGGTAGGTTCAGAGGAAGATTTGCTACTGGAAGGCTTGAAAGTAGTCAGTTTATTAGCACAATGGCTGCCCACGTGCAGTCGGTTAGTTTTGTGCTCTTCTTTCCTGGATGCGTTATCACAGCCAGAATCTTCGAACACTATGGAAGAGGACGTTCTCTCCCTTGACCTTTCATAACGAGAAGCCTCAGAAGGACAAAGTTCAAAGGAGTGCCCCTCATCGTTGCCATCCATGGTTCCGTCTTCCACATCACAGTCTGTAAGGCAACTGTCCTGGAGGTTGTACTCGGCGTCCACGGACTCACTGGTGTCTCCACGGTCTGTTCCCGATAACTCCAGTGGAGAGAACGGGCTCTCAGATGAGCTTGTCTGGCCACAGGAAATCCCTACTGAAAACGACCTCCTTTGTGAAGAAGGAGCTATGATCTCAATGTGTTCCTTTGTAGAGAAAGGATCCATTCTGCATATTTTAACAGACGGTCCATCCACTGGACTAGGAGAGCTGAGTGGCCAGTCCGTGCTAAAAGCGGGAGAGAAACAAAGGGAAGAGTATGTGCCGATTAAATTATATGAACTGCACTCTTGATTCTAAAAGCTTCGTCTGAAAGAAAGTCAGTTACCAAATGACAAACGACATACAGATTATGTGAAAGCACGCTATATGAGTCAAGGAACAGTCATATTCCATCCATTTCTTCTAAGAAATTTAAATTGGAAAGCTTCATTTTATATTTGAAACCATTCTCTGAGCAGCCCAGGCCTTTATGCAAAACACAAGGCACTGAGGGCCCACCAAGGCCAGGATTCCTCAGCGGCCGTGATTCTGCAGTGAAATGCTCTACCACTGAGCTATACCCCCAACGGCCGTGATTCTGAATCCCTTGTCTGCACTGTGGAAGTAGGTCCCAGGGCCCTGGGTCAAGGACCACCTCACCGGGTGATGGTGAGGCTTGGTTTGGCTACTGACTGCGTCTCTAACAAGTGTCCCCTGAACAAGTCGCTTCGTGTGGATCTGGGGCTGCGTTTGCCACACGCAGGCAAGGACTCTGCTCCCCGCTATTTGGTGAACAGTCTGTCTGCAGCCTGCCTCCTCTTTGTTCTCAGTTAGTCCTTTTTACAAGAGCCTTCTTTCCCACAGCATGGCCTATTTAATACGAGACTTACCTTCAGGCTGTGTACGTTTAAGTACTTTTAGTTGCAAATACTTGTAACCTACTTCGAAAAGGAGTGGTGAATTGTTAACTACTGAGAAACTAAACATCTAAAATTCAAAAAAATGGAGGCTAAAGCAGACAAGATCTCTTAATGAGAAAAGCCACTGTAAATCCCTTAGGGATCTACAATTCATA
Organism: Suricata suricatta; assembly: GCF_006229205.1. NCBI lineage: Eukaryota > Metazoa > Chordata > Mammalia > Carnivora > Herpestidae > Suricata > Suricata suricatta. Next base: position 127,746,516 of record NC_043703.1, read on the forward strand.
GAGTCCTATCTACAAATAATGTCAAAAATTCATGTTCTAAAAAAATAAACTTTTCAACTAACACGTGGTTAGAAAATGTTCTAAAATGACAGAGAACAGCAGTTTTTCCTAAGATGAACAAACAGGACACATCTCTCGTTAGAGAAATGATATTCTGTTCACAGAAGGAAAACCCAGCCTAAAAGGAAGTACTAGTTTTAAAGTCTACGTCTAACCAAGTTACCTTTCATCTTTCAGCCAGATTTCATCCATTTTTTCTTGCCACTTCTCGGGTGGTGCTTCCAACCATGCGTTGAAATACCTCACGATTCCTGGATGGTCAAGCTTGGCTAAGGCTTTAACTTCTCGCATTACTTTTTCCCGAGCCAACTCCCTGAAATACAGAAAAAAAGAGACAACACTGAAGGTTGCTCTTATCTGAAAAGCACTCATATCTAGTAGTGAAAAGTAAGACAAAATTCTCTCTTGAATCTAACATTAGAAATAGAGGAGTTAGAGGCTGCTGCATGGCTCGGACGGTTACGGGTCTGACTCTTTATCTTGGCTCAGGTCGTGATCTCACGGTTCGTGAGTTCAAGCCCCACAATGGCCTCTGTGCTTAGCATGCAGAGCCTGCTTGGGATTCTCTGCCTCCCTCTCTCTGCCCCTACCCCATTCATGCTCTCTCGCTCGCTCTCTGTCTCTCTCAAAATAAATAAGCAAACTTAAAAAAAAAATTTAAAAAGAAAAGCATCTGAGGCACCTGGATGGCTCAGTCAATAAAGCGTCTGACTCTCGGTTTCAGCCCAGGTCTCATGGCTTCGTGAGTTCAAGCCCGGTGTTGGGCTCTGCACTGATGGTGCAGAGCCTGCTTGGGATTCTCTCTCTCCCTCTCTCTTTACTCCTCCCCCACTCACACTGTCTCTGTCTCTCTCAAATAAATAAAACTTAAAACAAATTTTTTAAGAGAAATCCATCTGGATTTGATTTTCAGCTTTGACAGCTTTTCTGGTAGATCTAATCTCACATTTCTAGGGAGCCCACTATCACCTGAAACGACAGAATGAATGTAAGTTACGTCCTCCTCCCTCCCCAGGAGAAGGTTGGCTACTCCCACTCTGCTCGGTGCTTGGCTGCTGTTGTTAATGCCCCCACTCCCTCAATCTGAGAATCCTTCTATATTTTTGAATCCTTCAGCTTCTAGGTCCCCATATTCAGCTACCAAATCCTATCAGTGCTCCTTTTCAATTCATCACACTCCCTCCTTTCTTACCCATCCCCACTACTGCACACACATGTTCTATATCTTAGGACTAAACTTACCCAAAAACCCCACAAAACTAACAAACATTCTTATCTGTGACCCTTTCCTCGTGTCAGCCATCTACACATACCACCTCCAGAGCCACCTCCACTTAGATCGCCTCATCTCTTACTCAAAGACCGTACTGTCTACAAAATAAAATCGAAACCCCCTTACTTGGCATTTAAGGTCCTGAAACCCACATGTTCCATCTTCTCCTCCCGGTCTTTACCTTTTATCCCACCCATGCCAGAAAGCTCACTGGTCTCTATACCACCTCCAAATGCTTTTCCTAGAACCCTTCTTGGGCCACATGTGTAGTTCGGCTTCCCTCCACTGCACATCTGTCTACTGAGAGACCGGCTACTCTTGAACACCCAGCACAGACGTCAGCACCTCCATAAAGTGTGCCTTCCTTGACTTCAGCTACATCTGCACTTTTTTCATGAGAAGCTATTAATCGAAGCTGCCAAGTAACAATCTTCCTTGTAATTATCTATATTCACAAAATTATTCTGTATATACATAAAAGCCTCAAAGAGCTATTTGTTCTTGGGGGCAGAAGCTTAATTTCATATCCTACACAGTGCCTTACACATATGAATATTTAAACTACTCAAAAATTACATATTAAAGAATTAGTCACATAGTATGCGAATCCATCCCAGTACTGGGTCCCTAACTGTTGGACAGAATGTTTAACTATCAATTACAAGGACAACTCAGCAATTAGTGCACAGCTAATCAAGAATCATAGGAGTTTTCTAAAATAGAATGGAAAAGAAGGCATTACTCAAAGGCAATCATCTTAAGCATGACCCTGTTTTGAGTCAGAAATCCTACTTCTAGGAATCCGTCCTAAGAAAACAGAGGAAGTAAAACATTTATATAAAAGATGAACACTGCAAAGTTGTTCTTAACTCATTCGAAACCAATATTTAACAATAAGAAACAGTTAAAATATTTCACATGTATCAATTGGACTATATCCAGCCACAAGATACTTTTAGTGTATTTTAGCATTTTAATAAAATACTCTTAATAACATGGAAAATACCAAGGATACAATAAGGTAAATTTATGATCAGACAAAAAAAAAAAAAAAAGGAAACACCCTATAATGGTAGTAGTGCGTTTTACTGGGGAGAGAAGACACAGATGATTTTTGTTTTAATACTTTTCTTTATTTCTCACAATAAATGGATTATTTCTAAATGGTGCTGTGTAATACAGTCTATAGTCATCACGGGAAAGCCCTGAATGGTTAAGAATCAAAAACAAAGGCAGATTTTTTTAAGTAGAGGCAAAGCATTCTAAATAGATCACCCGAGGGCACCTGGGTGGATCAAGTGGTTGAGTATCCAACTCTTGGTTTCGGTTCAGGTGATGATCTCACGGTTCGTGGGATCGAGACCTGCACTGGGCTCTGTGCTGAGAGTGCGAGGCCTGCTTGAGATTCTCTCTCTGCCTCTCCCTTGCTCATGCTCTCTCTCAAAATAAATAAATATTAAAAAAAAATTGATCACCCCTTTTAGACCAATGGTAATACTCAGAAGGTAAGATTCAGAAGATCAGAAACTATGTTTTCTATAGGATCTATGGAGTAGCAAGAAGGATGTATTGCCTGAGATGAGTAATATGGTGCTAGCTCCAAGTTCACTATCAGTGCCCCTCCCTTACCTGTTGGGGAGACGGATTCTCTTGATAGCATAATTGCAGTCATCAACTTTATTTCTGGCTTCAAACACAACTCCAAACCCACCGCGACCCAGGCACTGAACTGGCTCAAAATCTGTTAGATATCTTAAAAAAAAAAAAAAAGAAAGAAAAAGAAAAAAAGGAAATTTAATAAGGTAATAGTTCAATCATATTTTATGATGTATATGTATAAAGCGTATACAAACTCAGTATATCTTACAGTTATAGAACTTATTTTAATAGAGAGTGTAACTTTAAAAAAATTTTTTTAAATTATTTATTTGAGTAAACTCTAACCCCAACAGGGGGCTTTAACTTATGACGCTAAAATCAAGAGTCGCATGCTCCACCAACTGGGCCAGCCAGGCGCCTTGAGAGTATAGTTTAAATTCTACTACTAGTTGGGGCACCTGGGTGGCTCAGTCGGTTAAACATCCGACTTCAGCTCAGGTCAGATCTCACGTTCGTGGGTTCGAGCCCCACGTCAGGCTCTGTGCTAACCAGCTAGCTCAGAGCCTGGAGCCTGCTTCCGGTTCTGTGTCTCCTTCTCTCTCTGCCCCTCCCCCTCTCATGCTCTGTCTCTCTCTGTATCAAAAATAAATAAAACATTAAAAAAATTTTAAATTCTACTACTAGCATTCTTTGTTCTTCTGTTTATATCAATGAAGCAAACCAATTCTATTTTCTTCTGAGGAAATTTATTAAAAAATAAAAAAGTCCCTATTTAATTGGGGCTTAATCACATGTTAATCCCTTGTTTTTACAGCAACCACACTACTGATCTAACCTGCCTGACACTTTCCATCACCTATCAAAATATTCCATCCTTAATTCTCTAAACTTTTGCCTCTTGTGGCATTCTGCACTCAACTAGAAAAACACAGTTCAATCTTATGTCAGTGTCTGTAAATTTTATGACAAAAATGTAATCAGTCCTATTTAAGTATTTTTGAAAGCCAGAAATCTTTCTAGGAACCAAAGCTGACTGCAACTGGCTTGGTTGCCTCCTAAGTCCGTGTGCTCATCACTGGCAAACTCGGCATCAGTGACTTGGAGGGCAGCCTGCACACGGTGGCCTGGTCTCCCACCCATGCCCGACTTCGCCACTCTGCGCTGTGTTCCCGCCAGCCTGCAAGAGGCCTCACGACTTTGGCGCTTCTGATTCTGCTACTTGCTCTGCTGAGGGGGCCTACTTCTTTGTATTTAACGAAATTCTTGTTTTACTTCATTCTGCTCATCTCACCACTGCTGCAGGGCCTTCCTACACCCATGTCTTAATGTTCTCATAGCACTGTGCATGCAGTACATTGAACTACTTAAATGTAATCTCGATATTTTGCAGGTATTTGTACTCAGCTCATTCTCCCCACTGCTGCTGGATTGTGGGCACCTTGCATGCAGAGAAAAGAATTCTCATTTCTCTTTGTATTTCCACAGCCTGAGCTTACCTGGCAAACAGAAGGTTTAGCAAATAACTATCTAACAATATATGAAAAAATAAATGAATGCATGCATGCATGCTATAAAGTTGTTCTTCTAGCCAGATGGGGAGTAACTGAATTAGATTATCTTTAGTGTCTCTCATAAGGCTAAGTTTATTACTTTATGATTTGCACACTCCTATTAATTTAGTAGCTGGCTCAGCTGGCTAGAGCATGGAGTTAAGGAGGAGAGACAATTGATCCAAATCCTCCATGGGCCAATTACCTTCACGGAGAATGAAGAATAATACTCTGTTTCCCAAAAATAGCCAGTCAAGGCACTTTGGTACTGATCCATCTCCCCAGCTACAAAGCCCATGAAATTCACACCCTACTTCTGAAGGGCCAATTCGATTATTGCCCTATATTAAAGAAAACATCTATACGAAACTGAATATATCAATATATCATCTGAAATGAGAGACATCTTATTTATGATTATAGACTCTATAAATTAAGTATCATCCTGCCTACGGTCTCAACTGATAAATGACAAAGTTAGGTCTTGAACTCATGATTGAACCCAGGGTTTAGGTTCTTTACAATGCCTACAATATAGCAGGCATCCAATAAACATTAGTATTATTATAAGGCTCATGTATTTGAAAAAACAATCAGCTATACTCTCCATATTGAATAAAGTTAAAGGAAAATAAAGTCTAATTCCATCTCAGAGTACATTATTCTAATTCTCCTCATAACAGCCTTACAGACATATGCCTTACACTATACCCCATTCCTTCCTGTGTTTACCTAATTCTTCCTTACTCACAATTTAAGGTTCAATGAAAACGTGACCTCATTTATGACAACGTCTTCTCCGCTTACAGAACCATTGTAACCAGACTGAGTCACTTATAGTTCATGGCTTTTTTTCTTGTATGTTTCCGTTTTACCCAGTATTATCTTCCCTCATAGATCTTAAGCCCCTCCAGGATAGGCCTAGGCTTTTTATTTTTCCCAAAGCCTGGAACACGGTTCTGCACTCTGTTGTTCAGAGTTAATGTGGAATGAACAGTGAATGGCTTCAGTAGTGGACCACCTGGTGAAGAGTTGTTGGATCCCTAGTTCTCTCCCTCTCTCTACCTGCTGGTGTCGCTGGCCGTGGACACATTGGTTAGCATCTTTATTAGAAGGGTACTAAAGCCTTTGCCATTTCTTAGTCACCTAAATTCTCCTTTGGGAAACTTCTAGCTAAAACAAATTGATTACACTCAATTCTCAATTTGTCATAATACAGTATGGATGCACCGTACATCGATTAGGTCCACAGATAATCAGAGTTTCACATATTTTAGCTGTAATTTTCAGTCTTTCTGTCATCAAATCACTTTCCCAGGTACTGAACCGTGAGATTCTGTATCTCTTCCTTGTCTCCGTATTACCAAGTGCTAAGTATGATATCAAAGCAAAGGGAAAACATAGAATTAAACCATATAACATGAAAAATGAACCGCCGTACCATTCCTGTACCACACAGCATAAAAACCTATATACCTGATAAATGCTAATAGATTCTCTCTTTTATTTTACTTTCAAATTATTTGAATTGCCTACTTTTAGGTGGCTCACCTCCCTCTTCTATTTTTAAAAATGACCTATTGGTGTCTTTCTCCCCATTTTTCTATTTCTTATTTTAGACAGAATAAAGATGAAATAAATAACAGAGGTTTAGGTAACATATAGAGACTTATACCATACTCTAATAACACAATAATAATTTGGTACTATTAATGACAAGTCTAGTACATGTGAATCCTCGATAGCTAAGTTATCTGGGAAGAACTTAATTTGCTGGCTGAAGTTCTGAACTTCTGTAACATTCTATCTTTATCTTTCTTAGGGTACATACCACTTTGAATAAGTTTAAGTTACTTGAGGAGGAGTTAAATCCATGTTTTATTTACCTGGATATTCATGCATTAAAAAACAGGTAGGGGCACCTGGGTGGCTCAAGTTAGTTAAGCATCTGACTTTTGTCAGGTCATGATCTCGCTGTTTGTGAGTTTGAGCCCCGCATCAGGAGCTCTGCTGTCAGCACAGAGCCTGCTTCAGGTCCTCTGTCCCCCTCCTCCTCCCCCCCTCCCGCCTCCCCTGAGTGTTCCCCTCCTCTCTCTCTCTGTCTCTCTCTCTAAATAAATAAATAAATAAATTAAGAGGAAAAAAAAGTTAAACAGGATCATAGTTTAGAGGTCATTTCTTCTTTGATTCAAATAGTCACCACCAGATGCTGTATCACACACATACCTACTTGACGATAAGACTTACCGTGATACATATCCAGAATTTTTTTTGTCATTCCAGCTACTGTCCTTGGCTTCTCCACTTACAGAATCATATTTACATTCAGTTTGACACTGAGTTTCCGATTCCTTCCTTTGCTGATAAGATGGGGGAAAAAAATCACTATCAAAGCCGAACTGAAGTTAGCTAACCATCTTAAGCTATAAAGTAACATTAAAAAAACAAATAATATGGACAAAAATAAGAGTATTATAAGAACACAAAATACAGCATCTGCTTGGTCAGCAGGAAGTGAAATGGTAGGGGTGAAGGTCAGATTGCAGCGGGTTGAGGAGTGAAGGGGGTGGCAGGCTAGTGGACAGGAGGATGGGCAATAATGATTTCATGGTAAATCTAAGTAAAGGTAGTCCCCCTTTCCCTGCCCCCGCACATTATTCACCCAACACTTCGAAATCTATTAGAATTCTAAAACAGTGTCTTACTCTGTGAGGATGAGGATGGAAAAGTCTACGCACAATAAAAGTTGTTGCTATGATACAAAATAGAATAGTTCCGACTATTTCTTTCCACCAGTGTAGGAGGAGAACGGGATCCTTTTTGCGAATGTTCTTGTTGTAATTTGGGTTATCGAGAAACCGGACTGTGATCTGCGTGCTCCGTTTACTCCTCTCCCTCTTGTAGTACGGTAGATAATAACCATTATCTTCAAAAACAAATGTTAAAAAGTTTTTTTTAAAAAAGATAAACCAATATAGAGCCACCTTCGATTGTTAAAAAATTCTCTTTTTTCCTGTCACTTCTATTACTAATTCCTCTTATTAAAGTTTCATCTCTTCTTTAACACATTTCAATAGCCTCATTACCCTATTTTTTCTTTTTTCCTACACAAACATACTTTCCTTTATTCCATAAGCATCACAGAGCTTCTTTGTACTGAACAATAAGGCCAGAAAGAAAACGTAAAGGGCCACCCATTCATTACCTCATTAATAATTCAATGCTTTAAATTCAGGAAAGAGTTAGAAAGTACTCAATCTTCCTCTAAGAGTTTTAAACTTTACTTTCATTTAGACATCAATAAAATACCATTAGTCATTCTTTGCAAATTGAAAAGAAAACATCTCCAACATGCTCATTGGTTCATTTCACGCTGTCAAAATGAGGTTGTCCTGGAAAGCAACCTGTGTTTTTGGCTTCTATTTTGTATCACGTGGATAGACTATGCAATTCTCTCTTACTCTGTATTTTGATCAGCATCAGATAAAGACTGATGTTTCTAGCTCAGAGCCTTCTGTTTTTGCTCATTTAAATTCTACAATAACTTTCCAGTTGAGCATCTAGGGTGACTGAAGAAGAATCAATGCTTTTGCCTAATGCAGATTTGAGAATTTTTCCTAATATATAACTGTTCGGAATACTTTCATATCTAAATACATCCTAACTTTAAATACCCAGGAATGTATTTCATTTCAAATTTTACCTACTCTTACTTTTGCACTAACTTCCCTTGTTGGAGGATAAAATTAAAATCACCTCATTTTATAGCATTTCACATTGCATTATGGGGAACACCTATTTTCTTCATTATACAGGCTGATATTATACAGATTATAACTACATATATAGATTATATAACTAAATGAGAGCTAATCGACAGAATGAATGATTATTGAACACTTACTATTTACAAGACACAGTGCTACCTAAGACTGTATGTGCATTATCTATTTCATTTAGGTCTCATAACAACCCAATAAATAAATATTAGGATTACTATCCTTGCTTTACAGATGAAGGAACGAAGATGCAGGTAAGTTAGGTGTGCCCAACCTAGTAATAGAGGCAAAACTAGGTTTGAACCCTAACAGTCTAACTCTGGAACCTGCACCCTTGGCCACCATCCATACTATGCCCCTCCCAAGGTATTTTATTTTCTACCTTCTAGTGACTACCTTTCATTTGAATGCTAGTAATTAATTTCAAATTAATACATAAATTTTTTAAAAACCTCAGCATTTTCAATGCAAGCTTCACCACACTTACCATATGGGTATTGCAAGATTGAAAGCGCGCCATTACTGTACTCTTCGTGAGAAAACTTATCATTACTAAGACATTTGTCAAATTCATCAGACCCTACCAAGACAGGAGTTCTGGAAGGAGAATCTAAAAGAAAATGGTAAAATCTTTAAATGTTAAGACTTCAGTGAAACTGCATGAACCTCATTCATTCAAGACACAGAGATACTCAACCACAGTTCTGTTCAAATATGTTAAGTCACACAAATGGCCCAAAGTTCTTTCCCCCTGAAAAGTAGTCTTGTAGAGATGATGGATCATTTAAATAAGTAATGAAAAGAAGATGTGATGTATGTGATAAGAAACTACACAAGCTTTGGAAAGAAAACTGAAGGAAGTAGGTGGCCTGATCTCTGCATTCAACTCGTTTAAGTGTCTCAAAAAATATGCTGGAATAACCTGATGGTGTTTCGTACATATTCTTCACAGGATCTTAGCCAAAAGGCCGAGAAGTGATGTTTCATAAATATTCTTAATATAAATATGGTAAGAGCTAAAGGATGCTCGGTCATGGTCACAGTCAGTGAATGGTTACGAATGTTTCTCTGTTGTGTGGAGAAATATTTTATTAACCCTGATTTCTACAGAAGCACTGTTGTCTCAATATAATCGAAGATAATTAAACTTCACTGACATCTCAAATACCTTCCTAGTTTGTCAGAAAAGAAAGAATACGTAATAGTTGCAATCTCTGTGGTATTCAATACCAGGACAAAGACCTCTGAACACCCACTCCTATTACAAAAGTTCCTAATTCACTTACGGATTAAGGGCTTCCATTTGATTGTTGGCAAAGGAACAATTGCATACTCATTATTGACAGATTCTAAGGCCTTGGGACTTGTAGGAAACTTCTCTGAAATTCTGACTGATGACTGCAGATACAGCTGACCTCTGTACATTCCTGAGTCAACAAGAACAGGATTCATTATGTTTAGAATCAAGCACCCAGGATTTCTTTTTCCCAAAAAGGATCGTTTTGATTTAATAAAATTAGATTAATTCCAGTTATTTTTTCATGTGCTACAACACTCTTTTCAAAGAAGCAAGCCTGAAGCGCTCAGATGTGACCCAAACAAAAACAGGAGAGAAAAGTTACATGTAAGTTACAAGGTTTCTCACTGAAGAATAATTTTCAGTAATTACTGGAAAACTCTTCTAGGAGAAAAGTTCAAAACAAGATCACTGTACACTTAGAAAACTAATAGCTTAAATGAAGTGACTTTCTTTTTAAGGAAACCTAAACACCTGTAATTCCGGAAGTATCGCTAATGTGTCATGTTACATATGTTACATACCTAACATATGTGACCTGTTATTCTTTCAAAGTCTTGCATTTCATGGAGATTCAGGAGTAGATAGCAAATCGACAGAGCTTAAAGAATTTTATGAATATTTGACCACCAATATTAGTGTATTAGACTCAAAGGTTTGCGAATTTTATTTTGTTGAGGACTTCAAATACCCGGAAGCACACCAGAATTTTGTTACTATTCTTCAGATAAGTTGTAAAGATAGACAAAAATAAACATAATCTTTCAGGGGGACCAAATTGATCCAGATGCAAATACAAATGTAGAAAGTTTTAGACCCTGAGGACATATGAGTAATTTACAGCATATTCTATGACGACAACATTTCTTTCTTTTTTAAGTTTTTTTTTTTACTGCTTGTTTTTGAGAGCGAGCAAGCACATGAGGACTCATACACGCACTTGCACAAGGGAGGGGCAGAGAAAGAGGGGGACAGAGGATCCAAAGCAGGCTTTGGATGTGGTGACAGCAGAGAGCCCAAGCTGGGGCTTGAACCCACGAACCATGAGATCATGACCTGAGTCAAAGTCAGACACTTAACCAACTGACCACCCAGGAGCTCCAGCAAATTTCTAAGTCTTTCTTTTCTTTTTTTTAATGTTATATATTTTTTGAAAGAGAAAGAGAGAGAGAGCGCAAGCACAGGCTCCAGGTTCCAAACTGTCAGCACAGAGCCCAAAATGGGGCTCGAACTCACAGACCAGGAGATCATGACCTGAGCCTAAGTCAGACGCTTAACCAACTGACCCACGCAGGCGCCCCCTAAGCCTTTCTAATATAGGTCTCAGAGGAAAAGAATATGCCACAGTCATTGAAAGTTTCAGATTTGGATAAATGGAAAGGGTACCTGTGGCTTGGTCAGTTAAATGTCCGACTTTGATTCAGGTCATGATTTCACGGTTTGCGAATTCAACTGATAGCTTGGATTGTCGATCTCCCCCTCTCTCTGCCCCTCCTCACTCATGCTCCCCCTCTCTCTCAAGAATATTAAAAAAAAAAAAAAGAACTGGATAAATGGAAAAAAACAGGAATGTAAATTAAAGTATAAATCTTAAGGGCACCCTAAGCTAGAGAATTGTATTTAAGAATCATAACTGCTATAGGCATCCCCGACGTAGACAGCAATGATGCAGGAATAAAACCTACATGTCACTATGTCCTGTCACTAGATAAGAGACATCTACTCACCCAAGTAAACGCTGTTTTCTGTGGCTCCTCGAGCAGCTTCTACAATGTCTTCTTCATCTTCTAAAACGTCATCATTAGACGCATAACTTGTATCATCAAAAAGACTAATGGGAATGACTTTTCCGTCCTTAACCAACCAGGCAGATGCAATGGGAGTACAAAACTAAACAAAAACAGAAAAGAAATATTACATAATTTCAAGCAGCATTTAGTAATTCAACTCCTAAAAATGACATTTAAAAATCACAATTAAAAATTTTTTCCGGCTTAATGAGGCATAATCGACAAATAAAAAATGTATATATTTATAGTATGCCATGCCATATTTTGATACAGTGTACACTGTGAGACAATTAGCACAATCAGGCTAATTAATGTATCTATCACCTCACGTTGTTATTTTTGTTCACATCAACATTTAAAATCTACCCTCATTTCACAACATATACGTATATCAAATTATCACACTGTACTCAAATATGTCATTTTTATTTATCAATTATCCCTCAACAAAGAAAAAAATGTTTTTTAACCTACTCTTAGCAAACGTCAGGTATTCAGTGTCATTAACCACACTCACCACACTGTACATTCCACAGAACTTACTCATCCTGCATAACTGAACCTTTGTACGCTTTGACCAATATCTCTCCATTTCTCTTACTCCCCAGCCCCTGTGTGTTCAACTTTTAAAATTCCACATGTAAGATCGGGTGCTATTATTTATCTTTCTGGGCCTGGCTTCTTTCACTTAGCATCATGTCCTCTAGGGTCATCCATGATTTTACAAGTGACAGGACCTTCCTCGTTAAGGCTGAATGACATTCCACTGTGTGTATGTATAGGCACCCCATTTTCTTTATCTGATGGACACTTAGACACTTAGTCTCTATTTTGTTACTGTGAATAATGGTGCACCGAACATGACAGTGCAGATATCTCTTCAAATTACTGGTTTCACTTCCTTTGAATACATTTGGAAATGGGATTGCTGGATCATATGGGAGTTCTCGTTTTAATTTTTTGAGGCACCTCCATGCTGTTTCCATTTGGCTGTGCCCATTTATGCTCCCAGAAGCGGTGCCTGACGGGGCGAACACCCTCCCAGCACTTGTTTTCTGGAGTCTATTTCAGAACAGCCATCCTAACGGGTGTAGAGCCACAGATTTCTTAAGGCAGAGAGAACAGGTAGAGATTTCCCTCTACCCAATAAGTGTGTCAAACTGGGAAAGGAAAACAACGTACTGATACGTTCTCAGTGGTTTTACGTACCTGGTATTCCCATTCCAGATGTCCACCCTTCTTATTAAACGCCATAACCTTCCAGTCAGCAACTGACACCTTTATCACTGTGTCCATCATGGCAGCTTCCTGTTCTTCCACATCTGAAATAATTTTAGACCCTTCTTTGTCCCCACTGGGCTCTAAGGTGCTTTCAATAAATCCGGCTCTAGTTTCCATGTCTGGAATATACCGAAGTTCAAAGTGGCCAACACTGAAATTCCACCTTAAATTTACAAAGGTTTGTTTTAGAAGTTGACACTTAAGTAAAGGGATCAAATCATAAAGAACTGCTCTAGATTCAAGAAGCAAACATTAAAGTTTTGTGAGGAGACAACAACTCAATTTTCTGGGAGTGCCTTGCTGATTTATGCCACAAGAGGGCATCACTTTGTCCTGGTCTGTCAAACAAGGGTTCTGAGTTGTAAACTGACAATGGTATGGGACAGATTTCTTCTCAGAGATTAACAAATGTTCACATTTCCAAATCAGAGCTATTTTCTCAAGACACATCAAAGTTACCATAAAATGAGGGCAGCAGCAGTGTGCTTTCTTAATTAAATTAAAGTCTGGGCACATTTCATTCAAGTTCGTCCTATGAAACCAATGTACGCAGCAAGTTAAATGCATCGATTTTGTATTGATATGAAAACACAGCCCCAAAAGGCAATGGGATTCAGTATACCAAGCCTGAGGGTCAGACCACCTCAGCTCCGATCTCAAATCTCTCCTGAGCTCTGGCAAGTCATTGGACCTTTCCTGAATTTCAGGGTCCTCATCTATAAAGTGGCAGGAACAAGGTTTCTTCTATAACTAATATACAGATCTCCTAACTTTTGACAGTATAATGACTTGTTATGAGATAGAAAATGGCCTAATAATTCTGATATCTTATTAAAAAATAAACTTAAGGAACATGGATCCTAGACTCCAGACTCTTCCTATTCTGGTAACTCAAAATTCTGTTGAGACAGACATCTGCTCCTGTTGGTGGCTGCACACCCAGCAAGCAAACACTTAAGGAAGTGAAATCCCAGGGGCGCCTGAGTGGCTGTCAGCACAGAGTCTGCTTTGGATCTTCTGCCCCCTTCTCTCTACTGCCTGCCTCTCCGGCTTGCTCTCTCTCTCTCCCTCAAAAACAAACAAACATTAAAACTATTTAAAAAAAATTAATAAAGGAAACAAAATCCCATCAGAAAAAAGGTCAGATTCCCAGCAGATGCAAGGCTCTACTCACAGTCCAGTGAGCACAGAAATACATTCTTAACTAATTTTGAGAAAACAGGAAAGGAAACTGAATTTTATTGCATCACATTAGATAGTATCTGAAAGTCTGGTTCACTTTCAAAAGATGAAGATGAGATCTCAAATTATTTTTACTACAGAGGCAGGTTCAAGTTTAAATATTAGGTAGGTTAAAAAAAAATCAAGCATGTGATTTAGGACCGGCATAAGTAATCCAACCATCTTACCTTTTTAATCACATAGTTAAATGTAAAAATTATGTAAGGAATTCATTATTTGAAAAGGGAAACAAAAAGACATTTGACCAAAGGGATTAATTACTTTAACACTTTAGGAAAATAGACTAAAATGCTATTTTAAAATTGGGTTGTCAAACACTGTATGAAATTACTTTTTAGAGAGAACCACAGAGTCAAAGAGGCCCAAGTTGAAATAAAGTGCATTAACTTTGCCCTAAGAGCTTTCTGCATCAAAGAACTTTGATCTCTATGATCAGTGAGGTTGCTACATTGATTGTATGGGCCTCCCTCTGGTTATCATCTACAGAAGCTTATGGTGGGAGTTTCGATTCAGGATTTGTTAAAAACCATGAAACCATTTTCATTTATTTACTTATTTTTTTAAATGTTTATTTATATTTGAGAGAGAGGGCACGCATATATGCGAAGGGGGGAGGGCCGGGAGCGGGGCGGGGAACAGAGGATCTGAAGCAGGTTCTGCGCTGACAGCAGAGAGCCCCATGCGGGGCTCAAACTCACAAACCATGAGATACTGCCTGAGCTGAAGGCAGATGCTTAACTGAGCCACCCAGGTGCCCCCCATGAGACCATTTTTAATTTAGGGCCTATATTTCTCTTAAAAGAGTTGTATGTTTTTAGGGCAAGAAAATAGTTCAGGAAATCTCCATAAAGAAAAAATCAGTTTTGCTGAACTAACGCTCAACAGCCACATTATCTGAACATGTACTTCTCATTGCCACTGCGCGGTCCGACCGCTCTGACGGTTTTCTGGGAGCGCTGCAGAAGCAGGATGTCTTCTTGTTCCATTTCGTCATTATCCCACTGGCGACAGCCCAGAGCTGAACAGATGTACCTCACCTGAAAAGACAGATAGAAATTCTGTAAAGAGTACATAAGTTACAGGAGATCGGATACATTAAAAGAATCTATGTAATTTATAAAAAAAAATTGCTGGGATCTGTAAGAAATACCCAAGAATTAAGAAGCATCAGTTAGACTACCAACTCCAAAAATGAGTTATTTAGAACCACAAAGAAACAATAAATATTTCAGGAATTATTAAGGGAAGATCCTTATTTTAAGGATTTAGATAATTTTAGTTTTATTTGGGGGATTTTCAAGAATGATACGCAAGAAGAAATAAACAGTTGTGGTCTCTTAGCAATGATATCGTTAATAAAAGTCCAGGTGTATTAAAAAATCAGCCTCAGAGTTCCCATATGATGGAAGTATTTGGTTTTTAAAGACTTAAACCTATTTTTTTTAATTTTTTAAATGTTTTTATTTATTTTTGAGAGAGAGAAAGCGCGAGCAGGGCAGGGTCAGAGAGAGAGGGAGATACAGAATCTGAAGCAGGCTCCAGGCTCCGAGCTAGCTGTCAGCACAGAGCCCAACGCGGGGCTCGAACCCACAAACCGTGAGATCATGACCTGAGCCGAAGCCAGATGCTCAATCGACTGAGCCACCTAGGCGCCCCCTTAAAACTCTTTTAATAGCTATAGGATTTAAAAGTACCTCCTTCAAATCTTCATTGGAAAGACAAAGGAGGACTCTTACTATGATCCAAGCTAAAAATCCTCACAGAAAGAAACATATGTGCTAGAACATCCAAATTTTGTAGCAGGACATCAAATCAGAGAACCAGGTGATGGGGTCCAATCCTCCTGTTTTACAGACGAGAATACTGAAGGAGGCAGGGGGGTTGCAAGGTCGTGGAGAAGCCAGGGAAGCACCTGCAAGAGCAAGAGGGGGCCATGGGCCTAACACTTAGGTAAAGAAACGTTAACATGTGAAAAACTCAAGGGGCAAAAGATCATATTTCTATTCTTCCTTGTTTTAGCCTTAGTCTATATACAAAATATTTACATATCAAGGCTAAGGGTTAAAAGAGTTTTACCTTTCTAAAAAAGATGTTTTTAATTAGTTATTCCTAATAATTGATTTATGTTGGAAGACCAACCTTAGAAGCAGATGATGGTTATAATCTGAAACCTGCCATTAGAGAGAAACTATCCTGACAGACCTAAGTCAAACTGAACCTCGGAAATTTCTGAACCTTTTAAAGTTTCAAGTTTTCTCATCTGTAAAATGAGCACAATTTTCCTCTTGGATTACAGGACCAAACTAGATAAATAAGTAGCAATTATTCTTATTGGGATTATTATTAATATGTGGAGGGTTCCTCATCTGTCCAAATGGAAACTAAAATGTG
Organism: Suricata suricatta; assembly: GCF_006229205.1. Classification (NCBI taxonomy): domain Eukaryota; kingdom Metazoa; phylum Chordata; class Mammalia; order Carnivora; family Herpestidae; genus Suricata; species Suricata suricatta. Next base: position 127,762,778 of record NC_043703.1, read on the forward strand.
TGATTTTTAGAAATATCGTGAAAATTTCAAACTAATGTATGAAAAACACAATTGACACATTATTGATTCATTCTCTTCCTCCTCCTCTTCCTAGCTCTGCTGTTTATTCTGTTGTCTTGGATACATTTAGTTTTCTTAATAATATTTTGCCCTTTCTTTTTTGTAGTTCTTTTATTAAAACAAATAATATCCTCAGGGGAAAAATAATAATAAACCTCAACCAGTAATAATCTAGCTTAAAAAATTATTTCTTCTAGCCCTATTTATTCTGATTTCTCCTCAAATAATTCAACATTTTCACTCACCTTTCCACTATATGCACTGAGTCCATATGTAGTGAGAGATTTTCCTCCAACCAAAACAACATCATCTCCAAATTTATAAGAAGATTCAAGAAGTGATTCAACTGTAAAAGGAACGGTTTCCATGCTCTCACGGTCCCGGTCCCACTGAAAGAGGTCTCCATCCAGGGAAGGAATGATCATCTTATTCCCAAATACCTAAAACAGAAGGCAAAAATTAAAAAAAAATTTTTTAATGTTTAGTTATTTTTGAGAGAAAGAGAGAGATAGAGAGAGCAAGTGAGGGAGGGACAGAGAGAGGGAGAAACAGAATCCAAAGTAGGCTCCAGGCTCTGAGCTGTCAGCACGGAGCCCAATGCGGGGCTCCAATGCATGAACTGTGAGATCATGACCTAAGCCGAAGTTGGCCACTTAATCGACTGAGCCACCCCGGCGCCCCAAACAGAAGGTAAATTTTATTTTATTTGTCTTTTTATAAATGTTTTAATGTCTTTTTTATTTTTGAGAAACAGAAGGAGACAGGGCATGAGAGGGGGAGGAGCAGAGGGAGAAGGAAACACAGAATCTGAAGCAAGCTCTAGGCTCTAGCTGACAGCACAGAGCCCAACCTGGGACTCAAACCCACAAACTGTGAGATCATGACCTGAGTCAAAGTCGGATGGTTAACCGACTGAGCCACCCAGGTGCCCCCAGAAAGTAAAATTTAAAAAGGATCATAACTTTACAAGTAACCAAGAGCTGGAGTCTTGAGCCTGATGATCTCTAGGCTCCTCTGAGCAGCAGGGGGAGGGGCACAATTCATCAACCAAAATCAATGTGACAGTGCTGTCAATCTTTCCTGGGGCCTACGCATAATACTCTAACACGATTTTTCTCAAACTCTGTGATGGGTGTCCCATAATGGTAAGTGAGCTACCAAAGGACAGTCTGTGATCAAGTGAATTCAAGGACAGGTTATAGCAATTAATATGCTAATATACAATGTGTTTTTTTTCTAGCAAATGGAGAGTATATGGCAGTATTTTCCAGACCTGTTTTATCCGGGGCAGTTACTATCATAGGCTCAGATCCACGGAACACAGGTTGATTCAAGCAGTGTCCCATCCTTTACTTATGTTCTCAAATCTGCTATGAGCCAGATAACAAAGCCTGGTAACAAAGCCTGATTTTATGCTCTTAGCTGTCCTTCCTTCTTTTAAGAATGTGTATTGAGGGGCACCTGGGTGGCTCAGTTGGTTGAGCAGCCGACTTTGGCTCAGGTCATGATCGCACAGTTCGTGGGTTCGAGCCCCACATCAGGCTCGGCACTGATATCTAGCTCAGCGCCTGGAGCCTGTCTTCAGATTCTGTGTCTCCTTCTCTCTATGACCCTTCCCTGCACACTCTCTCTTTCTCTCGCTCTCGCTCTCAAAAATAAATAAAACATTAAAAAATTAAAAAAAAAAAAAAAGAATGTGTATTGAGAACCTACTCTGAGCTGGGCATGAGTATGTTGCTTGGAAGAGACCACTGAGCAAAATAAAACTAACTAACAAACAAGCAAAATCACTGCCCCGTGGAGTTCCAATTATGGTGTCAGGAGACAACATAAGGAATAAATAGAGTATATAAAGTGATAAATACCATAGAAAAAATAGAACAAGGTAAAGGGAGACTAGAAATGTGTGTATCGAAGGGGAAGGGACTGACAATAGAGAGCTCAGGGTAGACCCTCCTGAGAAAGTAACATTTGAGCTAAACCTAACTTAGGCCAGTTAACCATGCTGACATCCGGGGAACAGCCTTTGCAAAGGCCGTAAAGTGGAAGGACGCCCTTCACCTTGGAGGAAGCACAAGGAGGATGGACAGGCTACAGCAGGAAGGATGGAGGCATGCGGAGCAAGCCGAAGGCAAGAGATGGTGATGGCTCCAATTAGCTTGATAGCACCAAAGGTACTGTGGGGTATCGGATCTGGAAGGCAAAGCCCACAGGAGCTCACGGTGGACTCCCTGTATAGTATAAGCAAAAGAAAAGAGTTCAGGATAATTCTAAAGTTTTTGGCCAGGAACACCTTTCTTTCTTTCTGTTTTTTTTTTTTTTAACATTTATTTATCATTGAAAGACAGAGAGAGACAGAGCATGATCATGGGAGAAGCAGAGCGAGGGAAAGACACAGAATCTGAAGCTGACTCCAGCTCTGAGCTGTGAGCACAGAGCCTGATGTGGGGCTCGAACTCACAAACCGTGTCATCATGACCTGAGCCGAAGCCGGATGCCCAATCGACTGAGCTACCCAGGTGTCCCAGGAACACCTTATTTCTTGAGAAAGGGTATTATGTATGGCTTTGTGACACTGACCTTTTGGTATTTAAAAATATATACAATTTGACTTAACCTCAGCTAGTGACACAACTATTTTCCTGATCATCCAGGCCAAAACCTTTAGAAAAAGAGAATATAAAAGAAGGATGGGTTTAGTAAACAAAAAACAAAATTGCAAGCAAATGTTGACCTTAACTTTTTTGTAACAACATTTCTCTACGCCCTTCTTTGTTCCTCAATCTATCTTTAAAGAGATACTTACTTGAAAACACTCATACTGTCACTAAAAGTGCTCACACATCCGCCCTCCCTCTAGCATGGCTCCACACCCTCAGATTCTAAAGGGCTGGTAGAAAATCACTATTCTATTTCTTTCTTTCATGTCCTTCATGTTCAAATCCTTGTACCTCCTGCCTGAACTATTATAACAGCCTCTTTACAGTTCTTAACTGGCAACTTCCTCAATCTAAACTCTACCTATCTTCTAGATTAATCTCTGAGTCACAGTTAAGCTTGTTATGACACTATTCAAAAATCTTCAACAGTTCTCTATTATCTTATTAAAGACTCCAAATCCTAAATTTGACATTCAAAGTCCTCTAAACATGACCTCAAACAACCTTTTCTTCCTGGTCTTCCACTATTCCCTACATGGGCAGGAACTGGGCACCAGTACTTACGCATATTTGTTATTGTTACTGTTCGGTTATGTCATTGTCAATGTCATTTCTTCTTCCTGGAACACCTTCCTGTACCAAAAATGCCCACTGAAATCTTATCTGTCCTTCAGGTTAGCTTCACTTACGTTTTCGCTTTGAAAACCAAGAAAACTTGAGCAGTGTAAGATTGCTGATCTCCTTCCTTCGTACCGTACCTTGCTTTTTGCTGTAACTATGAACTGAAACAGCACTACATTCTCAAGAACTGTTTGTTGCACCTCTAGGAAATACCTACCCCATACACTAATATTTCTACACTTACGTTTACACCATGTGTATACAGTGGCTGTGAAAGCAATACACCCAAACCTAGGTCCTGGGTTGTGTTATCCAATTCTACTTCCCACCAAAGGAATCAAGGCTCCTCAGAGAAATGTCTGATTCCAGGGTTGAGGCAGGGTAGGCATAAGATAAGACTTTAGAATCTTATTATTCTAGAGAGTAAGAATATGTTTAAAAAAATGATGGAAGTATACCACTGATGAAATCTGGAATAATTTAAGTACCAAAATAATTCAGTACTGAATTGTAAAGTACTGAAGAAAAAAAAAAGAATTCATGAATCCATACTGATAACAAATAGAGAAATAATACATGAGGGAGATGGGAGGGCTCTTCCTGGAATAAAATGCCAAGTGTCTACTAGCAAATATGAAGGGAGGGGGAAGTTGGAAAAAGGAGCATTTTGCAACCATCATAGTAAAGGCTGCATCAAGCAAAACTCAGCAATGGTGTTAAATCTAGGAAGGGGGAAATTTTGATGAGGAGTTGGATATTTGCACGCTCTTAAAGTGTCTCCCCGCAGACTGCTTATTAGTTACAAGAAACTAAAAACAGAAACAAAATAAAAAAAACCTCCAGTAATCATAGAGTGGAGAATTTAGATAATACCTTGAGCAGATGATCAAAATTAACACCATCAATAAGTGATAGATGTGATACCCTAAGAAAGGAGAGACACAGCACCTCTTCAGTATTCTAAGCCAAGACTGCACAATCTAAATCTAATAACCAGGAACACTGGATAAACACAAAATGAATAAATTTCTATTTTTTTTAAATAAAAGGGCAGGGAGACTATTCTTCAAAAGTGTCAATGTCAGGGGCACCTGGGTGGCTCAGTTGGTTGAGCGTCTGACTTCGGCTCAGGTCACCATCTCAGGTTCGTGGGTTCGAGCCCCACGTCGGGTTCTGTGCTGACCGCTAGCTCAGAGCCTGGAGCCTGCTTCGGATTCTGTGTCTCCCTCTCTCTCTGACCTTCCCCTGCGCATGCTGTCTCTCTCTCAAAATAAATAAAACATTTAAAAAAAAAGTGTCAATGTCAGAAAAGACAAAGTCTGTAGAAAAATCTAGATAAGACAGTCTAATGGGACAAATAAATGTACTACCTGACCCTAGACCAGAGGCTACAACTAGAGGTAAAAGACACTATACAAGGTATCACAGGTATCCTTTGGAGATATTGTGGGTTTGGTTCTAGACCACCTCAATAAAACAAGTCAAATGAATTTTTGGTTTCTCAGTGCCAATAAAAGCTATGTTTACACAATACTGTAGTTTATTACGTGAGCAATAGCATTATGCCTAAAAAAATAGCATAATACCTTAATTAAGAAATACTTTATTGCTTAAAAATGCTAACCATCATATGAGCTCTCAGCTAGTCACAGTCACTGATCACAGAACACCATAACAAATACATGACAAAGTCTGAAATATTGTGAGCATTACCAGTGGCGACACACACAGAGAAGTGAGCAAATGCTGTTGGAAAAATGGTGCCGACAGACTTGCTTGATGTGGGGTTGCCACAAACCTACAATTTGTAAAAATGCAGTGTCTGCAAAACACAGTAAGATGAGGTACGCCCGTACTGGGTCAACAGATAAAAGTGAAAAATACAAACAGTAGATTAAAGTATTGATATAGATTTATGATGTTGGTAATTATGCTGTGATTATGTAAGAGAATATCTCTATCAGAAATATAACAGAAGTATTTCGGAGCAAAGGGCCATGATGGATAGCTGATTTATCTCCAAACGTTTTAGGAATAAAAAGTGTGTAGGACGGGTAGGGGGAGAAACAAAGAGAGAAAGAGAGACAACTCAAATGGTAAAACAAATAAGACTTGGGGAAGGTAAATCTGGGCATATAAAGGTTGGCCCCCTTTTTTTATTGTTACCATTTTTATTCGTGCAACTTTTTATAGTTTTGAAATTATTCTAAATAAGAGGTTAAAAAGAAAAGAAAGGTAATAAAAACCTTGCAGGAGCTCTGTAATTAAACTGAGAAGGCCATACCATTAAAACAAAGGTTCATCTTAATTCTGGGTCCCTAACGATCTCCAACTATTACTCCTTATTGAAAAAACATTTGATTTTAAATAAACTCTTAAATGGCACCTCGTATTACCTTAGAGTTTTCACATTACTATTTTATTCTTTTTTTTTAAAGTTTATTTATTGATTTTTGAGAGAGAGCAAGGACGCAGGTGAGCGGGTGACTGGGGGAGGGGCAGAGGAAGAGGGAGAGAGAATCCCAAGCAGGCTCCTCACAGTTGGCACAGACCCTCATGTGGGGCTTGAACCCACAACCGTGAGATTATGACCTGACTCCAAATCAAGAGTCAAATGCTTAACCAACTGAGCTACCCAGGTGCCCCTACTCTTTGCTTTCCTATTTTGGTTTTTAAAAATTAAAACTTTCTTTTTTATGTTTTGTAGAATGTCCAACTTGAAGTTGTCATTAAGAGCAGATTTAGGTCATTAGCATACATGCTCTATAAAAACCAAGACGTAGGCAACCTGATCTCCCATTTTGAGTTACCTATTAGAAAATCAAGTATCTACTGTCATCTACCATTCATATTATGTTCTGGATTCTCTATTCTACTTACTAGAATAGTAAATTCAAATTATGATAAAGTTAAAAAAAATAGGTCTGGTCATGTCAACAGCAGCACTAGTTAAGTACAAACATGGAAAGCAGGTGTGTCACTACAAGAAAGAGGAAGAGGAGCCAGAAGGTCTGTAGTAAACACATAATATTCATCTTGACTTGTTTCCTCCTATTAACAACATCTTTTCTCCTAAAGCACTAGCACATCTGTAAAAAATACAATGGCTCCTCAGTGCAAAACATCAAAAACTGAAAAATAAAAACAAAAAACTGTCAAACTAATACAGATTAAAATTCACTTCTATGTTAAAGATGATCTATATATATGCCTCCAAATGTAAAAGAAAATAAATGTCCTACAGTTAAAAATATGGGTTAGGGGCACGTGGTGGCTCAGTGGGTTAAGTGTCTGACTTCAGCTCATGTCATGCTCTGACAGTTTGTGAGTTCGAGCCCCGCATCAGGCTCTGTGCTGACAGCTTAGAGCCTGGAGCTTGCTTTGCATTCTGTGTCTCCCTCTCTCTGATCCCCTGATCCCTGATCCCTCCCCTGATCGTTCTCTCTCTCTCAAAAATAAACATTAAAAAAATTCTTTAAAAAAATATGGCTTAGGGGCATCTTGGTGGCTCATTCAGTTAAGCGTCCGACTTCGGCTCAAGTCATGATCTCATGGTTTTGGGTTTGAGCCCCGCATCGGACTCTGTACTGACAGCTCACAGCCTGGAGCCCATTTCGGATTCTGTGTCTCTGTCTCTGTCTCTGTCTCTGTCTCTCTCTCTCTCTCTCTCTCTCGGCCCCCTCCCTGTTCACACTCTGTATTGCTCTCTCTCTCTCAAAAATAAACATAAAAAGAAAGTTTTTTTAAAAATATGGTTTAGTGCTCACTTTGGCAGCACATGTACTTAAAAAGTTGTATACATATATCTACATATATATAGGGTTTAAACAACGAAGAAGATTTGAGGTGATTGACCATATTGGGAAGAACTGCCTTATTTTAAAAGTTAGATCTTCAACATCGTTAACTCGGTGAGAAAAGTGCAAAACCCAACACAACCCCAGACAGCATTATGATACAGTACTTCATCATCATGTCATACTTCGAGGTTTGATTTTAAAAGCTCACTTTGAAACAGCGGCTCTTCAGTAATTGGTTGCTGATGACTCACACCCAAGGCTGCTAACCTTTGCACTGATCTTAGTACAGTCTTTCGGGCTGCATATGTGAGAGCAGATGGTGCTTTTCCTTGAGAGCCACAAGAAATGATGTATGCATGCAGTTCAGGTAGTGAGATGACATCACCCCCTCACAAGAGCATTACCTCACCCTCCCAGCATAGGAATGAGTCACTCGATAGTCAGCTGCAAATCTCTTGGTAGAAAAAAAATGTAGGTTACGGTGATGTGTTTTTACATCCCACTGATTCCTCTCTGCAAGCAGCTCTTTGTTCTGATTCGCGGCTCTGCCTCTCAGACTAATTGCGTGACTTGCTTCCTCCATCAGTCACTTTTTAAAAATATAAATTCTTGTTATTTTATGGTTTCTATGCCCCCCATTTGTTTTTTCCTGTTCATAATTTGAAAATGAAAGGTTGTCACACTGGTCGGCAAACTCAGTACCAAAGAGCCAATCAAGATCTTTATCTGTGCAATCACAAAGCAGTACAGGGAAATAACTCAATTTCTATCTCTGAACAAAACCTAAATGGCATAATGAATACCAGTGGCACATGTAATCAGGGAGTGCTATTTGAAATCAGAATGTGAAAATAAGCATTCTATTTCCAAGTGACGGAAGGACCTTGAACTGAGAAAATACAGGAAGTGCGACCACTACAATGAATATAACCAGCCAGAAAAACAAACATTCTTCTAATTATATAAAATATATTTTTTAATTTGGTTCTTCCTTCTTTTACCCTCACCCCCACCCCCACTGACACCTGTACTTTCTGGGGTATATTCAACTTGAACTTATTCGGAACATTTTGAGACATATAAAATATGAAGACACTAATAACCCCCCATGTATCTATCATCCAGTTTCAACAATTACCAAATGTTGCCAACTGTGTCATCTGTTCACCACCCACCCACTACATACACTTGTTTACCAGAATGTTTTCATGTAAATCCCAGACATGATGCCATTGCTTGAACGAATGCATACTTCAGTATTCATTGCTGAGAGGTGCCTACCCTGCCGATATCACATCTAACAGACTTGAGAGTAATTCCTTAAAATCATCTAATATTTAAAATTTCCTGTCTCAAAGATGTCCCATACAATTGGTTTGCTCCAACAAGAAATTCAAACTCCACATATTACACTGGATTCTAGGAGTCCCTTTAACTCCCTTTCTCATGCATTGATTTACTTGAGACACCAGACCATTATTTATCCTATAGAATGTCCCACAGCCTGGAGTTTGCATGTCATTGAACTTGTTCTTTTGTCCCTGTATTTTCTGAAAAGTGTGTGATTAGATCTGGTGCTTTGATCTGATGCAGGTTAGATTTTCTTTTTTTTTTTTCTTTTTTTTCCTTTTTCTTTTTAAAATTTATTTTGAGAGACAGAGAGAGAGAGACAGCGCAAGCAGGGGAGGGTCAGAGAGAGAGGGAGATACAGAATCCGAAGCAGGTCCAGACTCTGAGCTGTCAGCACAGAGCCCAACGCGGGGCTCGAACCCACGAACCGCGAGATCATGACCTGAGCCGAAGCCGACGCTTAACTGACTGAGCCACCCAGGCACCCCTAGATTTTCTTGATAAGAGTACTTCATAGGTGATGCTACATACTTCCTATTGTATTGAAGGCCAGCAAACGACAGCTTATACACCAGATCTGGCCCACTGCCTGTTTTTATCGGCGAGCCTGATCAGAACAGTCATACCCATTCATTTATGTATTGCTTTCTCACTACAACTACATAGACCATCTGGCCCACAAAGCCCAAGCTATTTACTCTCTAGCCCTTTCCATAAAAATTTGCCAACCCCTGTGTTATTTCAGATTTGTTACTATTATTCATCAGTAGATTTGGAGGAGTCAGCCTGATCCCTCTATTCTAAAGTGTTCAGTCAACTTTTCACCATTTTAGTATCAATTGCTGACCTACTATTTCAATACCGGAATAAAACAATGATCTCTAATTCTATATTCCTTCTGTACTTATTAGCAAGAACTTTCCCTCATGTAGCTTTGGAAGCTGGATTTTCACACACTATTATTTTCTCAAATAGAGAACATTAAACACTTTCAAATCCAAAAAGTTGCATCCAGTGTGTTCCCTAATCCAGAAAGAGGGAAAAAGAACACCTGGCCCTGAGAGCTACAAAAGCCAAGTCCCAAGTACAAGCTAAGAAGCTAAAAGGGAGAAGAGGGTGGACGAAAAGGGTGATACAGTGCATGTGGTGAGACTCAGACTTGTCGACAGTAGAGATAAGGAAGAATGAACACAGACTCTAAGGGGAAAGGAAAGGGAAAAAAAGAATTCTGGAATATTCACTAAAAGGGCACACATCTCTGTCCCACCTCAAGAACTCGAAGCATCTCCAGGATAATACAACAGCAGATGCCGCTAATGATGATCTCAGGGACTGAAAAAATAAAGTTCATGAAGACCGGCAAGATGTAAAATACATGAAAAAAACACTTCATTGGAAGTGTTAACTTGGCTTTTTTGTTGTATGGAAATCCCTTTTTTCCCCGGAAAAATACATTTCCTGGCCACACTAGCTGTAGGACAACAGCAGGCATCCAGTATATGAAGTGAAGCCAGTTCCTTGGGGTGATGAGTGCACCTCATCCCACCTCATTCCTGGGTCTCTGCCTTCATCTACCACTTGCTATGTGACCTTGGACAAAAACTAACACCGCACTATTTTACAAAACTTCTCACATTAACTTGCACTTGACCCGCAAATTCAGTCTCTACAACTATTCTGAAAGGTGTGCCTTTTGGTTCCCGGACCACTGATGTTTCGGCTGCTTTGGGGAGCTATAGGCCTCCTGCTTTTCCGCACTCCTGTCCCTGTTCCCCCCATCCGCCCCCTCCCCCATTCCTCCACAGTCAAAACAGAGAGGGATTTGGACACGCTCTGGAATTCAATGAAGACCAAAGGAGGATTTCATAGTCAACAAGAAACAGGTACAGAGAGGAAGAGCATGTGTCCGTGCAGTGAGTTCCCAGGGACTGAGAGGCATCTCTCCAGGCAGAGATGTTAAAGACGCATTTGTCCAAGCAGTCCTTCGGCTCACTGAGGAGGGGTCTGGGCTGAAGAGAGAAATTAGACATGCTGCTGTCATGGGAACAGAGGCACAACCCCCTTGAGAGAGAGGAGGGTGAGAAGATGACCTACACCCGAACTTCAAGAATTCTAACATTTAACATTTCTGGCAGAGTGATGAGTCGGGAGACTGAGAGAAAAAAGCACTTCATGGTGAGACTGGCTTTAGTAGGATTTTGGGGATTCTCCTGTTTTCTTCCAGGTTCCTACTGCTAGTTGGTGTGAATGCTTTATGAATGTTTATAAATACTTCCCCAGTTAGAGATGACTGGCTTGAAATACAAATGCCTCATGGACACAACCCTTTGATTTATCAGAGTCTTGCTGAAAGTCTCAAAGCAAAAAAGGAATGTTAAGAAATCCTTTCTGTTTTGACTGTGGAGGAATCTCTCCCACTTAAAATTGGCAGGGGCTTCAGATGGCTCAGGATAAAATCCAGAATCCTGGACACAGCTCACTGGAGCCAGGATGACCGAGCCCTGGCCTCCCTCCACGGACTCCTACATGCGACCACCCCCAGCCCTGTCCTTGCTGCCATGCTCCCCACTCAGGTCCTCGGGCACACCGTGACCATTCCCGCCACAGGCCGTCACACGGGCTACCGCCTCCCCCAGAGCAGTCTCTCCCCGCCTCTCTGCCCATCTCTGGGCTGGACAGCTCCTTCTCCTCTTACGATCTCAGCCGGAAACTGAGATCTCTTCCAGGGAGACTTCTCCGGCCTCCTACCCAGGTAGGTCGGGCATCCTTGCAAAGGCTCTCTCAGATTCCGTCCTTCCATGTGGCAGTTACCACAACTCAACTACATTACTGATGCTATGATTATTTCATATTCGTGTCCCCAGCTGGCTCCACGAAGTGCCACGTGAGTTCCACGAAGACAAGGGTCTCATCTGTCCCGGGCACTGTTGTACCCAGCGCACACCCTGCTAGGCTCCCCTGGCGCTAAAGATGAGTTCTGTTTTGGACGTGCTAAGTTCAGGTACCTTTGACTCCTGCACTAGGGTTGGCTAAGAGGCAATTAAGCGCTCACAGCACGCTGAACAGCATGTGAAGTCAGCTACATACATGACGTTGTTCAGCAATCATTCTGGATAAAGCACATTAAGAATTATAATTATCAGTACAGAAAACGCAAACACATTGGTAAGTGCTGAAATATTTCAAAAAGTATGAAGCATCGGAAAGAGGGCAAGGCAGAAGTTCAAAGATCTAGGGCTGAGTCTCAGCTTTACTACATCAGACACCTCTCTGACCCATTTTGAGCCTCAATCTTCTCATCTGAAAAATAGGCCAATATTTATTTTACAAGGCTACGTAAGGCCTATGTAAATTCTAATGAGTTTGGTATCAATTTGTAAATTATAAAGTACTGATCAAACCAGATTTGTTATGTAAATGTAATATTATTTTGAAGCCCTAATGTAATTCATGTGTATATATGTATACTTATTAAAAATTTTTAGGGGCCCCTGGGTGGCTCAGTCAGTTAAGCCTCTGACTTCAGCTCAGGTCATGATCTCATGTTCGTGGGTTCAAGCCCCCTCTTGCACAGCCTGGAGCCTGCTTCAGATTCTGTGTCTCCCTCTCTCTCTGCCCCTTCCCCACTTATTCTCTCTCGCACATGCTCTCTCTCTCTCTCACAAAAATAAACGTTAAAGGAAGTTTTAAAATATATAAACTCTTAATCTGAATACTTGTAAATTCATCATGAACCTTCTTTTATTCTGTACTTCAGAAAGTAACTATGATTCATAAATGCCAAATTTCAAATGTTTCAAAAAAGCTTTTTGAACTTAAAAAACTTTTTTTTTTAAATGTTTTTTATTTATTTTTGATACAGAGAGAGACAGAGCATGAGAGGGGGAGGGGCAGAGAGAGAAGGAGACACAGAATCTGAAGCAGGCTCCAGGCTCTGAGCTAGCTGTCAGCACAGAGCCCGACGCGGGGCTCGAACCCACGAACGTGAGATCTGACCTGAGCCGAAGCCGGAGGCTTAACCGACTGAGCCACCCAGGCGCCCCATCTTTTTTAATTTAAATAGCTGCTCCAAAAGGAAATTCATGGAGAAAGTAGAGAGCTTAGTTATGCCATGTCAATTATTTCTTTCCCAACCCTGGATTTACAATACCCATTTAAAAACAAAGCCTTGGAGGGGTGCCTGGGTGGCTCAGTCAGTTAAGCGTCCAGCTTCGGCTCAGGTCATGATCTCATGGTTCATGGGTTTGAGCCCCGCATCAGGCTCTGTGCTGACAGCTCAGAGCCTGGAGCCTGCTTCAGATTCTGTGTCTCCCGCTCTCTCTGCCCCTCCCTCACTTATTCTCTCTCTCTCTCTCTCTCTCTCTCTCTCTCTCTCTCAAAAATGAATAAAAAAATAAAAAAATAAACCCAAAGCCTTGGGGGTGCCTGGGTGGCTCAGTCAGTTGAGCATCTGACTTTTGATTTCAGCTTAGTTCATGATCCCAGGGTCTTGGGATCGAGCCTCAGGTAGAGCTCCAGGCTGACACGGAACCTGCTTAAGCTTCTTTCTCAGGGTGCCTTGGTGGCTCAATTGGTTAAGCATCCAACTCTTAAATTTCAGTTCGGGTCATGATCTCACAGTTCGCAAGTTGAAGCTCCATGTTGGGCTCTTCACTGACAGCAAAAATCTTGCTTGGGATTCACTCTCCCCCTCTCTCTGCTTCTCCCCTGCGTTCTCTCTTTCTCTCTTTTTCAAAAGTAAGTAAACATTAAAAAAAATAGGATTCTCTCTACCTCTACCCCTCTTCCCCACGTATGCTCTCTCTCTCAAATAAAAAAACCCCAAAACCTGAAAACTAAATAAAGATGAATTCAATATAAGAATTAAATACATCAAACTGTTATCAGTCTTTGATTTACCAGAAATCTCTATCAACCCTGAAATTCTCTTTTACCACATAGACCTTCTGAAGGATGGCAAACTACTTTATTGATTACAAAGATGAACAATATTAAAATTAACAGGCATATTTTTATAAGTTTTAATTCTTCAAAAATGGTACACTATGTATGGAACATAAAATTATTACTTTTAATAAACCAAAATGGGCAACCTACTGAATGACTAGGTACCAGAATTAATTATTAGTGACTTTAAGAGGAAAAAAAATATTCAAGCATTGTGCTAAGGAAATAGTTTTTTTATTTCCCTGAAAACATTGAAATTACTGTGAAGGAATCTTTTTTTGCTGAAAGTGTCCCTGGGAATCGTACCTCACAGACTAAGGAAGGGGGCATGGCTAACAACTAATTAGATGATCTAACATGAGGGATTATGAGAGCTTTCAGTAGATTTGGGTATTAGCCAGAGAAGGCATCCCACGTGACATGCTTAAAAGGAAATGTTTTGTTTTTTGCTTTAAACAAAAAAAAAAAAAAAAAGGAAATGGAGAAAAAAACAAATCCTGAAGCAAATTGTTATTTGTTATCACCACCAATTGTGAATTAACACTCAAGAGCATTGAGATTCCATGTAGAAAATAATTATTTAATTCCTTCTTTCTTTCTTCAGCCTATAGTCAACCTATAGAGCAAATACCTCAAGGAAAACTATCAGACTCAATTTTAACGGTCTCTGCCTTCATTTAGATCATTATACATTCATGAAGTAGACAATGTGCATGCAAAGTCAATTTCCTAAAAAATAGGGTCCAATCCATTTCTCACTCGGCGACATGCGTGCTAGAGTAAACTGGTTCAGTTCACAGCAATGCTTTCAGCCATGCTAAGGGATTAATAAAACAAAATTAAATCAAAGCATGGTTTCATTTCTATAATTAAACGAAAAGCAATTAACCTAAGCAATTATTTACATATTGGCTTGCTACATGACTGAACAATGACTTTTCCAAATAAACCGCACTCTTCAATGACATAGCCAGGCTCAAAACATGCTAGTTTATGCACAAATGAAAAACTGCAAAATGACCAGACATCTTTCAGTGTAAATTAGAGAACCTTTAAAAGAGATCACGGATCCTCTTTTAAGAAAGCACCACTTAAAGGGTCTACTGATGGATTCTTTGTGAACAAATCAAGTTAACCATTGAAAGTATACCCTTTCCAAAAGACCCTCCTACCTATGAAGGCCTTCCCCAACTAATGCAGTCTGATGAGGGGTGAGGAGGAGGCTGGGAAGCTCCAGCCTCGTAGCTGTCTGTTTCTGCACCTGTGTGAAACAGACAGGCGGCGTCCCTCGGGGAGAAACATGCCAAAAATAAGACAAAACCCCAAACCCTAACTTATAATAGAGTTGTTTGTTCTTTTTAAGAGGAGGAAGAAAAAAAGGCATTTTAACAGAAAACTGAAACAAAAAACAAATATGGTATCTCTAAATAAAGAAAAGGTAAAGGTATTATCTAAGGACAAACTAGTTGTATGTATACAATTATGCATTCTAAACAAAGATAAGGAAAGTCTTTGTAAGACTTAGAAAAGTAGACAGTTCAGGATATTCTATCTACTTAGATTGAGTGAAGGGTGACCCAAATGTCACCCAGACACCCCAAAGAAAAACTATGCTAATATGCTATAAAACAAAATTTAAGACAATCAATGAGGAACCACGGCCAAATCTCTTCAGTGCTTTTTCAAGGTTTAATCTGCATATAAATTACCAGAGGAAAGCAAATCAGACTTCACTTCGGGTGGTCCTTTGGAAAATTAAAAACAAAACTCTTAGCTACTAGCATAAGTATTAGGCTTAGAACTGTTAAAGCTGATGGAGTGAACTTACGCTTATCATTTATATTTTCCTTCTCTTCTCTCTCTCTCTCTCTCTCTCTCTCTCACACACACGCACACACACACACACACACACAAACACACAGTTTTAGCTTGGTTTATTATCAGTATTCTTTTGAGGAAGTTTGTAAACACCTAGTCAAGAGGAAAGAGTGGTAAATCAGATCTGTGTCCCAGGGCACCCCAACCTCCCTGCAGCATACAGCTCATTCTAAATATTATGTAAACCCTTGTTTTTAATGGAACTGTCAGTGTCTCCTATCCTTTATGTCAGTCTTTTCACTGACATAATCAAAACACCACTAAAACAATGTAATATACTATTTTATATGCCTTTGGGATTAGAAAAGGTTAAGTACAATATCAGAGCAGGCCAGGAGGCAATGAGATATGCACCTAATGGCAATTTCTAGTGAATTTGTGCTTTATTTTTTAAAGAATCCTTAAATGTGGTTTAAAAAAAGGGGAGGGGGAGTTGGGGCACCTGGATAGCTCAGGTGGTTAAGTGTCTGACTTCAGCTCAGGTCATGATCTCACAGTTCATGAATTTGAGCCTCCCTGTAGGGCTCTGTGCTGACAGCTCAGAGCCTGAAGCCAGCTTCGGATTCTGTGTCTCCCTCTCTCTCTGCCCCTCCCCAACTTGCAGTCTGTCTGTCTCTCTCTGTCTCAAAAATAAATATTACAAAAATTAAAAAAAATAATAATCATTAAAAAAAGGGAAGTTGAAACTTCTGGGTAATTTGGGAATTTCATGTATCTGATGATACCTGATTCCTGAAGTTACAACAATCTTTAAGATTTAGTGCAATCCCATAATTTTCCAGAGAAGAAAATTAAAACTCTGCTGAACTGGAGAATTTAGCCAGGCCAGCTAGTCAGTTAATGGGAGAATCCTGAGAACTCAGGTCCCTGAATCCCAGCTCCTCCTCCCACAATCCCACACACCATGAGAAGTTCCTACGTGGCTCTACTTTATTATTCCAGCAAAAGTACATGTGATTCATCACCAACTGCTCTATCATTAATAACTTAAAAATTATTATGCAATCCGGGCACCTGGCTCGCTCAGTCAGTGGAGTGTGTGACTCTTGATCTCAGGGTTGTAAATCTGAGCCACACATTGGGGGTAGAGATTACTTAATATGTAAAAGTTAACAAAAATTATTATATAGTCTATCAAATCCTCATTAGATTAATAAGTAGCTTTACTAATTGCTGTACAGGGAAAATATCTTCCCTGGCCTTCTGGGTTTCGCTGTTTCTTCTTTATACCACTCTCCATGAAAGCATGGATATCCTGCCACGGGAATGACAACACAGAGTCATAGATCTACCTTATTATCACCTGGGTGGCTTTGGCTCTATCTCCAGGCCAGTTCCTTCCACCTGCTGTACCTACCCCTCCTCCCTACACTACCCCTTCCTACCAAACGCTGGGCTTCAGAAAGAGAAAATTAACTATTTCTCACAAAAAGTTAGGAATCTTCCTGAAATGTTGTATCAGATGCATTTAAAAAGGTATAAGAACTCTATGCGTCATAGAGTTTTTGAACTCTTTTTGTGGTATTTTGTCCAACTTTTGAACACAACTTGTAGACGCTGGGCCACGCACACCCTACTGGGCAACAGAAGACTCAAGCTCACAACACATTCCTGTTCATCTTACAAATATTCGTATATTATTTCTATCAGACACTAGGTCGGCAATTCTCAAACTGGGGCCCGTGGATGCTTTTAGAAGTGCAGAGAGCCAGAAAGCTTTGCTGCTCATGCGTTATTTGCTTTCTCACTGTGGTGATGCCCGCACTGGAGAATAAAAGCAATGGTGACTGGCACTGGGAGACCCTTAGACGTAATCAGGCACCAAACTACTGGTCACTGCCTTTCTCACCAGCAAGAATGTTCCAGTGAAGCGATAAGAAGTACTGATTTCATTCATTTGGGACCTGAGCACATGTTCTCACTCTTCTGGCACGACATCTGAGGAAGTGCGCCCTAGCACTTTAGCCACATACTGAACGAAACACATCTTGAGGAAAAGCACTTGTGTGACTGCCTCGTGGGCTGTTTGTTCACCAAGCCTCCATTTCTACTTGAAACATTGAGGGGATACAGTAGTTATGACAGTTGGGTACTTGTCAGACATTTTCTCAAAAATACACAAAGTGAACCTCTCACTACAAAGAAAATAACTGAGCATATTTGTGGGGGGGAAAAATATCCAGTTTTCAAGTGAAAATTAGAATTTTGGAAAACCTGTGTCTACCAATGTAAGCTCAATAGTTTCCCAGTATGTAACGAGTTTTCTGATGAGCTCAGTGGTAATAACAACAAATTTGATTTTTAAAATATTCTATAAAGAAATGTGCCAACATCTGGAAGATCTGTATAACTCACTAAAATCAGTATTTCTCAGATGATGTTAGAACATCATGCATGAGTAAAAGACAAGCCAGACAAATGGATGTTAATGTAAAAGAGTACAAAATGTTCACTGACATGGTTTCAGATTCCACAGTGCAACTAACCTTCAAGAAACCTCCACCTGTTTAGGTATAGTATCAAAAAAGAATGACCCAATCATCTGAAGAGGCTTCTAAAATACATCTCCCTTTTCTAACCACACATATGTATGTGCCTGGACTTTCTTCTTCATAAAGTTCAACCAAAACAACAATGCAACACATTAAATGCAGAAGCAGAGAGGAAAATCCAGTTATCTTCTATCAAACCGGAAAGTAAAGAGATTTTTAAAAATATAAAGCAAAGCCACGCTTCTTACTAAAATATTTTTAAACTGGAAAATACTCTTCATAAAAATATGTTATTTATGCTATTGTCCAGTGGGTTCATTTTTTTAAGTGATTAAATAACAGCTCTTTTTAAAATTTCTTTTTTAATTTCTAACATGGTTTAAGAGTAGACAGATATGACCCATGGAAAAAGCTCCTTGGAGCCCTCCATGATTTTTTAAAATGTAAAGGGTCCTGAGACAATAAAGCTGAGACCTGGTGTACTAGAGGCGCAGCCTGAGTTTGTAAAGGGGAGAAATGGTCCAAAGCAGGAAGAACGCAGCAGGGCCAGGCAAGGCTGGGTTCACCTCCCCCCCCAATATTACAATGCCGATAACAAGTGTTGTCATTAGCATATCTGTAGCTATGTAAATATCTCAAGAACTTGGGCAGCAGTAAAGTCTAGTAAATGTATTATGTTATCCCAGATGGGCAGTACCTTTAGATTTCTTTTTCCCCACAAAATAGAAAATGTAAATCTAGGTCTGTAAAGAGGCCTCGGGTTTCTTCTCCTGCATGGAGGGTGGCCAGTGAGCTTTTCATTTATTGACACAGTGAAGCTTAGTGAATATGCTTGAGATTCAACATTTCAAAGTATTTTAGCCAAAGGATCTAGGGTTTGGGGTACGTGGGGAGGAAGGCACTGAAAACAAGAGAGCCCTGATGCACCAGAGGAAATGAGAAAGTTGAACTGTACTTAAAAAAACAGCTAACGTCATTTAAATATACTCAGTAGCACTCCGGGTATCACAACTATTTGCATTCTACTTTGTCATACCATGCAATTTATCTTTTGTTTGTGAATGTATTTTAGTTTGCAAACACACACATGCTTTGTACCACCACAACACACTGTACTATTACCTCAGATGTAAACAGCTTACAATCTTCTGATTTTGCGGATCATCTTTTTATGTCTAGTTAAAAAATAAAGTAAAACATGCAAACCCAAGTATAATCCCAGCAGAACACAAATCAATGAATGTTTAGCTTGAGTACGTAATTCACTTGAATGTTATACCTGATTCAAATTATTGTAATTTACAATAAAATTCCTGTTTATATTAATAATTCATGATACAACCGAAGTTTGGTATTCTCAACAGATTTTTTTCAGCACACTGTGCTGTCTGATAAATGGTAAGCACTATAAAAAGCCTAGTAAGGGCTTAGCATACACAACCGTGGAGGCTGGGTGGGGCCATTTCCCGAAGCACCTGCCTGGGTGCTCCAGGAAGGAATCCACGCTGGCTTTCTTGGAGAGTAGCTGCATCACTGGTGGCAGGCTTTTTTTTTTTTTTTTTCATCAGAAAATGCCATCAACACTAATCAGGTCATTCTTAAGCCCCTTATGTTAGGCTTTGTCTTTTCCAAATTTGATACCAGCTGGAAAGCTTTTTGAAAGGGAACAGTTGGTGATGAAAGAGAAAGAAGAGCACCCACAGGGAGTGTCCCAGAGGAGCAGCCTGGTAAGAGAGAAGGCTTGAGGGTATTCTAGAAAACAGAGGTGACTGCTTCCTTGTCAGCAGTCACAACTCAAGAGAGAGCCTTATTTTAAATGACTTCAACAGAAGAATAAAGCCCCAGAAAAGGACAGAGACCTAACTGAGCAGAGTCAAGACAAGAAAGGGGAGAAAAGTAAACTTTCCTCACTTAACCCGTACCCAACCTTGTCAAAGTAAGCAGTGTCCTTACTTATTGATGGGGACACTAAAGCTCTGAGGAGCTATGTCGCCTTCCCAGGTCTCGGAGTCATGTGTCATTGGAGTTTCAGAAGCACAGTTTCTTTTTTTTTTGTTTTTGCAAGTAATCCAATTTGTCTAAGATTACATTTGAAGAAGATTTCATGCTTACCAGTAGGATAAACACTTAAGGGAAAATGTAGGGAATAATTTATGGGATTTTGTAGCATGTGTTTGTAACTATTAAGATGCAGTTAAGATACCTATATTTCTTTTTTTTTAATAGTTTATTTTCAAATTGGTTCCCATGTAACACCCAGTGCTTCTCCCCACAAGTGCCCCCCACCACGACCATCACCTCCTTCCCTCCCTCTCCCTCCCCCTTTAGTCCATGGTACGTTTTCAGTACTCAATAGTCTCTCATGATTTGTGTCCCTCCCTCTCCCCAGCTCTCTTTCCCCCTTCCACTCCCCCTGGTCCTCTGTTAGGTTTCTCCTGCTAGACCTATGAGTGCAAACATACGGTAAGATACCTATATTTCTTATGATTACTCCTAGGCACCTTGTGGTAATAATAAGGGGGAAGAGCCACTGATCATGTTATAGCTCAGACGAAGAGCTACATTGATACAGCAAATAGTATTCTCAGTTATTCATTTATATGACTAACTCCTTTAATGTTCAAAATCCTAAGAAGGAGATGACATTACCCACTCATTTTAAAGGAGGAGAAGGGGCGGGGGGACAGAAAAGTAATTGCCCCAAAGGGACATCGCTCTTGAAAGGCAGATAGGCCTCACACCTAGGCCATCAGGCCCTGAGCCCAGCTCTCTAAGCAAGTGCAGACTACGAATGTCAGCAATTGCTCCTTGTAACTGTTTCTGATCAACAGGTAATAGAACATCCTTACCTCTGGTTTGCTGAGGCTGGATGAGACCAAGGAACCGGATCCCACGTCCAAATCCCACTGTTTTTTACCAGGATTCTCAGGATCCAAGGCAGCAATTCGCCCATCTAAAGTGCTGATAATCACTAATGACCTATAAATGTAAAAAATAATAAGAGAAAGTTTCAAAGATATTTACGATACTGGGCACTGACTGCATATACTGGAAAGAACACCAGTCTGTCCCCAGGCCTTTACCTGTTGGGGGAGGAGGGCCCTCCTCACAATACTCACTCACAACTTTCTGTGTAAAGCCCACCAAGCCCACTGCAATATGCCCTCTCCCTGTTCAATCACTGGTGAAGAGCCCCAGGCTCCCAGGCCACCCCTCCTCCCCACACTGTAATCCCCACATGTTACTCAACATTCCCCGGTCTGCCGCCTTCTTCCCTTCCCCACGCCCTGAAAGCCTTAACCCTGAAACCCAGTTCTCCCTGAACATTCACTTGCCTTCTTGCTGGAGTAGAAAGCTGGCTCTCCCTGAGGACACTGTTTCAGAAGCAAAGGGAATTCTTTTCTCCAAAACCCTTGACCCGTGGATCCTGTGACAGGGTAGGCGCACTCCTTGTACCTCACTGCCATTTCCAGACTGTTTACTTTCTCTCCTCAGGATCAGACTGCCCGACCCAGCACCCCTCCTGGTAATTGTCCACTGACTCTTGGGTCACTAGCCTCACTCTATGAGGATTTTAGCTCCTGGTTTTAACTGTCACTATCGATGTGTTCTTTGGGTTTTCATTATCTGTTTACCTTGCCTCAACCACTGGCCATGGTGAGACCCTAGCCCTTGGCATTACCGATCATCGCAGCTCCCCTGCCCACTGAAATTTCAAGCCTTCCATCCTCTGCCACCAACTCCTCTTTCTCACTCATCTCCTCTACCTCCCATTCCCAAAATCTCTCACCCCACAGAGATCCTACCATTATGCCCTCACTTCTGTCTCACCCAGCATAAATTCCATAGTCCTTCATTTTAAGCACTTCTGGCTCCCCCCACCTCTACTCCCCATCCCCTCTCTCACAAGTCACACTTGACTGGCAGAACTTCGACCCTGTTTAAATCCAACGTTCTGCATTTTCTCACTCGCTTCTGTGCAGTTGAATGTGGCCAAAGAAAAACATAACCCTGCTGACTGGACTCACTTTAATCATGACCACCAATGTGGAAGGGGCATTAATGATGCTCCACCATCACAGCACGCTACCCTGGTCTGTCTACTCACCCACTGTCCTAGGTTAACGATGTCATTTCTCCTTTCTCCTCAACTTCTAACACTAGCTCATCCAAGCTCAGGCATCTCGGGAACAGATATAATCAAAAGAAATCCCGCCATCACGCCTCTCAGTTTATCACACGGGACCCATGAATCCTACCTACTCTCCTATCACTGCAGGTGAACTGTTCACGTCCCACCACTACCAACACTTCTGTTTAGACAACAGATCTCTATTTGCCAGTCCTCTCACATCTCTTGTCCTGCTCTTACATCAATCATTCCCCTTCCACCAGACCATTCCTGTCTGCATTCAAACCTGCTATTATTTCCCCCAGCCTAAAAACAAAGCCAGTTAAACAAAATGAAGCATTTCTCCTCTCTAGCTTCCAATCCATTCCTTACCTGCTTCTGGAACAAAACTCCATGAAAGGGTTCTAATATAGTTTTTATCCAAATCCTCTCCCCTTTTTCTGTCTTAAATTATTCCTAATCAAGATTTTGTCTCTGCAAAGGTTCTTGTTGAAGTCATTAAAAACCTTCATACTGAAAACTCTCAAGGTCAGGTCTCTGTTCGCTTGACCCTCCAGCAGCACCTGGCCAGCGACTTCTCCTTGTCCCTCGTGAAACACACTCTTCAGGCAACTTCTAAGACCACACACTCTCCTGATTGTTTTTCTTAGTTGTTTGCTACTCTTCTCAGTTTCATTTTCTGGTTCTTCCGCATCTCTTCTAGCTCTTCGAGTGTTCTCTACCTCATGTACTTCATCTGATGGTCTCTCATCCAGTCTCATAGCTTGAAGTACCATGTATATGGAGGCAACTCCCATATTTGTGTCTCTCCCTGAACTCTGGACTTACATGTCTAACTGCCCACCAGATTCAGGTAGTCTTACAGGCTTCCAAAGTTCGCGCAACCAAAATCAGCATCCCTGGAAGGACTACCCCAATTCCTCAAACTCAGCATGATTTTCCCTGAGGGCCTTTGCAGCTACTCTTCCTTCTGCCTGGAACATAAACTCCCAGATACAGAACAGGCCCTCCGTAAATATTTGTTGAATGAAAGACTGTGTTGTACAGTTGTTCTAGGAATTTGTTACATATGTTTGCTTCAAAGACCATGCAAATTCCACTTATATATAGTAACGTTCCACCTTGGATTACAAATACAAGCTTTTTCTTTTCTATATCACTTGAAGTACAATGCATACAAAATCAAAGTGAAGCCAGAAGTTGACCATGACAAAAGAGTTCAATAAACTCATTGGAAACCTTTCAAAGCACTTAATTGTTTGTCAAATGAATAAATGTATCAAGTGAATAAATAAAATTGTTAATTTAGTTCCCAACCTATACACTAATTCTCATTTTGAATTTTTCAAATGATAACTCTTAAAATAACTTGTGAAAGTAGAGATTTCTGCTGCATTACAAACCCTACTAATTTTAGAGAACAACTTAACTCCCCTCCCCACACATTACCCTGCTTTTGAAAGAGATCTATTGGGAATTGGGGGAAAGATTGATACTATGAGAAAGAATATTATTTTATAATGAAGGGTATAAAAAATTCATACCTTAGATGTGCCAACTTACATATAAAAGCAAGAGAATCTAATTAAGCTAGCGATCCAAGGTTCACAGCCAAGTTACCTTTTTCCTAGTGCCATTGTAGAAATGTCTAATTCTCCTGTTCAGTAATTGCTAAACACAAATAGCTGAATGAAAGCCACTCTAATTTAAACAAAACTTCGTATAAGCAAGCAGTGTTAACCCATGAAAAATTGAAGCAACCACTTAAACGCTTCAAACACTAATTTTTAAATTCAGAATCAATACTGTTTATCACCTAGACATTCTACTTATAACAACAACAAAAACCTTTATTTTCTGAGTATGTAGGTATTTGTGCTAGAGGTATATAGAGAAGAATGGTAAAATTCTAGGTCTCATCTTCAAAACAAAGAAAAACCTAACAATAAAATATGCATCTGTGTATCTTAGGTGTATATAAAGATACATTTTAATAAGTCACTTGGAGTTTAGCATCTAACTGTTCTTTCACCGAAAACCTATTATATGAGGTGCATTTTAACTGAGTCAAAGATTCTGTTTATTTTAAAACAAGGCATTTCCACTGAAATATATACTGTATCTAGAGAAGAAGTTTCCATTTGAGCAATAATTAGAAGAACTACAAACATGTGGGCCAGAAGAAATAAGTGTATCACTTTCTTAACTGCCTTTTGATACTTCATGTAATCTGGTTCTCAGATTTGAATGCAGTACCCTTAATTATTTTAACTTGCTTGATACGAATAACAGTTAATCATCTACCAATTCTGTTAGATGTCGGAAAAAAAATACACACACAGACATACACACACACACACAGCCCTTCATCCTCTCATCTGTAACAAGCTAGCCATAGTATCAACTATGGGCTCCTTCCCAAGCATGTCTCTGGAAGTGAGAACCCCTTCTGCTGTGGCTGAAATTGAGCAGCACGACAGGGCAAAAAAGAAATGCTCTCCTGTAGACTACTGTATCTAACCACATTCTAAAAGAGAGATGCTCATCGATATACTATCAATTGAGAAAAGCATCAAGGGGCACCTGGGTGCCTCAGGTGGTTAAGCGTCTGACTTCGGCTCAGGTCATGATCCCACACAGTTCGTGAGTTCAAGCCCCGCATTGGGCTCTGTGCTGGCAGCTCAGAGCCTGGAGCCTGCTTCAGATTCTGTGTCTCGCTCTTGCTCTCTGCCTCTCCTCCCCTCATGCTCTGTCTCTGCCTGTCTCAAAAACAAATAAAACATTTAAAAAGAAAAGAAAAGCATCAAGTAGACAGATAATGCTGAATGCAAGGATAATCGGAGAGCAGCGGTGCGCATTTAGAACAAACATCAATCAGCGCTGAAATATGAATGCCCTCCTCAATAGGGAGAATATAAAGCCATTTTATCTCCCCACAATTCACTTGCTCTTTCAGGTTTCTATGAACAAGAATGATAACCCCTTAACTTATTCAAGAAATGAAGGGAGGGGCACCTGGGTGGCTCAGTCGGTTAAGCATCTGGATTCAGCTCAGGTCATGAGCTCACAGTTTGTGGGTTCGAGCCTCCCGTCGGGCTCTGTGCTGGCAGCCAGTTCAGAGCCTGGAGCCTGTCTTCACATTCTGTGTCTCCGTCTCTCTCTGACCCTCCCCGGCTCATGCTGTTTCTTTCTCTCTCAAAAATAAATAAAAACATTAAAAAATTAAAAAAAAAAAAAAGGAAATGAAGGGAACTGCAGAGCAGCATTTCCAGTGGAAAGAACGGAGCTTTTTCTTCTCCTCCTTCTTTTTGAGAACTGGAGCTTTGTACACATTCCGATGGCTCTGCCCACTTGCCCAAGTCTTTATTCCACTTGCTTTTTCACAGGTAAGATATGGCTGTTTCACCAGCTGAGCATAACTCAGACTTGCCTGATCATAAAAACACTGGGGAGCTTGTTAAAAGCCAGGGAATACTTAGGGGCCTCTTCGGAGGGCTTGGGAGCTAGAGCTTGACAAGCGCCCCAGGGTGAATCTTGCGATAAGGCCAGTTTGGCAAACACTGACTTCCCTCAAAGGGCTATTTCCTTAGCATAAAAAACTCACCTATTACCTGGATGAAGGAGGCCTATTGATCAACTCTGTCAATTAACTCTCTTGAAACTTCTCTCACACCTTGCTTTAGTTTACAAAGGCATTTGTTTGGAGGATCCGACAGTGAGCGCTGTCCTCTTATGCATCACCCAATTCTCGGAAGCTACTCTTAAGGGAGGTTTTCAACAACCTCCTCCCACTGCCAGACCCATTCTCATCAAGTCTGTCCTGCAGCAGCAGCTGAAGGCCAGTCCTCATCCTGGCCCTTCTCCTTTCCCTGGCCTCCACAAGGCCACTTCCCTTCACCCCATCATCCCTGGAGCTCTCAATCTCCAGCAAGCAGGCCATGGAGTTCTAGCTTTAGCCAATGCCCATGGCTTTGACCTCACCTGGAACATGACGGCTCCCAAACCTACATGGGATTTACCGTCCACTGTCTCTCTCTCTGCTCTAGTTCCATTTTCTAGCAGGGCACGCTTGTCATCGCCACAAGGTGTTCGGATGAATCTTCTCTCCCACATCCTTCTCCATTTGCCCTGTCCCTTAACATTTACATCAGACATCATGTCTACCTTCTCCCTCATGCTCTACATTTAGACAACTGTCAGGTACTATTGATTCTATTTCTGAAGCTTTTAAATAGTTTCCTTCTTCTTCATTACCACCGCCCTTGTCCCAGAACCGATTCTCGCTTATCATCAGAACACCTTCAAAAGCCTTTATGACATATTTTCCTGCCTCAGGTCTCTCTCCCCTGTGCAGTTCCAACAGTTTTGTTTCTATAACAGAGATCAGATAAAGTTCTGAAGCTCCCTGTGCTCCCTGAATAAAGGCCACACTACTTGGCACATACAACGTTTCATGATCAGGCATAATCCCCCACCCCACTGCCACATGCATGCACACACACATACATGCGCACACACATACGTGCACACACACGTGCACATGTAGGCAGGTTTCTAAATTTTTCGACAAAGTTCCCATTTATTCTTTACCATCTTAAATGATTTCATCTGCCCAGTAAACATCATTTCTAATGAACTCCCCCATTTTTAGAGGAAATATTTAAGCACCAATCAAAATTTTGAGCATTTCTTAAAAGACATGGCTAAGATTACTATGTAAAGTTTGATATAATTCTAGTTCAAAGCCACGAAACTTGACTGTTTAATAAGCCTTCTCCTCACTAGATATCCACTCTCCATTCGGTTATTAAAAATACTGACAATTTCATGGATCTCCATTTTTACCTTGGAGATCCAGGAGCCCTGGCTTGGGAATCACTGCTCTGGGCTTTGCAGCCTAGACCGGCCTTGACTCTTCACACTCAAGGACTCACTCACTTGACATCCCCATTGGCTTTGCTCTCAAACTACTCTTGTTATCACTCACTATCCATTCTAGTGTGGTTAATTCTTTAACACAATGATCTTCCTGTCAGGCTTGGGGCTCAAGGGCAAGCTCAGCTGCCCATGTAGCCACCCGCAGGCCCTAACAGTGCCTGGCCCCTAGATGAAATGCAATGCTGGTTGAATGAAACATCTTAGCAGGGCAGCCACTATAACATATAAAACAAAAACAAAAGAGAAGCTGAGGAAGATGTCAAAAGATGTGACTTGCCTAAGGTCATGCACCAAATAAGAGGTTTTGGACAGAAGCCTGAATTTAGGTTTTTAAACTCTATCATTCTGTTAATGATAAGTTTTCATAAATAGCAACCTCTATATTACTATAATGTGCAGCTTTTATTCATTTATGCTGTTATTGCTCCGATTTGCCCTCAATTGAGCAGAAATGACCTTATGCCACAATGAATACCCAACTTTGCTCTAACTTAAGGCACCCAGAATACCTGTCTATTTATAATTAAGTTTATCAGACTCTGATAAAATATATGCTAAATTCTTTCATGCAATAATTTTAAAGGAGGCTTACTACCTGTAGATATTTCCCATGTGAAAGAGGAGCAGGTGACAGGAGAACATTATATTGAGTGAATAGTTTTTTACATTAACAACTGCTTATATTTAAATTGCACATTTCCTTTCTTTGAGGGGAGGGAGAGGAAAACAAAACAAAACAAAAAAACCCTCCATAATTAAAAAATGCGATTTGGTTAAATCTGCTTTTTGATATAGCCAAGGATCTTCCACCTAAACATAAGCTCTTATTCAAGAAAGCGTATGGAGGCACCTGAGTGGCTCAGTCGGTTAGGTGTTCGACTTCGGCTCAGGTCACGATCTCATGGTTTGTGGGTTCGAGTCCCACATCAGGCTCTGGGCTGACAGCTCAGAGCCTGGAGCTTACTTTGGATTCTGCATCTACCTCACTCTCTCTGCCCCTCCCCTGCTCTGTCTCTCTGTGTCTCTCAAAAATAAATAAATGTTAAAAAAAAAAAAGAAGCAAGCAAGCATATGTTCTTGTCCAAAAACAAACTGGTACCAATTGGCCTGTACTTCTTAGTCCTCACCTACTAAGTAAATCTTCAAATCAAACCTCCTTTATTTAAACACATCACAAGACTAGCCCTGCCCCAAATCAAAACATATGATGTCAAAACTTCCCAGCTACACTTTATAACTCTGCCACATCAGCTCAGCCTTAAAGCATGCCATTTACGTTTTCAATGTTATGCACAACATAACAAACAGATATCCTCTCTCTATGAGATTAAAACATTTTTGGACACACTCTTTCTGCTTTGCTCTAGGAAACATTTTCCATCAGAATGGTCATTTACAAATGGGAAAGGGTGAAATATAAAAAAGTAAAATTAATTTCCCCCCTCACATTTAGTTCTGTAACCTACAAGTTCTCCTCTCTGTATTGATATCCCCATATTTCGTAATAAAAATATACAGCGGCTTCTCTCTTTTAAAAAGTGGGGAAAAACAGTATTTCGGAAATGAAGAGGCATGCTGGAATCAGAGCTCACAGCAGCTGATGAAAATCCAGTCCATTTCTGCAAAATGCTTAGTGTGTAAAGGCTTCTAGGTTCAAATAAAGAAGAGTATCCTCAATCCTATCTAGATCTAGAGTCCAGGTGTCAAGCTAAAGAGACAACTGTAAACAGGAAGGATAATATCTTACTTGCCTAAAGTACGTTGATTTTGGCTAACAACTTGCCTTGAAAAACGATGCAGAATTTTGTTTCTTTTTTTAATGTGATTTCTAATTAATTTTAAAAGTCTGGGGTCAGAAGAGTGAGCAGCATTAGGACCAGATGACTAAGTTCCCTTTCAAGAGTGTATTCTGAGATTCTAGTATTCAAGAATCTAGTATTCTATTAGCTTAAAAAAAAAAAAAAAAAAAAAAAAAAGGAAGGAAAGGAAAGAAAGCTTAATTATGAATCTGAAAATCTGACGATGACCAGATTCTGTACCACTGACTCAGCAGATCAGTTTGTGAAAGGACAGACAGGAGAAACAAATAAAAAATCAAATCATCTTATATTCACAAAGTATTTTCATGTTATCTCATTAACTACAAATAACTGAGTTTACGGATGACAATTAAAGAAGTACCACAGATTAACATTAAACTTAGTAATTCTATCATTAGAAAGGACTTAGAGGCAGAGGGAAAAGGCAGAAATATTTTACAAATTGGTGCGATAGCTCTTAGCCCATCCCATCCCAAGAAGCCCAAGTAACACTTAGCAAATCACTGTCTGTGTTGAAGTCAGGAAACTGGTAACTCCTAACTAGTTTTGCCGATGTTTGCAAAAACTAGCAGTAGGATGAGATCGCAACTTTCTTCCCAGCTTTCCACAGTGACCATCCTTTTAAATTTCAACTAAATGTAATGTTTAACAGAGGCTCTGACAAGGCTGCTATCAAGAAACCAAGATGGGGCGCCTGGGTGGCTCAGTGGGTTGAATATCTGACTTTGGCTCAGATCATGATCTTGCAGTTGGTGAGTCTGAGCCCGGCACTGGACTCACTGCTGTCAGCCTGTCAGTGCAGAGCCCGCTTGGATCCTCGGTCCCCCTCTCTCCCTGCTCCTCCCCTTCTTCCGCTCCCTCCCTATTAAAAAATAAGTAAAACATTAAAAAACAAACAAACAAGGGGGCACCTGGGTGGCTCAGTTGGTTAAGCATCCAACTTTGGCTCAGGTCATGATCTCACAGTTTGTGGGTTCAAGCCCCACATCAGGCCTGGAGCCTGGAGCCTGTTTCAGATTGTGTGTGTGTGTGTGTGTGTGTGTGTGTGTGTGTGTGTCTGCCTGCCCCTCCCCTGCTCGCCCTCTCTCAACAATAATTAAATGTTAAAAAAAATAAGTAAAAAAATAAATAAAATTAAAAATTAAAAAAAAACGAGTTTACTTTGGCTACTTTTTAAAGGAAAAAAAGGTTATTCACTCATCTAAATGCTCTGGAAACGTAGAGTAAGCAGTTAGGATAAAACCAATGAAAACTCCACCAAGAGAAAAAAAAATGAACCAGTGGGTCTCACATTGCTTCTTGGGCATCAAAAGACAACGAGCAAAAATAACAACCTTAATTCCCCACCTCCCTCTTTTTAGAACAGTTTTGCAAGCACCATCGTTCTTCACAGCTGTTTGTAATAAACGCTTGGTTAATTCAAATCTGTTCCTCCTTTCAACAAACAGGATATTGGTCTATTATTATGGAGCGCTGATGTTCTCTGCTTTTTCACTGTTTTAAAGAGCACTTAGGAAGAAGTTTCATAAACCTGGCATATGTATCCCTCATGGACTATCAATTTACTTATCCGAGGCTTCTCAAACTTTCCCCACTATCTCAAACTACCAGGCAGACCCCTAACCATGGGCCTATCTCTTTCTGGAAGATTCTGTTTGCCCAAGATCACTTGCTCTCTGCCAGGCACAGCTCCTCTATTGTCACTCTCCTTGTGCCTGAGAGAGAAGTGGTCCTCCCGTTTGCCAAGTAGCTCCTCTCCAACTATTTCCACCTCCTCCTCTGTTCCTTTCTTTTTCAACCTGTCTCTACAGGCTCCCTTCCCAGAACGTATCACCACTCCTAGGAGTTGCCTGCGGTCAGGCAGGCTGAGCAGTGTGGGACGGAGGGAGTGGGGCTGAACGGGACAGACGAATCCTTACCATCCTGCAATCTGGGCACTCTGTTGCTTGCCTTAAATTCTTTGTGCGTGCTTCCCACCAAATCCCTCATTCTTCTCAGTCCTCACCCTACACCTCCAGCCCAGCCAGCGGGATGTCTCCCTGCTGGCTCATCTTCTCTAAAATATACGTCATTTCTCTTTTTTTTCTAATTTCTTTTAATGTTTATTTATTAGAGAGTGAGAGCAAGAGAGCAGGGGAGGGGCAGAGAGAGAGAGAGGGAGACACAGAATCCAAAGCAGGCTCCAGGCTCTGAGCTGTCAGCATAGAGCCCAAAGAGAGGCTCAAACTCACAAACCATGAAATCATGACCCAAGCTGAAGTTAGACACTTAACCAACTGAGCCACCCAGGCGCCCCAAATAGATGCCATTTCTTGAGGTCTTATCACAAGCCTCCTCTTTCTTACAGTTTCAACTCTGTACCCTGATTTCTCTCCAACTATAGGCAATCATTTGTAGCTGCTTCCCGAATCACTCCTTCTGGATGGCCTGCCTGTACCTCCAAATCACCATGTCCCAACACTGACTGCCTTACCTTTTCTTCCCTGCTCTCCTCCATCGCCCCACTTCCCCACGCGTACCCCTATCTTCCGGCCACCCTGTCTCAATCCGCAGACGGGAGGACGAAATCAATTCATTTGACAGGAATCAAGATTCTGCCTCAAATCTCTCCAATCTCTCCCAACAAACTTTAATGAGATCTGGCATTTAAGATACTCTACACGATGCTTCTCCGACTGTAATGTGCATGGGAACCATATGGCGATCATGTCATAACCCAGACACTCCTCCGGTGGATCTGAGTGGTGCCTGATTCAGATTTCTAACATGTTCTCAGGTGAGGACCGATGCTACTAATGTTAGACTCCACATACACAATCTGGTCCCAACCTATTGTTCTAGCTTCATCTTCACAACTCTCCACCCAGCACACATCGTAGGTGCATGTCTGTGTCTGTATCTGTGTCTGTATCTATCTCTCTCTCTCTCTCTCTCTCTCTCTCTCTCTCTCTCTCTCACACACACACACACACACACACACACACACACAGGTATACAGCCAAAAATGTTCCCTAAACATACTTTCCAGCTTCTATGCCTCTTCCTGTTTCGTCAGGTCCAGCGTTTGCTCACCATGATCCTACTCACATTTCACAAACCAACTCATTCTGCCACAGCCTTTTCTGACTTTCTTTTACCTGCTTCACCCCCAATCTCCACCCACTGAACACCACAAAAACCTTGGGACACTCACGTCACTCCATTTGCACTGCTTCTGCTCTGTAATGTCATTGCGGGTCTCCTCACCTAATCCTCGCTGCTAGAATACACACTCCTCCAGGAAAACAGGGACTATCTGCCTGACCTGTGAACCCCAGGGCGTCCGGGGGCTGTATGTGCCAATAAGTACCTGCTGCGGCTGGGGCGGACCTGTCCCTAAGAAAAACGAAACATCTACTTTACGTGATGGAACTTACTTCGAACAGAGGCCTCCGAAGTTTAAGATAAAGAAAAACACTCTTCCAGAAAGTTAACTCATTAGCAAAAATCTCTGAAATTTTGTCAAATATTTGCGACTTAAAAAGAAAAAGAAATCTACATATAAATGTTCAAATAGGGCAAAATTTTGGTACATATCCTGCTTTAGTAGCCTCCAGGCATATAGATTAAAGTTTCGATATGGAGCTAAAATTTAAATCTAACTTGTTAAGATCTAGTAACTGCTATATTACAAGCTTACAACACTTTCTAATACAGTTCCTAGCGCCCTCTGATTTAATTTACCTAATGCTCCTTCTATCACTCTGTTTGTTAGAGAGGACATCACTTTCTCCCCACTTGTGCTGAGATTAGCTGCCTGCAAAATACTATTAAAATGTCTTCCATTCGTGTACAGACTTTCTAAGGGTGTTTAAAAACATGTATCTTGAGTAACACTTTTAAGGAAGCTAAGCAAATACATCAAGACAACCGGATCTTAAATGTTTCCAGATCTTAAACCCTCTATCAAAGAACTGCTAAAATTCAAGATCTACCCACAGCTCTTAAACTTTGTGTTCAAGAATCGCCTGGAGTGCTTGCTAAATTTGCCAGTTCCAGGTTCTTACCCCAAGAAAGTCTAATCCGGTACAACTGGGGTGGGGCCTAAAAATCTGTACAGTTAACTAGCAACCCCAGGCGATCCGATGCGGGTATTCTGCAGATCTTAATTAGAGCAACACTAACCTCACCCCTGGTCCAGGGGCCACTGCAGGAGTATGTTTAAAGGGAATTCTAGAAAACGTTTTGTAAAGCCCTTTCCCCAAACAGCTGTCACCCCAGCAGACATATGGGGTGATCCACAGAAGACGAAAAAGGGGAGGGAGTCCTTGCAACGTGAATAAAGTTCGAAAACAATAAAAGAGGGAAAGTGCTGTTTCTTTCCCACCTTTGCGCTCCATTCCCTGAGCATCCCCCAGCCACCTTCGAGGATGCTTCTTTTCGCCTCCAAACGAGGACGGGAGGAAGACCCGTCGCTAGCCGAGGGTTCCAGGATGGGGACGGGGATGGGAACGTGGCCCTGCGCTCACCCCCGGGTCACCACTGTCTCCGTGTGCTAGAGGCCACTGCCGAGGGAGGGCCGGGACCCCCCCTGCCTCAGCGAAGCGCATACGTAAACAAGTGGCCTCCCGGGTCGCCGGCCCCGGTGCTCAGCCCGCACCGCTCACCTGCCTCGCGGCCGTAGCTCGGCCTCATCGTCGGGTTCCGACTCCCGCGACTCTTGCTCGACCGCGGCCGCCGGTACTGCCTCGGCGTCTTCCACTGTCACCTCGGCCGCAGTCACGGCTCCCGCAGCCGGCACCCGCGCGGCTGAAGTGGGAGCTGCCATGGCGCCCAGGCCGAACGCCGCCTCCACCTTCGGCGCGGGGAGGTCGGGGGCGCGCCCTGCAGCCACCGTGCCAGCCGCTAGCCCCAGCAGCAGCTGCAGCAGCAGCGCCCGCACGAGCGGCCCCGGGCGGGTGGCGCGCTCCATCAGCGTCCCACCCCGCGCGGGGACATGGAGGTGCAGCCGCCGTCGCCCGCCTCTCCCGCTGCTGAAAGTCCCGGATCAGGACCAGGACG
>NC_043703.1:127796615-127797986 GCF_006229205.1 Suricata suricatta
CTTAACCGACTGAGCCACCCAGGCACCCCAATGCTGTCATTTAGATATTTGTTTTGCTTATTATCTGTCTCCTTTCACTCCTATATAAGTTCTAATGAGGATTTGCTCTTTGATATATTCCTAAATAGAGCCTAAAACAATGCAAGGTGTTTAGTAAATGTTTAATAAATATTTATTGACTGAATGAACGAATTCATTCAACAGAAGAGAAAGAGACAAATGGACAGGAAGAGATTGTAGTTGCTGTAGATGGAAGGGAGTCATTAAGGAAGCAAGATCCCAGAGTATCAAGGGAAGCAAAGGTATGCCCTCCACGTTGAAAGTTGAAGAAATACTGCTAAAGAACTACTTACATTGAAAGAGAAAATAGATGAGAGAGTTCAAACTAGCTGAGCATGATTTGTTCAACAAAACAGGAAATAAGATCTCTTGCCAAAGTGAGTAAGGTGTGAAAAAACTAACATGTGGTGAAAAATGACTGTTGACTACTTGTAATGGCTCCTTTGAAATTAGCTAGTGTATATATTGTAGGGAACCTAATCTTCATGGTTTTTTAACTTTCTCAAAAAATGATCATGGCATGAGTGGTAATCTGAGCTAATGAATTAGGAGTCTGCTTGCCACCTGCAATTGATGTGGAAGTTTTGTTCATTTACTTATTCATTACCATTCAGGGAGTACCATGGGAACAAGGGGGTGAACAAAACAGGCATGGTCCCTGCCCTTCTGAAGCTTCACATTTATCTGGTTGGGGAGACAGCCACTATTTTAATAATTACACATGTATCTATATGATGAAAACAAAGATAGGTGCCAATCCGAAAAGGCACAGACAGAAGAGCACAATGGTGGAAAATACCAGTAAGGAGGGTCAAGCTTTATACTCAGGAGGAAAAAAAAAATGCAAATATTTCCATTTTGGAAAAAAGAAGAGTCACAATCATGAGTCATGGTCAGCTGACTGGGAAAATCACTTGAAGGAGGCAAGAGAACACCAACCAATGGGGGGACAGCATGGAGAGTCATGATAGCTGCCCGGGACCCCTGGTCTTTAAGTGTGAGTTCCTCAGGGAAGGGTAAGTACAGTTGGGACCAGGCAGGATAGCTGATCGATAAGTCTGAGCCAGAAAAAGAAACTGGTGTGCTTAAGTATTTGAGCCAGGGTTGCCCAGTTTAGAATTGAGATTCTAAAATCGAGCATGGTCCTGAAGGTGAGCAAGACAGGCCAGCGATTTAGAATCCTAGGCTCAGTCTGTTAGCAGAGAAAGCCTGTGTCTGGTGCTGCCTGAATTTGCCTTCTGGCAAGTGGTTTCCTAAAAGTCCCACTATCGGACTTCTGCTTCCCTTTCCCAGGCCAGGACCATGTCAAAT
>NC_043703.1:127798086-127799093 GCF_006229205.1 Suricata suricatta
TTTAATTAAAAAAATTTTTTTTACTGTTTTATTTATTTTTGATACAGAGAGAGACAGAGCATGAGAGGGGGAGGGGCAGAGACAGAAGGAGACACAGAACCAGAAGCAGGCTCCAGGCTCTGAGCTAGCTGTCAGCACAGAGCCTGACGCGGGGCTCAAACCCACGAACATGAGATCTGACCTGAGCCGAAGCTGGAGGCTTAACTGACTGAACCACCCAGGCGCCCCTCCCTGATTCCAGTTTTAAGAGGCCTTGTAAATCCACTAATCTTTCTTGTGTTTCTGCCATTGCCAGAAGCATGTTCTGGCTAGATCAAACCCCCAGGTGAAAAGCATGAGTTCCATATGAGTATAAACGTTTCATAAGCACAAAATCAAAAGATGCTCAAAATCATTAGTCATCAAGGAAATGCAAACCAAAACCACAATGAAATACCACTGCACACTCCAAAGAAGAACAACAATTAAAAGACTAACAATATCAAATGTTGTTGAGGATATTGAACAACTTGAAGTCTCATATGCCATTGGTAGGAGTATAAGTGAAACCACTTTGGAATACAGTCTGCCTTATTGGATATTTACTTATCTTCTTTTCTTTTAAGTTTATTTATTTATTTTGAGCAAGAGAGAGTGAGAGCAGGAGAGGGGCAAAGAGAAAGGGGAGAGAGAATTCCAAGCAGGATCCATACTGTCAGCACAGAGCCTGATCCCGGGCTCAATCTCATGAACCGTGAGATCATGACTGAGCAGAAACCAACAGTCAGACACTTAACCAACTGAGCTATCCAGGCACCCTTAGACGTTGACATATCTTCTCTAGTGAAATTGCTAGTCAAAGCATTTACAAAGGGAAGAACTGATATGAGTAAGTCCCCCAAAAAGTTGGCCTCACAGTGAACTATACAGTGCTATATCAGTTGACTATTGCCATAATAATGCTGTGTAAGAAACCATCCCCAGATGCAATGGCTTAAAACAACAAAAATTTATCCTCTCACATCCTT
>NC_043703.1:127799193-127800237 GCF_006229205.1 Suricata suricatta
CTCAGGTCATGACCTCTCAGTTTGTGGGTTCAAGCCCCATGTCAATATATTCCTAATGGTCCTCAAGTACAGAGTAACTGATTTTTTCATATTGTGTTTTTATTTGGATGATGATTTATTTATTTTTCTTTTTAGAGAGAGTGATTGAGTGGAGGTAAAGGACAGAAGGAAAGAGAGACAATCTTAAGAAGGCGCCACACTCCAAGTGGAGCCAATGTGAGGCTTGATCCCACTATCCTACAATCATGATCTGAGCAGAAATCAAGAGTCGGACATGCTCAACTGACTGAGACACCCAGACACCTCTAAGTGATAATTTTTTAAATTAAATATAATTATTGGATCATCTGGCTAACCCTCTTTGGGATTTCAGGCCCAAGCTTGCAATTATGTTTATTTTTTTAATGTTTGTTTATTTATTCTGAGGGAGAGAGAGAACCTGCACGCATGTCGTGGAGGGGCAGAGAGAGGGGGAGAGCAAGAAAATTCCAAGGAGGCTTTTGCTGCCAGTGCAGAGCCCAACATTGGGCTTGATGCCATGAACCATGGGATCATGACTTGAGCTGAATTCAAGAGCCAGACACTTAACCAACTGAGCCACTAGGAACCCCCACATTTGTGTTTATTGAATTAGCACCAAGTAATACTATTTTAATTGTTATAAGCATCAGAGAAAAAATAAATTGCATATTTATATATATAGAAGATTCATTCCTTGGGAGCACCTGGGTAGCTCAGTTGATTGAGCATTGGACTTTTGATTTTGGCTCAAGTCATGATCTCAGAGTTGTGGGGTTGAACCCCGCATCTAGCTCCACGCTAAGTGTGGAGCCTGCTTAGGGTTTTCTCTCTCTCTCTCTCTCTCCCTGTCTTCCCCTCACCCCTGCTTGAAAACAAAAAAGAAAAAAGAAAAAGAAGAAAAATAAAAGGATTCATTCTTGTCAAATAAAATCCAAAAAACATGGTATCCTCCAAGAGCAAGTGTTCTATGTGGTTCAAATAAAGAAAAATGATGGGGGAACCAAATCCTCACACCACACATAG
>NC_043703.1:127800337-127881849 GCF_006229205.1 Suricata suricatta
TCTCTCTCTCTCTCTCTCTCCCTGTCTTCCCCTCACCCCTGCTTGAAAACAAAAAAGAAAAAAGAAAAAGAAGAAAAATAAAAGGATTCATTCTTGTCAAATAAAATCCAAAAAACATGGTATCCTCCAAGAGCAAGTGTTCTATGTGGTTCAAATAAAGAAAAATGATGGGGGAACCAAATCCTCACACCACACATAGTTTTATAAGTGAGCCAGACTGAAGACTGTATCTTAGCTATCAGTATTTTGTCATATGCTTCCATCTCTGATCTAAGAGCTGGTTTTAGACCAAATCCCTCACTAAATCTCTCATTTAGACCAAAATGATAGTAAATTAGATTTCTTTAAAAAAGAAAACTTTGAAGATATCAGAAAGCAACCAAGGCCTCTGGGACTCAAAGGGCTAATAATAGGAAAGAAAATATGAGATCAGGGTGACATTCTCCATCATCCCCCCTGCCAAGATATTTGCTGAATTATAAGCAAAAAGTGTAGGACCTAGACCCAAGCAGAGAGGTGTATCTTTTTTTTTTAATTTTTAATGTTTTATTTATTTTTGATACAGAGAGAGACAGAGCATGAGAGGGGGAGGGGCAGAGATAGAAGGAGACACAGAACCAGAAGCAGGCTCTAGGCTCTGAGCTAGCTGTCAGCACAGAGCCTGACACGGGCTCGAACCCACAAATGTGAGATCTGACCTGAGCCAAAGTCGTAGGCTTAACCAACTGAGCCACCCAGGCGCCCCCAGAGAGGTGTATCTTATGGAGCTTGTAGGAGCCTCAGGGTGGAGTTCATGGCCAGCCAGAGAGCCAGGATTGGAAAGGCGGAGATCCCAGAGAAAAGAGAATTATTGAAAAGTGAGTTAATATTCCAGCCCCTTTTCCCACCAAGGCATTTGCTGATTCCTTAGCCATGCACCATGCAGATAGGATATCAAAAGCCTGAGCAGAAAGAAGGAGATAACAGGCTGAAAAGTGAAATGGTCTTATTGAGCTGGGGAGTCAGAAAGGGGAAGTCAAAGCCCAGCAAGGAGTGGAAACTCTGAAAAACATCTCCAGCAGAGACTCTAGACAGCCTGCAGATGGAAATAAAGACAAAGTGGAAATAAACTTGCCTTAGAAAACTAGCCTCAAAGTACTATATACCTTTATTGGATTAGGGTGACCTGCCTCTATTCTTTCTGCCAGAAGAAAGTTAAGTGATCTCTGGAGAAGGAAAACATAGACCTTCTACAATTATTCATACACAGTGTTTAGCATTTGAACAAAAATCTGCAAGTTATGTCAATAAATAGAACCAAGTGACTGGAAATCAGAAAAAAAGCACAGAAGTAGATCAGATCCACGGGAGATTGAGATACTGAAGATATCACAGACTATAAAATAATTATGATTAATATCCTACATGCATTTGCTTCCTCCATGTCATTTCATGGTTCAATAAGTACTTTATTTCTTTCTTCCTGCTGAATAATATTCCATTGTCTGGATGGACCACAGTTTATTTATCCATTCACCTACCAAAGGACATCTTGGTTGCCTATGGGTTTTGGGAATCTTAAACAAAGTTCCTGTTAACATCCATGTGCAAGTTCTTGTGTGGACATATCTTTTCAACTTCATTGGGTAAAAGGTAAGAGTTTATTTAGTTTTGTAAGAAACCAACAAACTGTCTTCCAAAGCGGCTGTACAGTTTTGTATTCCTACCAGTAATGATTTAGCATTTCTGTTGTTCTGTATCCTTGCCAGAATTTGGTACTGTCACTGTTTTGGATTTTAGCTGTTTAATAGGTATATGATGGTATCTCACTTTAATTTGCATTTCCCTAATGACACATAATTTGAGCATGTTTTTATATGCTTATTTTGCCATCTATATATCTTCTTTTTTATGTTTATTTATTTTTGAAAGAGAGCACAAGCATGGGAGGTGCTAAGAGAAGAGGGGACAGAGGATCTGAAAGACAGATCCGCACTGACAGCAGGTAGCCCTATGTAGGGCTCCAACTCATGAACCATGAGATCACGACCTGAGCCAAAGTTGTATCCTTAGCCAACTGAGCCACCCAGGCACCCCTGTATATCTTCTTTACTGAGGTATTTGATTGGGTCTTTTGCCTATTTTTGGGGGGGGATTATTCTTTTTCTTATTATTGGGTTTTAAGAGTTCTCTGTATATTTTAGATCACGGTCCTTTCTTAGGCATATCTTTTGCAAATATTTCCTCCCAGTTTATGGTAATGACAACTTTAAGGCATGAAAGATTACTAACAATAAAGGGGTACATTTATAATCTTAAATGGGTCCATTGCTCTTCCTCTCCCAACATGGCAGCCCCAGCAAAAAAGAGGAATGAGACAGGGAAGACTGTCTTCTTAACAGACTTTCTGGCTGAGGATAGGGAACTGGTGGAAGAAGCACCTGTGTCCCCAAACCAGTCAGCTGAATGGAAGAGACAGATAACCTGGAAGGAGATATTTCAACTACTTGGCACAGTCATGATGACCATGTGTAGAGGACTCCTCCACTTGCCCATTCTATCTGCCCACTGCTCCATGGGCTGCTCAAGAACCCAATATTGATCCAGCCCATCTTCCCGTACTGCCACCCTCGCTGGTTTTCTAGTGAACTTGCCTATGTGACAGAAGACTCCATTAAGGAATTCTTGGGAGGATTCAGTATCACTACTGCTGTACATTGACCATGTGAACGCAGCGACCCAGAGAGATTCAAAGATTTTGGTTATGCTAAATTTGAGGACTTGTGTTTGAAGTCCTTGCTCAGTGCCCTGAGCCTCAAATGAAGGATCTCTATGTAACAGGAGAATCTGAGTGGGTGTTGCTGCTCAAACACAGAATAACAGGAATGGCCATTGTTTGGGTCAAGACAGAAATCAGGATTCTGACAAAGCAGATACATTTTGCAACAGACAGCTTTGATGACCATCTGCCTGGAAGAGGTGATGATAGCTTTGGAGACAAGTGTCAAGGTTGTTAAGATGCAGGCCAGTATCATGATGGGCATTGGGATGTGGTACCGTGATGGCCCACACCGGGATATGGATTGATATGGGGGCTGGGATCACTGTATCACTATGACAACGGAAGCAGCAAAGACTATGACAGAGGCTATGATTGCAGGAGAGGCAGGGCAGAGGAGCATTTGGTCGTGGGTACCACAGGGATGATGTCTACTGAGGAGGAAGGGACCACTATGAAAACAGATATAACAGAGGAGATGGGTCATGGAGCTCCAGAGATTATTGCTCTCAGGATGATTATAAGCATGATACCTTTAGGCAGATAGGTGCCCCCAACAAACAGTCTAAAACCTTGGAGTACTTTCAAGGAGGATGATTCCTCTGCTGGCACCTCACAGTCCACTCGAGCAGCCTGTCTATGGGGCGGCAAAGCCTGTCGACATAGGTGTCAGAGAAGAAGTAGAAGAGTGGCTACAGAAGGGGCAAAAGAAAGAAGGAACAGAGGAACATCAGCTGGATGAAACAAAACTAGACCGTCAGCCTCGGGAGAGATTCCGAGCTGGCAAGGTGAAGAAACTCAAGAAAGGGAATGGCTGAGGACAGGAATTGAGTCATCCTGAACTGGGACCTCAGCCCCTTCTAGCAGAAAAGCACAAAGGAAAGAGCACGAGAAGTCCCTTGAAAACACTCAGTTAAGAGGAAGACTGTCACTCTCCACCTTCTAAGCCTCCCAAACCTAACAGCCTCTAGAAGCAGAATGCTTGAGTGCAGTGAAGTTCTGCCCTTCCTCTCCATCCCAGAGCTCAGACATCGCAGCAATGCCCTCCAAGGGGCGGGGTGGCTCCTGCTCAACATCTTGAGAAAGGACCAGCATGGAAAGATGAACGTGAAGTACGCGGGAAGGATGTCCCAAAAGGTCAAAGTGGGAACTCCAGCTGCGGTTAGGAGATGAGAGAAGAAAGACCACTAAAAGAAACCACATAGGAAAGACAGCAAAATGGGTCAAGTTCCCTGATCCGCACCTGAGCCAAAGAAACCTGCAGAAAATCTGGCCTCCCAGCTCAGTTCTGTAAACAGGTATGCTGCTGTCTCTGTTGATGATAGATGAGAATGATGGAGAAGATTACACGGAATAGATCTCTACACCCTGTGCTTCTTCCTAGTCTGTCTCCACCCTGGAACATTCGAGAGCAAACCAATCCTCTACGCAGAAAGATAAAATAAAACTCACCGTCTCCTGAGGAGAAAGAAGAAGGGGATCAACTTACTAGGATGATTTAATAGTTCTGGGACTGGGGGATTTTCTGGGAGTTGGGACTTTCTGTTTTAACGTAAAAAGTCCTGGGGTGCCTGGGTGGT
The DNA here is from genome assembly GCF_006229205.1 of Suricata suricatta. NCBI lineage: Eukaryota > Metazoa > Chordata > Mammalia > Carnivora > Herpestidae > Suricata > Suricata suricatta. The sequence continues at coordinate 127,804,676 of NC_043703.1, forward strand.
TTAGTCAGTCTAACTCTCGATCTCAGCTCAGATCATGATCTCATGGTTCATGAGATTGACCCCCACGTTGGGCTGTGCACTGATGGTGCAGAGCCTGCTAGGGATTCTCTCTTTCACCCTCTCTGTCTGCCCTCCCCACACCCCCACTGCCTCTTGCTCTCTCTCTCTCTCTCTCTCTCTCTCTCTCTCGCTCTCTCTCTCTCTCTCAAAATAAATGAATAAACAAACAAACAGTTTTTTAAAATAGTAAAATAAGGGGCATCTGGGTGGCTCAGTCAGTTAAGCATCTGACTTTGGCCCAGGTCATGATCTCACGGTTTGTGGGTTTGAGCCCCACATCAGGCTCTTGGCTGACAGCTCAGCACCTGGAGCCTGCTTCAGATTCTGTGTCTACCTCTCTCTCTGACCCTCCCCTGTTCATGTTCTGTCTGTCTGTCTCTCTCTCTCAAAAATAAACATTAAAAAATTTTAATAATAAAATAAATAAAATAAAATAGAAAGTCCTGTGCAGACTAAATAAAATACAAAGTCCTGTGCAGGCTGGGATAGGTTGGTCACCCCTTATGGTGGCAAAAGACCAGGGAGCCTGGGTATCAGGCTAAGTGAAGCCCTCCCTGCAGTCTCTGGTTTGCTCCATCTCCTACCCTAACACCGATGTAGCCTCAACTCTGCTCACCCTGCCTAAGAACCTGGTTTACAGCTCTCGTGCCTGTCTGGGCCTCCCTTCTATAGCCACATGGCCATTATATCTACCATCCTGGCAGTTGGACTCCATCTGTCTCTCAAGGGTTTTGTATTCATAAGAGAGAGAAGGTACTACCTTTTCCTGCTTAAAGAAAAAAGAAAAAGTGGGGCGCCTGGGTGGCTCAGTCAGTTAAGTATCTGACTTTAGCTCAGGTCATGACCTCACAGTCCGAGGGTTTGACCCCTGTGTCGGACTCTGTGCTGACAGCTCAGAGTCTGGAGCCTGCTTCTAATTCTGTGTCTCCCTCTCTCTCTGCCCCTTCTTTGCTCGCTCTCTGCTCTGTCTCTCAAAATAAAATAAAGACATTTAAAAAAACATTTAAAAAGAAAAGAAAAGAAAAAATGGTGAAGGAAAGAAATACATGTATATTTCTATGTCTCTATTTCTATACCTGCATATTTCTGGAAGAAGAAAACTGATCACTATTTTTGTTTCCAGGAAAACAAACAGGGTGGCCAAGGCACAAGGGTAAGAGATGAGGAGGGACACTTTCCCCTTTTTTAGTAGCTTTGTTGACATATAATTCACATACCATTCATCTATTTTAAGTGTACAATTCAGTATTTTCTAATATATTGACAGATTTGTGCAACCAGGAAAGAGACTTTTTAAAAAATATATTTATTTTGCACCTGGGTGGCTCAGTCAGTTGAGTGCCTGGCTTCAGCTCAGGTCATGATCTCATGGTTCGTAGGTTTGAGCCCCCCTTCAGGTTATGTGCTGACAGCTCAGAGCCTGGAGCCTGCTTCAGATTCTGTGTCTCCCTCTCTCTCTGACCCTCCCCTGCCCATGCTGTCTCTCTCTCTCTCAAAAATAAATAAAACATTAAAAAAATTTTAATATATTTATTTTGAGAGAGAGAGGGAGGTAGAGAAAAAGAATGAGTGGGGGAGGGGCAGAAGGAGAGGGAGAGAGAGAGAGAGAGAGAGAGAGAGAGAGAACCTTAAGCAGACTCCACACCTAGGGTGGAGCCTGACAGGGGGCTCAGTCTCACCCCCATGAGATCATGACCTGAGTTGAAATCAAGAGCTGGATACATGGGGCGCCTGGGTGGCTCAGTCGGCTAAGCCTCCGGCTTCGGCTCAGGTCATGATCTCATGTTCATGAGTTCGAGCGCCACATCAGGCTCTGTGCTCACAGCTCAGAGCCTGGAGCCTGCTTCCAATTCTGTGTGTGTCTCTCTCTCTGCCCCTCCCCAGCTCATGCTCTGTCTCTCTCTGTCTCAAAATAAAAAAAAAACATTAAAAAAATAATAAAAAGCTGGATACTTAACCCTCTGAGCTACCCAGGTGTCTCTCAAAACATATTTTGAATTCCTAAGCTATGGCCAGCCCCATAGGCACTGAGATTTCACACTCAGACAGAAAGTAGTCTTGTCCTCAGGAGCACACAGTGTTCACTTTATATGTTTCTACATATTTGGTATCTCCGTGGAGGAACAGCTGATCTGTATCCCCTTTTATGTTCTACATCCCTAAGTAGCTGGGGACACACATTTGATGTTTCTGGGATACATGCAATGAAAAGTAAAATGGGGCACAAGCCACACCCCAAACAGAAAGACCCCTCAGTGTTTTCATTGGTTGAGTAACTTGTGTTGCCAACCATCGGAGAACGGAGGGGAGCTCCTCTAAACACTGGGGTCCCGTCTTCCCTCTCTTACCTGTCCAGGGACCTGCTTCTTTGCAGAGCACTGATTTCAGCATAGCACTTGGTCAGCATTTTCAAGTACTTGTCACTAAGCATGGCATCCTGGGATAGCACATTACTAGCAAGTGATCATATATTTGGTCTCATAAGTCCCTCCAACTCAGCACAAGTTAGAAAATTTTCAAAAAGGTGTTTATGTTTATCTTCAGTGTTCTTTCTAAATTCACTCTAATTTACAACAGTGAATCTATGTTACTTGTGTATTTTTTAAGTTAAAAATAAGTTAATACTTAAGGCCTCCTACAGGAAGCCTTCCTTGACTCCTCCCTCATTTCCTCACAATAGTTTTGGTTCCTTGAGTTTCCATAAAACCCACCTCAAGGGGCACCTGGGTGGCTCAGTTGGTTAAGCGTCCAACTTCGGCTCAGGTCATGATCTCACAGTCCGTGGGTTCGAGCCCCGTGTTGGGCTCTGTGCTGACAGCTCAGAACCTGGAGCCTGCTTCAGATTCTGTGTCTGCCTCTCTCTCTGCCCCTCCCCTGCTCACACTCTGTCTCTCTCTCAAAATAAAATAGACATAAAAAAAAAAAAACCACCTCTAGCTCACCTCTAGCACAGCACTTACTGTAAGGTTTTTAATCACTAGTTTAATTATCTAGGTCCCCTTTAGACTGTGATTTCCTTAGGGCATGTGCTGTGCCTTTCATAACTGGGTCCCTAGGGTCTTGCATGGAGACTGGTACACTGAAGCTTTCATCTTTCCACCTCCCCTAAAGTGTCCTGCTTTCCACACCAACTCCATCCACAACTAACCCCACACCTAGTCTCAAAGAACCCAAAGAGGACTTCTCTTCAATTGGCTGACATGTCTTACTAAGCCCTGAGTACCCAACTGTGTGCAATAATATTAGAAAATGAGGATTCCAGAGGCACTTGATGGACACACCCATTTTAGGAATGCTAGAAATTAAGGCAAGTCCCAGGCATGTTACTTAGATGGGAGGTTTATTCATTCATATGTTTGTACCTCTGGAATGAAAGGTAAAGGAAAGGAAGTGGGTGGTGAGTTAGGAACTAGATCTTGAGACAAGATATAAAAATTGGGAGGAGGAAAGGCAGGGAAGGCATGAATCTCTGCTTTGGAAGACAAATTGATGGAGGAGGGGACAGAGCATCATACAAACACTGAACTTAAACAAATTCAATTAGGTATATACTTGGAAGAAGGGAAGGGAGGAAACAGGAAAGAAGAAAAGGAGGAAGAGGTAGAAAAAAAGATACAAGAGAAATAAATATTTAAATAATACAAGTTTCTATATATTTTTTTACTGTACCTTAGATCCTATACATTTCACACAGTTGTTTCTAAAGAGCTTGAGAAGGAGAAATGGCATCTACTTTTCTGCAGTGTGGAGGGATTCAGCTTTGACCACTTGGATTATTAGGGGAGGGTTTTTTTTAAAGTTTATTTATTTATTTTGAGACAGAGCATAAGCAGGGGAGGGGCAGAGAGAGAGAGAGAGAGAGCGAGAGAGAGAACCCCAAGCAGGTTCCGTTTGCGTGGTCAGGGTGCAGAGCCCCATGCAATGCTCTAACCCAACAAACCACGAGATTCTAACCTGAGCCAAAATCAAAAGTCAGTCGCTTAACTGTCTGAGCCACCCAGGAACCCTGAGGATTATTAGGGGAGCTTAAAAAAAAAACCCCACAAATGCCTGGATCCCACCCTCAGAAAGTCTGATGTAAGTAATTGGTCAGAGGTGCAGCCTGGGGTTCAGACTGGTTAGGAACTCCCAAGTAATTTTCTTTTCCAGTTTTAAAAATGGTGATAACAGGCACAGGACATAAAATTTACCATCTTAACCGTTTTTAAGGCTATAGTTCAGTGGGGTTTAAATATATTCATAATGTTGTGCAACCATCACCACCATCCATCTCCAGAACTCTTTCCATCATCGCTCTACTGTCTGTCTATATGATTTTGACTATTCTAAGGCCCTCATAGACGTAGATCCATACAGTACTTGTCTTTTGCATCTGGCTTACTTCAACTAGCATGATATCCTCAAGATTCTCCCATGTTGTTAGCATGTGTCAGAATCCCCTTTTTAAGGCTGATTAATACTCCATTGTATGTATACAACACATTTTGGTTATCCATTTCACCTTTTAGCTATTGTGAATAATGCTTCTAGGTACATGGGTGCACAAATATCTCTTTGGGACCCTGCTTTCAGTTCTTTTGTGTATATACCCAGAAGTGGAATTGCTAGATCATATGGTAATTCTATTTTAATTTTTGGAGGAACCTCCATACTGTTTTCCATAATGGCTGCACCAATGTACATTTCCACGATCAGTGCATAAGGGTTCTAATTTCTCCCCATCCTGCCCAACACCTGTGATTTTCTGGGTTTTTGATAGTAGCCATACTAATGGTTATGGGGTGGTATCCTCTTGTAGTTTTGGTTTGCATTTCCCTAATGATAGTGACGTTAAGAGTCTTGTGATGTATTTACTGGCCATTCATATACTGTTTTATGAAAAATATCTACTCAAGTCTTTTCCTTGTTTTTGAGTCAGGTTGTTCATTTTTTTGGCTGTTAAATCTTAGAAAGCCTCTATATATTCTGGATATTAATCCTTTATGGATTACACATGGACTGTATGGATTTACACATATTTTCTCCTATTCTGTGGGTTGCCTTTTTATTCTGTTGATGGTGTTCTTTCTTGCATAAATTTTTAAAAATTCTAATGAAGTCCAATTTGTCTGTCTTTTCTTTTGTTGCCTGCGTCTTTGTTGTCCTATCCAAGAAATCACTGCTAAGTTGAACGTCATGAAGCTCCTGCCCTATGTTTTCTTCTAAGAGTTATACTTTTAGGTCTTATATCTAGGTCTTTGATCTTTTGTGAGTTAAGTTTTGTGTGTGTTGTCTGGTAAGGATCCAACTTCATTCTTTTGCATGTGGATATCCAGTTTTCCCAGCATCATTTGCTGAAAAGGCTGTCCTGTCTTGTCCTGTCCAACAGAGGTTTTTAAAACACCCTGGACATTAAAAAATATAGTTCAGGGGTGCCTGGGTGGCTCAGTGGATTAAGCATTCGACTCCAGCTAAGGTCATAATCATGCAGTTTGAGAGTTTGAACCCTGCATCAGGCTCCACGCTGACTGTGCAGAGCCTGCTTGGGTTTCTCTCTCTCTCTCTCTCTCTCTCTCTCTCTCTCTCTCCCTCTCTCTGCCCCTCCCTCACTTGCAGTCTCTCTCTCTCTCTCTCTCTCTCAAAATAAATAAATAAATAAATAAATATTTTAAAATGTAGTTCAAATGAATAAAAGAGAAGAAACAACACTAAAGATTCCCGAGCAGGAGGACTTGCTGTATCTCAAGGCAAGAGTTCTGCTATGTGCTATTGACAGAGAAGGTTCCATTCATTGGCCAGGTTAGCCAGCTCCGTGTTTAGCCCATTCTCAATTCACCTGTACCACCATCTCCCTCGGATCCCGCTGCTTGAGAGGCTCGTACTGCCCACTGAGGGTTGTCTCATTGAAGATGCTGAATTGTGGAAACAGAATAGTAGCACTCCTGATCACAAAACCAGAGCATACAAATAAACTCAGGGGAGTGGATTTAGGGAAAGTTAAGGAAGTTACTACACACTGGAGTGATTCATCCAGGAAGCTGTGGAATTCCCTGCCTAGGACATCTTTAAATACACAGTAAAATACATTTCTAGCTAAATACCAATTTCAAGATGGATTTTCTAGGCACTTCTGGTTCTAAGATGTTATTCTCTTGAGAGCCAAAATATAATGTGTCTTTCAGTTATAATTTTGACGCCTCTTTGGGCACATTGAATAATTGCTGGCTCCCACGTTCCAAAGCTTGGTTGTTGAGATTTGGAGAACAAGCAGCTGTTATCTCTACTCTTCAGTTTTCAGAAAGATCTACAACCTTTGGTGCAGTGGTTATGAGAGGCTCAGGAAGTAGCGTTATTAAATTCAAATCTTGCTTTACCCACAATCACAGTGAGTTGCTCTCGCAAGGTCCTGACTTCTTTCTTAGGAAGCTCCATTTCTTCTCCTCTTCCTCCCTGCCTTTTCTCTTCCTATCACTTGTACACTTTCTTTGATCAAGTCAAGGCACTAACGGTGTTAGGGGCATTATTTAATTCTTGGTTATCTTGTGAATGGACACAGCAGGGAAAATAAACACTTACCCTCCCAGCCTCTATTCTATTGGTTATAGACTAGGTCCCATTAATTTTCTTTAAAATGAATGCAGTTGGGGGCACCTGGGTGGCTCAGCTGGTTGAGGGTCTGACTTTGGCTCAGGTCATGATCTCATGGTTTATGGGTTCGAGCCCCCCATCACGCTTTTCGCTGACAGCTCAGAGCCTGCTTGGGATTCTCTCTGTTTCCCTCTCTCTCTCTGCCCCTCCCCTCTTTCAAAAATAAATAAGCATTAAAAAATTTTAAATGGGGGCAATTGGCCGCAGATAAGGCTGGTGAAAAGTGCTGATCCAGGACTAGAAAAATAATTCAGTGTTCACACTCTTGATCCTGAGTCAGTCAGTGCCATTTTCCTGGGTGTAATGGAAATCACACTGGTAGTTGGAAAATGAAGAAAGCAAGAGATAATCTTGACAGGCTGGTGACTGGGGGATGCTGTCCAGTGTCCTGCTGCCCCCGGCCAGCGTGTGGGCCCTCTGGCTAACTGCCATCTCCTCAGTTTATGTGCCCAAGCAGGCACATCGGAGGATCCATAAATATCGGTCAGGTGACAAGTGAATAAATGAATGATTCAAAGAGCAGTGTTTGCCTGGACTTGTTCTCCGGCTGAGACTGTAGGGATCTCCGCCCTCCTCTGAGTGCCGTGTTTGGACAACTTTGAGGGAAGGGAGTTGCTGGGTAAAGGCCAGTGCCAGCCCACGCCTCACCCTTCCTCCAGCAGCCGCGTTCTGATGTGGACAGCTGTCAGCCTGCTGAGTCTGCCCCTTTGCTCTGTCCTCGGAGCACACGCTTCCTCTCCTGTGGCTGCGCTTGGAGGTGAGAGGTTTCCATACTTTCCTTTTGTCAACCCTCTGCAGCTTCCTCTTCTCTCTTTGAAAGCAGCTTCCTGGCAGGGCCCGAGTTCGAGAAGCAAGTAGTGTGTGCTTATAATAAGCTCTTCCTATTGGCTTGGTAATTGTGTTTTCAGTGGGGTGACAGTCACCTGACCTGGAGCCCAGCCCCCCCAGTTTCCCTCAGAGAGGCCAAGAGTGACTCTGATCTGTATCTGCTTTTCTGAAACCCTGAAGGCAGATGCGGCTGTGGCTGGGCTGCTAGTGGGCAGGGCCTGGAGGAGCTGTGCCTTTATTTGCCAGTCTGTTCTGGGAGAACTGGCCAGACCTGGAAAAGCCAGACTGTGAGGTGGAGGAGTGGCCCTTTGGCCACCTCACTGATGACCTTCTCCCTCTTTGCCAAATTAGGGGGCAAAAGTGCTGATTAATAGAAGAACTTTGATCTTGGTTCTGAAAAGAAGGCAGACAGAAAGGCATTAAAATTTTTTTAATATTTATTTTTGAGAGAGAGAGACCGAGACAGAGACAGAATGTGAGCAGGGGAGGGGCAGAGAGAGAGAGAGACAATAGAATCTGAAGCGGGCTCCGGACTCTGAACTGTCAGCACAGAGTCTGATGTGGGGCTCGAACTCCCAAACCCTGAGATTATTACCTGAGCTGAAGTCTGACACTTAACCAGCCAACGGAACCACTCCAAAGCAGTTTTTATACATGGCTCTGGCCTCCCACATTCCTCAGAATTTTTTTTTTAACTTTAAAGCCTAAATACACCATGCACTTGAATGTGTAACAGGAAGTCTTCCCAGCAGGGAGAAGAGACAACCCCCAACTAAGGGTTCTTGGAGAATGCCAGAGACAATGTTCTCCCTGAAAGAAAACTTTTGAGCTGTAATACTGTCACAGGTCATGAATGTATCTAGTTAACTCCTGGCCAGCCTAACCACATGGACCACCATTCTGCATAGGCATTTGGGTGTATTTCTCAGCTTATGGAAATACCAGAGACTCTTTTTCTTTTCTTTTTTTTTTTTCTTCTTTGCTTTGCTTTGCTTTGCTGTGTGGCTAAAGGAGGAAGCTATAATTGGACCCCTGCATAACCAACGCATATAAATAACCAAAACTATAAAGAAGGAAACATTCGGAAAAGCCCTCTCAATATAAACCCCAGGTGTTATGACTGGTTCTTAGTTCAGATTCAGTTTCTCAGAGGTGTAAGGGGCTCAAAGAACCTAGTAGCTCTACACATTTCTTCTTTAAATCCAGAAGGCCCTTTGTGCACAAGCTAGGACGGGACCTGTGGACATAGGCCTTTACTGTCACAACAACCCAACAAGGCCTGTTTAGTGAAAGAAAGATGGGCTGGGACTTGATGGGTTCTAGGAATGGTGAGTTTGGCTGCAGAAGCTCATCACTGAACAGAAAGTGTGGGGAACATGCCTAGAGAGGAGGAGGCTAGATTGCAAAGAAAAGAGCCTTCCACATCAGACTAAGGGATTTGTTCTGTAAGCAAAAAAGGGAGAAAGGTGGGAAGTAACAGGAAAAGCATCTTTAAATTTTTGGTGAGACGTGGGCGTGCCTGCGTGGCTCAGTCAGTTAAAGTGTTGGACTTTGACTCAGCTTATGAACTCATGGTTCGTGAGTTCGAGTCCTGTAACGGGCTCCATGCTGACAGCTCAGAGTCTGGAGCCTGCTTTGGATTCTGTGTCTCCCTTTCTCTCATCCCTCCCTTGCTTGGCCAATGCTTATTTATTTTTGAGAGAGAAAGAGAGAGCGCGCACAGGTAGAGGAGGGGCAGAGAGAGAGAGACAGAATTAGAAGCAGACTCCAGGCTCTGAGCTGTCAGCAAGGAGCGGATGTGGGGCTGGAACCTACAAACCACCATGACCTGAGCTGAAGTCAGATGCTTAACTGACCAAGTTACCCAGACACCCCAAGCACATTTGGTTTAAAGTCTCTGAGGAGTCATAAGAAACTGACTTGACTCTGCTTAACTCAGGAGCAGATTGTATTGCTGATGTGATTCCATTTTTCTAGCCAATCCCACGACAATGAATTTGTAAGTAGCTTTTGTACCAGGATACTGTCAATCAGTTTAGTACGAGGCAAATATAACCCACAGGTCCAAACCCCACTAGCAAGAGACCTCAGAGTAAAGCTCCATTGGTGGTAATGTTACAAGGCTCAACACTCAGTGCTTTTACACAAAATCTTGCACGAATCTTCCTGGGACACTCACAGGTATCGTCCCCATGTTTCCTAGGCTTGGCCAGTTTGCAGTTCCAGTTATGTTTCTTTCTTCTTGAACAAAAGGGCTAGAGGGACAGTGCTCTGCCTTGCTCAGACCCACAGCCGGCTCACGTGGTCCTGCTCCACAGGCTGCCGCTGCTCCCCCACTGCCTGCCCGCATTTGTGGAGACCTCCTATGTGACTCTTGCCCATGGTTGTCTCCTCCCTGGCCAGCAAGGAAACTCACTCCAGAGAGGGTGCTCCTCAGAGAGCTGCAGGGGCCTCTGTGCTATGGTTTTCCCCTTGATGTTATACTTCTCCTTTTCTCAAAGCATAAAACCCACTAGCACACTGGATGTTTGTAATGGGGAAAACTGGACCTGGTAGGCAAGTCACCTCCTGTGTTAGCCCGGGTTCCCCAGAGAAACAGAACCAATAGGATGTGATTGTGTGTGTGTGTGTGTGTGTGTGTGTGTGTGTGTGTGTGTGTAGAAACAGAGATAGACGGTAAGAAAGAGACTTATTTTAAGGAACTGGCCCCTATGTTTGCAGGGGCTGGCCAGTCTGACATTTTTAAGGCAGGCTGGCAGGCTGGAGACTCAGGGAAGAGTTGATGTTGTAGTCTTAAGACAGTTTAGAGGCAGAATTCCTTCTTCCTTGGGAGACCTCAGACTTTTCTCTTAAGGCCTTCAACTGATTGGATGAGGCCCACCCACATTATGAAGGATAATCTACTTTACTCAAAGTCTATTGCTTCAAATCTTAATCTCATCTAGAGTATACCTCATTATGACATCTTGGCTGGTGTTTGACAAAAAACTGAGGACAGTGGTGTAGTCAAGTTGACACAGGAAATTAACCATTACACCCAGGGGTGCTGTGGAGTTTGGCTCACTCTGCTAGGCTCCTGGGTCACTTTTCTCTCAAGCTGCTTATCCCTCTGTGCAATAAAGGTCCTAACTAAACACTTCACTCAGGTACAGCCATGTTCGTATGCAAAGTGGACAGAGCCTTTCTCTTAAATGCATCAAACCAGCTTTAGTGTACATGGCATTCTATAGTTTTGTCTTTAAAGCCCCTTTTCTGGGCTAGTATCCAAAATCTATAAGGAACTCACCAAACTCCACACCTGAAAAACAAATAATCCAGTGAAGAAATGGGCAGAAGACATGAATAGATGCTTCTCCAAAGAGGACACCCAGATGGTCAACAGACACATGAAATGATGGTCAACATCACTCATCATCAGGGAAATACAAATCAAAACCACATTGAGATACCACCTCATGTTGGTCAGGGTGGCTAAAATGAACAAATCAGGAGACTATAAATGCTGGCGAGGATGTGGAGAGACTGGCACCCTCCTACACTGTTGGTGGGAATGTAAACTGGTGCAGCCGCTGTGGAAAACAGTATGGGGGTTCTTCAAAAAGTTAACAATAGAACTCCCCTATAACCTAGCAATAGCACTCTTGGGAATTTACCCAAGGGATACAGGAGTGCTGATGCATAGGGGCTCATGTACCCCAATGTTCATAGCAGCACTTTCAACAATAGCCAAATCATGGAAAGCGCCTAAATGTCCATCAACTGATGAATGGATCTAGAAGATGTGGTTTATATATACAATGGAATACTACATACATAGCAATGAGAAAGAATGAAATCTGGCCATTTGTAGCAACGTGGATGGATCTCGAGGGAATTATGCTAAGTGAAATAAGTCAGACAGACAAGGACAGATACCATGTGTTTTCACTCATATGTGGAACAGGAGAAACTTAACAGAGGACCATGGGGAAGGGAAAGGGGGAAAAATAGTTATGGAGAGGTGGGGAGGCAGACCCTGAGAGACTTTTGAATACTGAGAGCAAACTGAGGGTTAATGGGAGGTGGGAGAGAGAGGAAGGGGGGTGTTGGGTATGGAGGAGGGCACTTGTTGGGATGAGCACTGGGTGTTATATGGAAACCAACTTGACAATAAACTATATGTAAAATAGGGGAAAAAAGAGGTCCCTTTTCCAAAGAGTTTCCTCACCCTTCAAACACTAAAAGCTGTAAGTTCAATTATTTAAACACTGAAGAGAATGGCAGCGTGGAATGGGAACGTGAGTTGCTGGCTACCAGACAGCATCAGGCAGGAACCCTGCCATTCAATGCCTTGATGTTCAAAGGACTGGGTTCGGAGCATGGGAGGAGATTTGTGGATGGCGATGCATGGTGGGGAAAGATGGCTTGTGCACAGTCAGGGAACCTGTGTCGCGCTCTATGGGTCCAGATGAGGGCAGAGAATATTTGCAGCCATGGTGACTTGGTTAGACGCCCCCTAGACTCTCAGCCTCAGATTCATTAAGACTTGTTGTTTTTATTTTTGCAATTTTAGAGTTTCCTCTATTAAATAGCTTCTAAATTTCACTTCTCTCCTGTCTTCCCATTCTGAAATCTTACCCTTGCCTTTTCTTTTTCCTTTTTGGAGATGTCAGTACTAACTAGAACTCTTTAGAAGCCAGGCTTCTGTCCCTCAACAGTACCTGGAGACTAGTTATGCAAATAGATGTTGATGCTATGTGTTCATTTTACACAATAGACTAGCTCAGGCATCATAGCATTGAGGAATGTTAACTTTTCTAATACTAACAATGTATAAGAGGGATCTAGGTGGGTGGGGCCACGTAAGTCTTGTCAAAAATGGAAAACTGTATCTAATCCAAGGTGGCCTCACTATGGACTGTAGAAGCCATGGCAATGTGAATGGCAGAAGGTGGGGGGAGAATGCATATTCACTTTGGGAAATGAACGACGCTGCTGTCCATGCTTGTGGCTAATTTTCCAGTCTTTGTAAGTGGGATCTATCCAGCATTGAATGAAAAAGCATATGTACTCAAAGGTAGAAAATATTTTTGAACATGTAGCCTAGATAAGACCCTCTATTGATATACATATCCTATAATACATAACACCACATATTGTTGAATGCCATTATGTTTAAAATTTTTTTGTTATAATATGGGTCCATCTTGGAACTAAATCAAGGATTTATCTGCTATAGAATACAGTGGATCACACTAGGCCCCAGGACGTGGAACCCAAATGTATGAACATAATGAAAATTGCTCTAATCCAAATGTACAGTTCACATACAGTGCATATTCTTAGGAATAAGACCAGTCTGAAAGCATTTGTACCCATGATGAAACAGTATGTCATCAATATCCAATTCATTGCTGTGGCCATTTAGTGAACATGTATATGTCATAAGGTGGTTATTGTGTCAAGTATCTAAGCAGGAGACTTGAAGAAAAGAGTGTAGGGGCACCTGGGTGGCTCAGATGGTTGAGCATCTGACTCATGATTTCAGCTGAGGTCATGATCTCACAGTTCAAGAGATTGAGCCCAGCATTAGGTTTGCACTGATAGTTCAGAGCCTGCTTGGGATTCCCTCTCTCCCTTTCTCTCTGCCCCTCCCCTACTTGTGTTTCTCTCTCTCTCTCTCTCTCTCTCTCGCTCTCTCACTCTCTCGCTCTCTCTCTCTCTCAAAATAAATAAATAAACTTAAAAAGAAAAGACTGTAGTCTGACTTGCAACTCCCTTGTCTTGGAATGTACTCCTCATGGTAATTTGGAAATGTTAATATTTAGCACCATCCTGATTTTCATGGTCTTGCCAACTAAACAGCAAGTCCTTGAAATGGTAACATAGGTCTGTGATTGCCTGAGATGCTTAGCAGAGTAAGAGAGTGGGAATTAGCATCTAATCTCAGTGAGGCCAGTGCAGATGATCAGCACTGTGGCCAAAGCACAAAGTACATGTTTCTCTTTTCCCAGGTTAGTAGTTTTCTAACTTTACAGCATATTAGGTTTTTAAAATCCTAATGCTCAGACTATACCCTAGACCAACAAAATCAGAATCTCTGGGAGTGGGAAGGAGGCTTCAATGATTTTAAAATCTCCCCCAGTGATTCCAATGGATAGCCTAGTTTGAGAACCAGTGTCTGGCCAGTACTGCTCAAACTTTAATATTCATACAAATTACCCGGGGGTTTTGTTAGAGTGCAGATTCTAATTAAGGCTTGAGAGTCTGCATTCCTAAAAGCTCTCAGGTGCTGCTGCTGCTATTGGTCCATAACTCACTGGATTAACGAGGTACCAGAAACTCTGGGTGGGATACCAAGATTTCCACTGGGGGTAGAGTCAAGATGAAGTGTGACCAGGTATAGTGGATGCTGTGGATTGCACATCTCCATGTCTGTTCTAACCTCTTCTAGTGTGCCTTCCTGCACTGCAGAGGCAAGAAACGGAAAAACCTCATTTCCCGTTACACCTAGGGCTCTGAATCTGATTCCCATCCCACCAGTTGTAAACACTCAGCTGATATTTGAATTCATAACTAAGTGAGGCAGGTGGCAAAATAAGAAGTCCCATGTTGCTCTGTGGATTGTAGCAAAAGTTCTAGAGCTGGAGTGGGGTGGTACCTCCCAGTGCAGCAGAGCCCCTGGTAGACCATTTCCTCAGTATGAACCTGGGGATTGTTCATGAATGCTCAGCCTTCCCACAATGCCCTAAGTCTTAAATCTAGAGTTTAAATCTATTTTGAATTAGATCCTTTCTGCATAAGGTAGCAGGAGTTCTGTTCTTTGAAACTAAACCTTGGCCAATACACCAAGTGTTTAGAATAAGACGTAGAAAGCCAATACCTTTGAATGGACCAAGGGTAACATCTGGAATACCAAAGAAGAAGGAGGAGAAGGGGAAGAAGAAGGAAACGGGGAAGAAGAAGGAGAAGAAGAGGAAGGCGGAGGAGAAGACAAAGAAAATACAAAAATATGGGGCCAAAACAGATGCAGCTTATAAGGAGACAAATGGTAGAGCCAAAAAATTCTCATGGACATGCTTGATGGCATCCAGGGTTCTTTTAAGGACACAGAACTCTCTTATATGTGAAAGTCCCCCATGTTTTGTTTTATTTAGCTTTGCTTTCTACTAGTCAAAGCCAAAGACCTTTGAACTGGCATCCAATCCCTAAGAACTACTATAATTATTAAACGCTTATTTGGAGGATTTTGAAAGAACACCTTTCTAGAAGGATGTGGGGTCAGAGCTGACCCTGAAGGAAGAGTTGAGAGGTTAAGAAGGGGATGATCCTTTGTGTTTTCCTAAGATCCCAATGGAATGGGAATTTCTCCAGTTTGGGGTGAAGTTGTACTTGGTAGCCAAGCTACCTTCTCTTTTGCACCATGTTGCATCCCAACTTTAAGGACCAAGGAATCACTGCAAGGCACCTGAAAACCCACACAATCACTAAGCCTTTGGCTGTAGGCTGAATAAATAGTGTCACACACAGATATATGAGAATCTCATAAATGTAGAAATGACATGATTATTAAAATACAAATATATTTAAAATCATCATAGAATTTACAGTAGATTTTTAAAGTTTATTTATTTTGAGAGAGAGAGAGAGAGAGAAAGGGGCAGAGAGGAAGAAAGAGAGAGAGGGAGAGAGTCCTAAGCATGCTCTGCCGGATGCAGGGCTCCAACTCCAAACTGTGAGATCATGACCTGAGCTGAAATCAAGAGTCAGACACTTAACCCACAGAGCCAAACAGGTGGCCCTACGGCAGATTTTTAATTGTGAGTTTTATTCAGTCAACAGATAATAGAAAAACAACTACTAGCTAGTAGAGGTCTACAAGATGTTTTCTTACACAAGTTAAAAAAAATGTGCTCATACTCAAAGATTGGGCATCTTTCCTTAGTCCTTCTTGAAGTAGAGATTGGATGTTTCAGCTGTGATATAGGTATAATGAGAAGACTTTGTTCACAGCTGGGCAAGCCGAGGAAAAAGACCAGAGGGTCTGAACAAAGGGAAACCTCATAGCCCCGCTGTCTGCACTTCACATAGAGATTCTGGGTCTACTGTTCAGTTTGGAGGCTGTGGGTTTTGTTTTAATCATGAAGTCTCCATTCTCCCTTTGAGTCAAGGTCATAGTGGGAGAGAAGTCCTACTTGGTAGTCTGTGGTAGCAGCATTAAAAAAAAAAAAAAAACAGAAAATTCCAGACCATAATACAATTATTCACTCAGTCAACAGTCTTGACTATCAATTATGTGCCAGGAAAATTACTCGACTCTGAGGGTGTTTGCTACCAGCCCTGTCCTCAGGAAGCTCACAGCTGAGTGAGGGAGACATGCAAATATGTGGGTGACCAAGTACAATGGTAAAAGTGGGGTGTTTTCAGTCAGGACCGTGCTAAAAGTGATGGAGTCCTATAAATAGAGATAGTCAGTCATCTGTCTTTCATTTTATACAGATTTCACCTCACACTTTACCAAAGAGTAAGCAAGAGGAAGCTTATCTTTATGGACATCGGTCTGTTCCCCCAGAGCCTGAATGAAATGACTGTACCTCCGTAAGGCTGGAGGACAGAACGATGTTGGTGACAACGCCTTGTGATCCTCTCAGATGAGGTTTGGGTCCCCCCCCCGCATGCTCACCTGCCCTCCCCCACTGCTGCCCTTCTCAGGTGGCCCCGTTCTCAGGCACGGTCACTAGCACAGCTATGAGTCATTATCACGGGATGTCTGTCTCCGCTCCCAACCTGGTCCTGCCAGATCAAACACACTGGCCACGGAGCCAATTAGCAGTGGAGCCCGGAGCCTTGTTTGCCTTGAGAACTTGGCACGCTCACAGCAGCACATCCATGACTGACTTCCAGGCCGTGTACCAGGCAAACCGCTGCCCGGGCCCACCTTCCTTGGCCCCACGTCCCTCTTTGTTTCCAGCATTGCCCACCCAGGTGACAGCCTTTGTGGCCCAGGTGGTCTACCTTGGCGCTATCCCCCTCACTTCTTTCAAGCCTCTATTTGGTGGCTGCTCTGAACCACACTGGACCAAATGCTCTTCACAACAGAATGCAGAGCTGTGTACCTCACATGCTCCTTGGGCCCAGGGGGGTGGGAATGGGGCATTGCTGAAGACAGACCATGTGTCGTTGAGTGTTTTCATTAGCACCTGCCGACCCACCTCTGTCTGCCCCGAGTTGCATTCCCGAATCACTGTCCATCTGCCCATGCCCAGTCTGTAGGTGAAATGGGGTTCCCAGAAATGCAGGCAGCATGACCATTTGGGGAACCTCCTACTGTTCACTCGCTCTCTTACAGCTCTTGCCTTTGCTACCCAAATTCTCAGCACTGCCCTTCGGCTGGGGGCGGGGGTGCCCGATAGGCTCCACTGCTCTCTAGAACCTGACCGCTCCAATGACTCGGCCTGTTGGGGAGGTGCCTCTGCCATGCTGGGGAAGGCTGGTCCCGTGTCCCCACCCCTGTCCATTTCAAGGACTTACAGCAGTTGCATCCTGAGATTCTGCAGGAAACTTCCAATGGTTTTCTGCTCGGCCCCACATCACATGGGAGAGAAGGGGAAAACTGGGGTGACTGGGCAACGAGTGTGCATTTCAGGACTCAGAACACTAAAAGTGTTCCTGCTTTCATGTTTCTCTCATTGTTCTACCACATCTCCCCACTCTCTTGTCTCTCTCATCAGGGTGAAGTAGTGTGGGCAGTAGTGTTCCACATGCTTGGTGTCTGTCTCTGGGGACATCATCCTGGGGCCATACCACAGACTCTTGGTGAGGTCTCAGGCTGGGTGACTCAGCTGCCACTTAGCTACAAAGTAGGCTGTGGGAAACCAGGGTGAGATTCTGGTTGAGGAGATGCAGTTGGTGGCAGTCCTCTTGCCTTGGACCATGCTCTGTGCCTCAGATGGCAGTAGGGGGGTTCTTCTCAGTCCAACATGGTGAGTTTGATTCAACTGAATGGTTTCTCCATTTCTGCTCCAGCTCCCTCACTGTCCAGTCTTCCCGAAGCACCTACGGAAATCTTTTTACAACACAAGCTGGGTCATGTCCTCCTCCCCACGTTAAGATGCTCTTTATCAAGTTCTCTCTTTATCAAGAACAAAATCCAAACTCCTTCCCAAGGCCCAAGAGACCATGGCTGAACTGGCCCTTGCCTACCCTGACAAACTCACCTCTTTCTCCACCCCCCTTTTCTCTCTGCTCCAGCCACACGGAGAGGACTTTGCTTTTCACCGACACCTGTGTTGGGGTCTCGGCACTCAGGGACTTGGCACGCTTTTTCCTAGAACATTAGATAGCCGCCTCCTTGTCTTCATCTGGGGCTCAGCTCAAATGCCACGTCCTCAGCGTGACCTTCTTTTGATCTTACTGGATTTTCCTAGGCTTTGCTGTCTCAGATTTGCTTGTGGACACTGTTCCAGATTCCAAGTGTGGCTTAGGTCTACTGAACAGCTAGAGGTGGTGCCCTGGTTGGCAGGCCACCTTGTAGGGCTTCATATAGGGGGATTTAATAGAAAAACACCTTGCAGTAAGCATGCACACACAGCTTACAAACAAATGTGCCAAATAGCATGAACATTTAACATGGCTCTGCTCCCTAGTCCTTTACTCGTGTCTGTCATATGAGCCTGGATAAATATTTGGTGTTTTGTTGAACCAAGTTTAATTGAGTACATTATTGGACAACATTCAAAACCCCAAGGCCAAAATATCTGGGGAAATTGGGCAGTTCCAGAAATTCTTCACAGCAGGATTCAGAAAGACTTCATAATCTAAATATAGCTAGTTACCATTGCCTCCAGTGACCAAACAGATTCTTCAATAGAGAGGATGGTCTGCCACCTGGTGGTAGCTTTTAGCATCGCTCCCCAGTAAACCATAATGAATTGGTTCAACGTATCGCAGAAGGTGAGGGCCGACAGAGTCCCTGTGTTACGACTACACTTCTAATCACTAAAAGAGAAAAACCTGACAAAGAATTTAAAAAAATTAATTTCGGTATAGTTGACGCACAATGTTACATTAGTTTCAGGTGTACAACATTCTGATTCAACTTCTCCATACATTATGCTATGCTCACCATCTACTGTACAACACTTTTACAGTATCATTGACTATATTCCCTATGTCGTGCCTTTTATTCTAGTGCCTTATTCATTCCAGAATTAGAAGCCTGTGTCACCCACTCCCTTTCACCCATTTGCCCATCTCTTTATGCCCCAAAATATTTTTAAATGGTTTGTGAAATCTTTTATATGAGGCATCTCATAACGGGGTAAGGAAAGAAGGGAAACAAAAATCTGTGGAATATGTATGTGAACTAGACATTCTACATAGATTACTTCTTGCTACAACAGCCTTGTAATATAGACTCTTATGCCTGTTTTACAGACCATGAAACCGATACTCAGAGACCCTAACATGTTTCTCTGAGATTAAACAAGAAAATAAAGGGCACCGCACAATTCTTTCTGGCTCCAAAGCATGAATTCAGGCTTTTCTATTGCATTTCCCCAGACATTTAACAGATGACCTTTTAAAAAAGTAACTTCATTGCTGTGTAGTTTACATACGATGTAATTGTATGTTTTAACATTTTATGTTGAAATATTTACACATTTACAGGGAGTTGGAAACATTTTACATCTTCCAAACTACAGGAAAATTTCCAAACTGGAAATGGATGTTGGTACAGTGTTTATGTATGTTGTTTTATCCTGCGTGTGAATTCATGTAACCTCTCAAGAGACCAACTGTTCCAGCACCACAAAAACCCCCTCTATAGTCACACTGTTTTGTGAGAATCTCAGCCTATCAACGGCGATGCTGTTGGCTAGAAATGCCTGTTCCTCTCACTCTGTGAGCCCCCACAGACATTTCCCCTTTTGGAGCCAATGGTGCGGCCAGACTGGCCCTTGTGGTTTTTATTATGCCATTAAACACACCTCATCAACTATCATCAGAGAACTTTGAACAAAACAAGGTTTGTTACTCACAAGTCCTGGAGGGTATCCTGCTTGTCCAGGGCCACACAGTGAGGTTGTGGGTAGAGAGAAACAGCATGGACCGGGTGCTCTGCCTCTATTGGGGTTGAGGGTGGGGTGCCTGGAGTCTGAGGTTCACCCTTTGGGGGAACGAAAACACAGGAGGGAAAAGCAGGGTCACTCAGATGGTCAGTTATCTGGGTCAACCAGGACTTTCTAAAAGGGGAACTTCATGGGTGGGGCAGCTTGGTTCTTTATCTAGTTGTGTACTTGGCAATGTGTTAATTGGAGATGGATGTCTCTGCAGTGGAAAAGCTTAATGGCAGGCACTTACATTATGATAAAAAAAAAAGTGACTGTTAGGCATTGACATGCACACACTCACACCTCTCTTGTCCGCCATTCCTAAAACCTGGCACCATTAACCTGTTCTACAATGTCGTTTGACAACATTATTTAATTGGAACCAGGCAGTATGTGACCTTTTGAGATTGGCTTTTCTTCACTCAGTATAAAGCTCTGAGGCCCATCCATCTTGTCGTGTGTATTGATAGTTTGCTCTTTTGTGTTGCTGAGTCTAGTGCCATGGAAAGGATGTGCCACAGATTGTGTTACCATCCACTCACTGAAGGACATTTTAGCTGCTTCCAACTATGTCTTTTCTTATTAGACATAAAGCTTTTGTTGGTTGCCTGGGTGGCTCAGTAGGTTAAGTGCCTGACTTCGGCCCAGGTTATGATCTCCTGGTATGATCTCCCTGCATCAGGGTCTCTGCTATCGGCATAGAGCCTGCTTTGGATCCTCTGTCTCCCTCTCTCTCTGCTCCTATCCTGCTCATTCTCTCTGTCTCTGTCTCTCACACACACAAATAAACATTTTTAAAAAAGAACACTTTTGTGAACATTTATGCCTAGGTTTTTGTGTGGACACGTTTCCATTTTTCTGGACTAAATGCCTAGGAATACAATTACCTGGTCATATTATAGTTAAATGGCTAGAGTTTTTAAAAGTTTTTTTTTTAATGGTTATTTATTTATTTTGAGAGAGGAGGAGAGTGTGTGTGTATGTGTACACAAGTGGGGAAGGGACAGAGAGAGGGAGAGAGAATCCCAAGCAGGTGAAAGGAATGTCTTGTGTTATTCATTACCATCTCCTTTCATCTACATCTGAGGTCAGGTTAATGAAGTGACTTTTAGAAAGCCCCTAAAGATGGGAGGAGGGCAGGGTTGGGGAGAAGCTGCTTGCTGGGGGAACCAATCTTGTGATCGGAAAGTTGGAACTTTCAGTCCCACTCCCATCTCAGGGGAGGGGAGAGGGGCTGGAGACTGTTTAAATACCAATGGCTAGGGATTAAGGAATCATGCCTATGTAATGAAGACTCCATAAAAATCCCTAAAATAAGGGGTTTGGAGGGCTTCCAGGCTGGTCAACAAGGGCAGCTGCTGGGAGAGTGGTGCCCCTGGAGAGGGCACGGAAGCTCAGAGCCCTTTCCCGCATTCCTGGCCCCATGCATCTCTTCCATCTGGCTGTTCCTAAATTTTATCCTTTTATAGGAAACTGATAATCTAGTTAGTATACTGTTTTCTTTTTTTTTTGTTTTGTTTTGTTGTTTTGTTTTTTATTTATTTTTGAGAGACAGAGAGAGACAGTGTGATCAGGGGAGGGTCAGAGAGAGAGGAGGATATAGAATCTGCAGCAGGCTCCAGGCTTGAGCTAGCTGTCAACCCAGAGCCCGATGCGGGGCTCGAACCCATGCACTGTGAGATAATGACCTGAGCCAAAGCCGGACGCTTAACTGACTGAGCCATCCAGGTGCCCCAGTAAACTGTTTTCTTGAGTTGTGTGAGCTATTCTAGCATATTATTGAACCCAAAGAGGGGGTTGTGGGAATCTCCAGTTTATAGCCACTTAGAAAGAAGCCTAAGTGATAACCTGGGACTTGTGATTGGCCTTGAAGGGGGTGCTTTTTTTTTTTCAAGTAATTTTTTTTGGTTAAAGTTTGTTTATTGGGGGGGCATGAAGGGGGGAGGGGCAGAGAGAGAGGGAGAGAAAGAATCTAAAGTAGGCTCTGAGGTGCTGTCAGCGCAGAGCCTGATGGGGGGCTTGATCCCACAAACTGTGAGATCAAGACCTGAGCTGAAATCAAGAGTCGAGTCAAATGCTTAACCAACGGAGCCACCCAGGTGCCCCTGAAGTGGGGGCTCTCTTGTGGGAACGAGCCCTTCACCGGTAGGGTCTGCACTTACTCCAGATAGATTGTGTCAGAACCGAATTGAATTATAGGACACCCAGTCGATATCTGTATAGGGTCAGAGAACTGGCTGGGGTAGGAAAATACCCACACATCTGGTGTCAAAAGTCAAGTATGGAGAGTGGCAGTAGAGCAGAGAGGAGGAAGTTTTCCTTTTCGGGATCTTTTAAACAATTATAGTTGTATAGTTTACATTTAAATCTATGAACCAGCATGAATCAATTTTTTTGTATGAAGTGTGAAGATTAAATTGAGGGTTTTGTTTTTGTTTTTGCCTTTTAGTTGTTGTTTGTTTTGCTTAGAGTTATTTGTGGTAGGCTGAATAGTGGCCCCTCCAAGGTGTCTAAATCCTAATATCTGGAACTTGGGAATGTTACCTTATATCGCAAGAGGTATTTTGTAGATGTGATTAAGTTAGAGTTCGGGGGGGGGGGTGATTATTCTGGATTGTCCATGTAGGCCAGGTGTATCCACAAGTCTTCTACAAAAGGGAAGCAAGAGATGAGAGTGAGCAGTAGGAGATGTGACCATGGACCAAGATGTTGGAGCGGCACCTGAGTGGCTCAGTTAGTTAAGTGTCCAATTTTGGCTTGGGTCATGATCTCATGGTTCTTGAGTTTGAGTCCTGCATTGGGCTGTCTCCTGTCAGCACAGATCCTGGAGCCCACCTCAGATCCTCTGTTTTCCTCTCTTTCTGCCCCTAACCTGTCTCACTCTCTCTCTTTCAGGAATAAATAAATATTTTTTAAAAATGATGGAATGATGTAGAGGGGAGCCAAAAGCCAAGAAATGCAGGCAGTCTTTACCAGTGAGTACAAAGACAGGACTAAAAATTAATTCTTCTAACTCAATTCCTTTTTCTTTCCATTACATCACATAGTTCTATAGGATGTTATATGTTAACCATATATGTTATATATGTTAAATCATATTTTGATAAACCGTTAGCAATTATACAATTTCTGGGTTGTGCAAAATTTTAATATGTTAATTTTGTCCATTCATCATCCATCCATTCTTTCATTCATCCATTCAGCCATCCAATAATCATACACTGAGTGTCTGCCTTGTGCCAGCATAAAGCCCTGAGGATATGGACTTAAGAAGGGTGGGCTCAAGCCCTCAATCAAGGAACCTGCCCTCTAAGGGGGCAAAAATAGGCATAGGCACATAGTGTGTTTCTGTGTGAAAAGTAGTGATATGGTAGGTTTATTCAGTAGGCAAGGCCTGAGCTGGGTCTTAGAGGATGAGTAGGAGTTAGTCAGATGACAGTGCAGGCTGGGGACATGGCAGGGTTGTGGAGAAGACACTCTAGGTGGAAGCACCAGGTCTTCCAGAGGCATGATGGCGTGACAGCGTGGTGCACTGGGGAAACTTCGTTGGCTGGCCACAGTTGGTGCTTGGTCCCTGGGGATGCTAGTGAGGGAGGCCAGGGCTGACAGAGAAGGCAAGGGTCAGCTCATGGAAAGCCCCTTCACACCTTGTTAGGAAGTTTGGAACTTAACCTGAGCACCATGAGGGGCCATTGTAAGATTTAAGCAGGAATAACATGATCAGATTTGGTTTTTAAAAAAATTGCACTGACGGTCATGGAAGAGAGTTGAGACTGGGGAAAGGGACAGAAGTTATGAAGCTCTTGTGGTGATCTAGAACTGACAAGGGCCTGGACTGGGGAGGGACCTTTGAACATAAAGACAGGGTCTGGGCCAACTGTTACAAGGGATGCAGGGCATGTAGGTAGAAAGTGGTTAATTGGATGTAGTGAAAGAGGGGCCTGTTCCTGAAACCCTGGCTTGGAATTTGTCTATGTATTCATTACAATGATTCTTGTTTGTCAGTTGTCTAAATATATCATCTGCAGGGAAATAGAGACATTCACAATGATCTGGCATTGGTCATGATAGTACTTAACCAGCATAGGATTGTAAATCAACTTTCCCTTGCTTTGTGTCAAATATCTAGAATGCAAATTGCCCACAAAAGCACTTTAATTCCAGCTATTTTTTTCCTTTACCACATTGCTCATTCACAGACCATGCCCCTGGCATTAGCAGAGGGTGGCTCTGTAAACAGTAGCTGCCGACTCATTTTAACATTGTATACCTTCTTTAATGTATTTATAACTCTGCCTGTTTCCAGAAGGAGTTCAGAACAGTCTGCTTTGAACCACAAATACAATAAGGGTGAACACAATAGCAAAAGATTGATAGAATTAGTACTCCAATGCACAAGTGGCCATCTGCTATTTTCAGCTTCCTAGCATCCGTTCCTTTCTCCCACCCAGTAACAGTACCCTAATTTTTATTTCAGCCCTCTTTTCCATCATCCTTGGGCCAAGGTGACTCTAGATTCTAAAGAATTTGAGGCTCAAACTAAACAAAACTCACCCTACCTCCCACCTCTGCCCCTGTTGGTTCCTAGCGGGCATATTCCCTACATTGGTCTGATTAAAGTGAAGCTGAAGGCTTTTGCTCAGAGGGTAGAAATGTCTGGAGACACTGTTGGTCACACAGCTGCAGGGTGTGGGAATGCTACTAACCTCTAGTGAACAAAGACCAGGGATGCTGCGTTTCCTTCAAACAAATAATTGTGTAGTTCACAACATCCACAGCGCTGAGTCTGAGAAGTCCTTTGCCAATTCCCTATAGCCTTAGAGAGATAGCATCTGTGGGAGACTTAATGTTAGCATTGTAGGGAAAATTTTATGCTTTGGTAGAAAACTGCATTGTCTAGATGGTTAGAGGACACTCCTCCGGGTTATCCGATTCTACGAAAGCTATTTCGAAGGTCTGTAAGCTATAGATAACTAACAGCAATACACAATTCTCCCTGTTGGGAGTCTGCCATCTATAGTCATTCTTCTCTATGGTCATGGAAAGTCTGTTTAGCAGAGGTTCAATTGATGTCCCCGTCCCACTGTGGAATAGGTTGTTTTGTCCCCACCGGCATGTTCATTTCAACATCCCAACTCCTTATAAATCTGTGATTTTTTTTTTAACTTTAAACTGGTTGTAACACCTCACTTCATGAGTTACCTGGAACAGTAAACAATGTATTAACTTTTGACCTGTGTAAGAGTCCTGCTTTACCTATTTTTGTAGACTTCTTTTTTAATAGCATCATCCACCTTTGCGGTGCTAAGGGAATGGGGTCACTTTCATTGGAAGATGATCTGGTCTCAGCAATGGAGGCAGGAACCTGGACTTGCATGTGAGCTTCCGAACAACAGGTGTTTGGCTGTGTGGCCCATTGCTGTAGTTCTAGTGTCTAGAGCAGCACCCAGCACGCACTAAATGCTCCATAAGTATTTGTTGAATGAATATATGTGACAACCAAATGGACACTGTCTGCTTAGGCTGAATAGATGGAGAAGAAAAGGGAATGGGAAGACATTTTCTCCATGGGAACAAAGAAGGGGAGATTTCTTTAAGGAGAGGGAAAAAATTGATAATTTGTGTTCAATGTTGTAGGGTGTTAGCAACTTGGGGGAGGCCTTACATCGCTGGTGTCTGTCTTATTTGGTGCATATTGCATGATTCAGTATAGGCAGTAGAGCATAATTTGAAAGAACAGTGGTGACTTCTCTCCTTAGTGGATAGTGTGGCTTTGGGATAAATGTATGTCTTTCAAAGACTTCTGGTGTAAAAGTTAAAGGCATTCACAAAATACAGAAGGTGCAGCACTGCCTATATTTTGGTCTCAGGTGAATATATAAGGAACAATACAAGGTCATCTTAAACATACTGGACAAATAGGAAATGTGCAAAAACTTTTAAATCCACCAGCTGTGTTCCATTACTGAAAAAAAGGTTTGAGCTTCGGAAAAGTCTGATCATAGCGTTTGTTACTTAATAGCAGGAATTTTCCTGTTAACTAGGAGGAGCACACAAAAGGTTTCTTGGGACCTGAACTCTAAAGGAATTTGTTACATGCAAATGTTCTGGAACATGCAAAAATTAATCTAGATACAGACTTTATACCCTTCACAAAAATTAACTCAAAATGGACCACACACCTAAATATAAAGTGCAAAACTATAAAAGTAGTTTTTAAAAGCAGGGGGAAACATAGGAGAAAATCCAGAGGACTGTGGGTTTGGCAATGATTCTTTAAATGCAATACCAAGAGCATGAGACATGGAAGAAAGAATTGATAAACTGGACACTGTCAAGAGAATTAGGAGACAAGCCACAGACTGGGGAAAAAATATATGCAAAAGACATCAGATAAAGGACTGCTGTATATACATACACAGCTCTTGAAACTCAACAATAAGAACACAGACAATATGATTTAAAAATGGGTTGGGGTACCTGGGTGGCTCAGTTGGTTAAGCATCCAGCTTCGGCCCAGGTCATGATCCTGCACCTCGTGGGTTCAAGCCCCGCATTGGGCTCTGTGTTGGCAGCTCCGAGCCTGGAGCCTGCTTCGGATTCTGTGTCTCCCTCTCTTTCTGCCCCTCACCTGCTTGCACTCTGTCTCTCTGTCTCCCAAAAGTAAATAAACATTTAAAATTTTTTTGAAAATAATGGGCCAGCTGCCTTAACACACACATCACCAAAGAAGATACACAGATGGCAAATAAGCATATGAATAGATATGCCACGTCATAGGTCAACAGGGAAATGCAAATTAAAATAACCATGAGATACCACTACACACCAATCAGAATGGTCTAAATCCAGAATGCTGACAATGCCAAATGCTGGCGAGGGTGAAGGGCAACAGAAATAATCATTCATTGTCAACAGGAATGCAAAATGGTAGAGTCACTTTGGTTTTTGTTTATTTATTTATTTTTTAAATTTAAATTTTACTTAGTTAACATGCAAAATGGTACATCCACTTTGGAAGGCAGTTTGGTAGTTTCTTACAAAACGAAACCTCCTCTTACCATATGTCCCAGCAATTGTGCTCCTTGCTGTACCCAAAGGACCTGAACACTTACGTCCACACATAGATCTGCACACAGCTTATGGCAGCTTTACTCATAATTAACAAAATCTGGAAGTAACTAAGATGTCCTTCAGTAGGTGAATGGACAAAAACCATGGTACATTCAGACAATGGAATATTATTCAGTGTTAAAAAGAAGTGAGCTGTCAACTTAAGTGCATACTATTAAGTGAAAGAAGCCAATCTGAAAAGGCTACATAGGATAGGATTCCAGCTCTATGGCATTCTGAAAAAGGCAAGCTATGGAGACAGTAAAAGATCAGTGGTTTCCGGGGATCAAGGAGGAGGGAGAGATGAAAAGGCAGAGCACAGAGGGTTTTGAGGGCAGTGAAACTACTCTGTATGAAAGTTCAGTGGTGGATACATGTTATTGTACATTTGTCTATATCCACAGAACGTCCAACACTGAGGGTGACCCATAATGCAAGCTGTGGACTCTGGGTGATACATCAATGTAGGTTCATCAACTGTAATAAATATATTGCTCTGGTGGGGGACGTTGATAATGAGGGAAAGCTATGCATGTGTGGGGCAGACAGTATATATGGAATTTTTGTACCTTCTACTCAATTTTGCTATGAATGGAAAACTGCTTTAAAAAGTAAAGTCTCTGGGCGTCTGGGTGGCTCAGTAGTTTAAGTGTCTGACTCTTGGTTTCAGCTCAGGTCATGATCTCAGGGTTCGTGAAGTCAAGCCCTGACTCGGACCCTGCACTGAGATTTCAGAGCCTGCTTGGGATTCTCTCTCTCTCCTCTTTCTCTGCCCCTACTGCACATTCTCTTTCTCTAAATCAATCAATAAATAAATAAAAATAGTAAAGTCTATTAAAATATAATCAAAACATCTGAGTCATAAACCCAATAAATATTTAGATTATCATTTAGAAAAAATTGAAGCCTGGGAGAGCCTGGACTTAGCCGACTTTAACCAACTTAAGAAAAACATGTTGATGGGGGCGCCTGGGTGGCTCAGGTGGTTAAGCATCTGATGCTTGGTTTTGGCTCAAGTCATGATCTCACAGAATACACATTCCAGCCCCGGATTCTCTTTCTCTGCTCATGCTATCTCAAAATAAGTAAACTTAAAAAAAAGAACCCACAATGCTCATTTCCTATAGCTTCTTTTCTCATTAATAGAACTTTATGTCAGGCCACTTAAATGGTATTCAGATTGTATCCTGCTTTTCTAATGGGGCAGGGGGGTGGGGTAGGAACAAATGTAGCTGACCTCAGGTCTGTTCCTCTCCTGCTTCACCCTTCCCTGGTGTGGTGATGCCAGGCCCAGCAGCCTCTACCCGAAGTCCCTCTCTCCTAATGTGGCTGAGCCTCGAGTCAGGGAAATCGGCAGGAAACGCTTGCTGTAAAAGACATCAGGAATGCCATGCAGAGCATCCAACGCCTGCAGTGTGCTTCTTACATAGCCGACAGCTTCCCGGAGACAGGAAAAATATTTGAGACGGAATTATTTTGATCTGTTGTTTTATCATTGTTTTCTAGTAAAACTATTTCTTGAACTCTTAAAACTGTTTGTAAACTAATCAAAGAGGGAAATTATTCTGTGCCATGACTGAGGTGGAGTGGGGGTGAGGGTGGAGAGTTGGTGGACGAGGGGAAGGAGGAGCCAAGGGCTGATGCCCTATATTCATTCAAACAGAAGACATGTTTTCTGTTTCTATTCTAGAAGGGGGAAATACAGGCAATAAACAAAGAAACAGATTCCTTAACAAGATGATGTTAGAGCAGAATCAGATGATATGATGGGCATGGGGTGGGGGCTGGGAGGGGCTGAGGATTGGGGCAGGGGTACTTCATTAAACAAGCAAGGAAGATCACTTGAGCAGGATAGACCTGAATGAGGTGAGGGTGCCAGCTGTGTTAGGATCCCTGGCTAAAGGTGCAGTTAGTCTTAGAAAGGGCCCCTCTGTCTTCTCTGGAGAACTCACTGATATACTGAGGTGGCAGAACAGGTTACTTTCTTTCTTGTCTCCTTTTTGAAATGAGGCACAAATCCACTCCTCCTTTGGGGCTGGGTACCTAGTAAATCAGACTGATGCTGTTCAAGGCTTCACAGAGACAAATTCACAAATACAAGTTCTTTGTATATAGAGTGAGACAAATGAGGTAATATATACGGATCCTCAGCCAAGGAATGGGACAAGTGCCGTAAGCTTCAAACAGGAGAAGGGCAATTCTCAGGGCTGTAAGAGAGATTGTAAGGACGCAGGTCTGAATCAAACTGACTCCATGAGAGGCTTCAAGTTTCCCTCTGACCTTGGAGGCCTAAGTGTTGGTTTCTCAGAATCATTAGACAATAAAAGGACACACATTGCCCAAGGCAGGAGGGACCACCCTTGTAATACCCTTAACATTTATAAGGGCAGGCCTAGAGATAGAAGCTATAATCACTTATTGCTTAAGGCTAGTTACACTCTACGTGAGGGTCCTGGGTCCTGGGTCCACTCTGTAATTGGTTAACACTCTAAATGTTGTGATTGGGTCACTGTACCTGTGTCACGATTTCCTGTAACTCCCCCTTCCCAAACCCATAAAGGCCCTACCCCGCCTTTGTTCGGGGCTCTCAGCAGGGATCCACTGCACTGGTAAAGTCTGTGAGCCCAAGTTTAGGCCCAGCCAGCCTAAGCCCATAATAAAGCCCTTTGCTTTTGCATGCGTGACTCAGTCTCCCTGGCAGTTTCTGGTTTTTGGGGACGATATTGAAATCTTGGGCATAACAAGATGTTTGGTAATTAGATGTTTGTGCTGCTATGCAGATGAGTCAGATAACATTTATCATTTGGATAACTTATTCTAGAAAAGACACCCAATTTAGATACTTCTAGGCAGTTAAGGGAGGGGCAAAAGTTTCTCTCGAGTTCTTCTGGGTCTGGATTGCTTTCAGTTCAAAATAGTCCACTTGACAAAGTAGCATATTTTGGGGACACCTGCTTTGAATCCTTTCGTAAGTCATCATGAAAGTTCCTTGGTTAACAGCAGAACCATGCTACTTTCCTTGAGATTTGCAGGCCTTGAGGAATGAAGGCCCAAGCTTTCCCAGAAGATAAGGCCTTACTACATTCACAAACAGCCGCCACTAAGGCCAACAAGTCTGTTTAGCGTCATGTCCACTATAGGACTAATTGCCTGGGCACCTGCTTCTCTGCACTTAGCCCTCCTCTTTTTTCCAATGCCTTCCCCTTTAAAACCCTTTGGCTTCGCCTGATCGGTGAAGATGGTCTTTGAGAAATTAGTCTACCAGCTTCCCAGGTTGCTGGCTTCCTGAATAAAAAACAAAATAACCCTTTTCTCCCCCCACCGTTACTTGTCCCTCGAATATTGATTTTTCCAGCATGGAGCAGCTGAACCTGAGTTCAGAACCTATTCTCTGTCCAATAACAAGCCCGCGCAAACCGCTTTGTGCATTCCCCCGGGGAGTATCTAAATTAGTCACTCTCAAAAGGGGGCAACGTCTCCAAAACAGCGACTGGCCGAAGGACTCCACGGCCACGTTCCCACTACTGGGAAAACCGACAAGGTCAGCTCTACCACCCCTTTCTCGGTTTGAGGGCAGAAAGAACCCGCCCTCCCCCTCCTCCCCGGCCCACCCAAGGGCGGTAAAAACGCCTCTCTGCTGGGTGTTACGCCTAGGCTACTAGGGTGACACGCGCCTGCGCGCGAAGCTCGTCGCGGGCTATTGCGCGCTAGTCGCGCAGCATTGTGGGGCTGGTAGTCCCCATTGGTGCGTGGGTTCTAGCTGCCGAAGCCATAGAACTACACTTCCCAGCAAGGGTTCCCGCAGCAGCAGCAGGCGAGAGCCGGTGCGTTAGCGACCATACTTCCGGACGAACCGGGGGGCGGGACCGTGGTGGAGGCTGGAGCTGGGCGTCGGGATGCAGCGCCCCGGGCCCTTCAGCACCCTCTACGGGCGGGTCTTGGCCCCGCTGCCCGGGCGGGCCGGGGGCGCGGCCTCTGGTGGAGGCGGGAACAGCTGGGGTGTCCTAGGTTCCCACGTGCAGCCTCCCGGGCGCTCGCAGTCCGGTACCCGCGCCGGCGTCGGCCGTATAGGTACCCACGGCGGGGACGCCAACAGCGCCTGCCCGGCCCCTTCCTCGACGATGTCCAAGGCCGAGGAGGCCAAGAAGCTGGCGGGCCGCGCGGCCGTGGAGAACCACGTGAGGGTGAGCAGCTCCGGGCGTGGGTCTCCTGTGCTCGGCGTGACGGGCTCAGATTGCTCGCTCTGGGCGGGGGCTGCGTGAAAAGAGGAGAGGGTGCACACTTTATCCGGGTTTAGATTCCTCCCCCCCCCCCCCGCCCCCTTTTCCTTGCTCCTTAAAGGTCTTTTAGATGTGGGATCAGTTGGGGGCGAGTTTCCTAAAAGTTGAGCTTTCTAAGAAGACTCCTTCCTTGTCTAGCCGGGTAACATTTTGCAAAGTGGAGTCTGGCGGTGTCTGATGTGTTTGGAGTGGGGCTAGAAGGGACGTGCCGTGCGGCTTCCTTATCAACAAATGGCAAATGGAGTTCTGAGGCTGCCAAGAGATCTTCACTTCTCTTTATTGTGCTGAAGCCCGGGGTGAGCCGCTTTGCAAATTGCGTTGGAATTTCACTTCTAAGGAAGTTCTTAGCTTGGCGCGCGCCAGGTCTTGAGTGTGCTCGCTAGTGAAAGACAGGAAGACTCAGGCTTTAAATCTCCTGCGTTTCATAGGGCTGGGTGGGCGCTTGGATTTTGGAGGGAGCTGTTTAAGGTTGCGGCGCAGAGTCTAGGTGTTACCGGTGAGGTCGTGGCCCCACTTGTTAAGTGGCGGGTGTGGTGCTGTTTTGTAAAGTCTTTTGAATGGATTTACCGTCATCAATCAAGTTAATTACCTTAATTGTGGCACTTTTACGAGCCAAGTGGAGTATCTTTGCCCTTTGGTGGAGTTTCCTGGGCTTTGTTGGGTTTTTGGTCTTTCTCTTCTATTTTCTTATAAAGTGGTGTCGGAGTCTCTTTCTCCTTTAATGATAGTTCTTTACATTTGTTAATGCTTCATCCTACAGAGTTCCTTTCCATAGATAGATGATGTTTGATCCACAAACAGCTTGACTAAGTGGGAGGGACCAGTGTGGTAACCTGTTTGTACAGACCTGGCAAGTTCTGTAGAGGAATGGCCAAGAATCCTCCAGGACGCAAACTGAGTGACTCCTGTTCCAGTGCCCTTCCACCAGTTCCACAGCTGCTTCTGTTCTGGTGTATTTTGTTACAAGTCTGGTTAGCAGTGGAGTTTTCTATGGGAATCCTCAGAGACAATGCAAAATGTGTAGTCTGGCTCTGCTTTTGGGATTCAGTGCCTCAGCTGAAAAATTGGAACAGTAAGCTGAAATTCAAAATGCCTGTATACAGTGAATAATTAATAGACGGGTAAATGAAATCTGTACATATCCTAGTTTTCCTATTAACTTAGTTCCTATTAACTTGCTGACATCAGTATTCTTGACTTTCGTTTTATAATGAATGTATTTGCTTACGTTAAAATCTCGAGCCCCTACCTCAGGCTAGAGATACAAACCACTGGGTTCCAGCTACCTTATTCTGTGAAATTACAAGGTGATCATGGGCAGATCTTCATTGGCACTTTGGGGGCACCTCACCCCAATCTCAGGGGCACCCGTTTTCCCTAGGAAGCTTTTTCCTGAGATGCTAACATTACCTGAATTTTGTATTTTCTGCTTTTCAACGTTGATTTGTTCATTTCATTAGTTTGCCAGATATTTGAGTGCCTAATATGTGTCAAGCAATTGGTGTGGTCGCCAGAAAGGTGGCTCCAGGGAGAAGGAAAATCATGTCCTGGATAATTGGCAAACAGGAGAGTCAAATCTACACATTTACCTAACGTAGCCATGTGCCTAATAGTCAAAGCTTAGCTAGCTGCCCTCTCCAGGAAGAGTATCCTTTGTCCCCATCTAAGCCGTATTTTCTTCTAGTGCCTTGTGTCTTGAAATTGTTTACTCGTGTCAGTTTGTCGAGGTGGTCATGTGCCAAGTCCTGGGGCTTCCACCTTTGGAATGTTGTTAGAGCTGACCCTTCCCTTTGACCTATCACCTTTCCCAGTTTAAGCTCTCCCCATGGCCAGAGGATAGCAGTTGCCCTTATCTTGGCCCCTCTGCCAATCTGCCAAATGATGCATTAGTATCTTCTGAGGCTCTCATCTGCTCTTGTTACAGTGGCCCTCAGGTGGCATCATTTTAATGTCCATGGAACATATCTGAAGTATCTATTGTGAACCAGGTACTGGGCCAGCTGGAGAGAATACACAGATGAGAGGCTGTGGTTCTTTTCCTGAAGCCCA
Source organism: Suricata suricatta (assembly GCF_006229205.1). Lineage (NCBI taxonomy): Eukaryota > Metazoa > Chordata > Mammalia > Carnivora > Herpestidae > Suricata > Suricata suricatta. The sequence continues at coordinate 127,837,725 of NC_043703.1, forward strand.
CAGTCTTGTTTCCTTCTATAATCCTTTGTCCTCTGTGAACCAGAGCATTGGAAAAGTCAGACTACTGACATGTAGTGTGTTTTAACATCACTACACTCCACCTAAACTGCTCGCTCTTGTCTTCTGACCTTGCCTGTTGAAATCATATACGTCCTTCAGGGTTTGGTTCGAAGACCATTTCCTCCTTTCAGTTTTTCCTTAGCCTCTTAAATGTGGGGGAGATGTTTTCAATTTTGTAGTGCTTTATACCTCTTAGGTGCTTTATGGCGTCTTATGTTCCAGTCATCTGTATGTTTATCTCTCCTGTCTTCCTAAAGTAAGCTCTTAGTGGATAGTTAACCTTATCTTCGCTCAGTGTCGTCGCGGGCCTGCCTGGTAAATGTTTGCTGAGTTGATGGAGTGTGGACACAAATACGGAGATTGTGGAGTTATTGGTGCCCCTTTGCTTAGTTAGAATCTCTGGAGCGTAGGGTTCGCAGTTGCCCAGCCTATTAGTGTTCCATTGTGGTGACCACTTCCACATCTGGATGGATGGAGAACTTGGAGAGTTCTCAGCTGAACCCTTCGGGTAGCCACCCTGACCTCAGATCTGCCCGTTTCTGGGAGTATAGCCACCCAGGATGGGTTCATGGAGGGCCATGTTCTCCTGAAGGTCTGTAGCTCTCTTTGTTCACTTTGGAGCCTGGTTTTGTTTTTTGACTGGCAGCTTAGCTTAGTTTGGTGAGAGTAGCTCCATTTGGTCAGCAGAAGTATTTCCAAGTTACCTACTCGACATGGTGAAGTTCCAGTATTGCATGTATGGCATGTGGTTTAGCCCAGCAGAAGGGGCCTGTTCCTCCTGCAGAGCTTGCTTAGCGGCTGTCTGCTGTTGGGCCACCTCACAGGCAACCTTCGGCTATCTCTGTTTCATTTTGGCTAGGACACTGATTCCTGGGCCAGTCATTTGATTCCATGGAAGGAGGACCATGTGGTCCTTGCTTGCTCCTGGCAGACCCCTGTAATTCCTGGCCTTCTCCACAAAAGGAAGAAGAACCTTGCATAGAACTTGTTTGACTCACCAAAGTTCATCTGTGTGCCACCTGCCTGCTGGGAGCCTGTGAGTGACATCAGTGTATGGTAATGAGGATTACTGTATAGCTAAGTGCTGTCAGCTTCAGGTCAGGTGTGAGAGTCAGGTCGAGCCTACATAGGCATTAGTATATGAAGTAATTTTCTCATTCTTGAGGATGTTCAGCTGTTTTTCTAAAACTTATTTATTTTGAGGGAGAGAGAGAGAGATTCTCCAAGTAGGCTCAGTGCTGTCTGCGCAGAGCCCGACACGGAGCTTGATCTCATTGACTGAGATTATGGCTTGGATGGACACCAAGAGTTGGACACTTAACTGGCTGAGCCACCCATGCGCCCCCAGAGATTCAGCTATTTTGAATGTTTTTGTGTTGTGACATACCATTTGCTTGTCTTGAAGACCTTACTGTTAACGTTTGCACAGGTAGCTAAATAACTACTGGATGCATTGACTTCATGAGGGCATCACTGACGGTGGAATTCTGACCTAGAACAAGCTCTCTTCTAAGGGCCCTGCGGTCTTTTTGATGATTTGGTAGCTATGAGCTAGTCAAAGTGATTTCCATCAGGTAGCAAACAGAGACTAGTGAGTAAAGCCATCAGTAGGTAGAGGCCCGGCTGGAAGTGCTTTAGTGGCTGGAGTATTAACATTTGATTTCTTTTTTGTAGCTTTTCCCTCTGGTTGGTATTCTTTCTAATCCTTTACAGTTTGAGATGTGGTCTTGCTTTGAGAAGGACCATATCAGATATGGGCGCAGGGGCTGGCATTGGGTATTTGTCCTGTGGGGAATGAGGGGTGTTGGCTCTGGCTCTCAGTTTGTTATGAGTTGCCCCCAGGATTTTTCTTGTTTCCTATGAAGTATTAAAAAACAAAATTCAACAGTAAAATTTAAAGATCTGTTGGCTTTATTCAGTGATTCGTGAATCGGGTGGCATCCAACCTAGCACATAGGAAGAAACTGCAAAGAGCTCTGCAAAATGAAAGCCTTTTCTAGTCAGAAGGGACAGGACCTAGGAAGTTCTACTAGGCATAAAAGTAAAGGTCACTTTGCTAGGGGATGGCAGAGGTCTCTCAGGCAGATTACCTAGCTAGTGCTGAGCAGACAGTTCCTGATTGGCTTAAGATTCCATTTACAGAGCCAACACTGTAATTAAGTCAAGTCTTGGTTTGGTGATCTGGGGCTTAGTATAAGTGACTCCATTTTGGGCCTTTATTTTGTTTGTTTGTTTAAACACTCCTTACTTCCTATCAGACAAAAGATTTAGCTTTATTAAAATGTGCAGTTTAAGCTGGCTTTATGAACATGTTCTGCAGGTGAGTACTGAAAGGTTCCTGGCCAACCCCCAGGGGCAGTCAGACAGGAAAAGCTGTACAAAAAACACAGCCTAGCTTCACCCTAAGAGCAAAAAGCAGAGTTTTCTAGCTTCAGTGACTTTTCGGGGACTGATCACAGGCGCCTTCAGGTTGGTGGCTTCACAGGGAAACTTCAGGAGGGCATCAAGCCCACCATCTAGAGCCTCCCTGAAGTCATTCCAGTTTTAGTATATGTGCTGCCGAAGCGAGCACTAGAGCCTCCCTGAAGTCAGCAGAAGGGGTAGAGTCCGAAGTAACCTTCAAGGTGATGCAGGCTGGCCAGGTTAGGGAACCAGAGAGGATCCCTCAGCACCAGCCAAGAGGGTCCTTGGCTTCGCACAGGATCAAAATCAAACTCAAGCTGGTAGGAAGTGAGAGCCGTGTTTATTGAATAGTGCGAGTGATAGATTATAGCAGAATCTGAATGTCTGGGAGATCCAGGAAGGAAAGGAGAGAGATCTCATCTTTCCCTGGGGGCTGGGGTTTTTATTGAGGACAGTGGGGTGGGGGGGGGGGTTTATTGAGGACAGTGGCCTGAGGTTTGTGCCTCTCAGGCATCCAGGAGCTGGTCAAAACAGGGATGAATTCGGGATGCCTCAGTGGCTCAACTGGTAGAGCATCAGACTCTTGATTTCGGCTTCCAGGGTTGTGGGATCGAGCCCCGTTTTGGGCTCTGTGCTGAGCATAGAGCCTGCTTGGGATTCTTTCTCTGCTTCTCCCCTACTTGCTCTTTCAAAAAATTAAAAATAAATAAAAATTTTTAAAAAAGGTTGAGTGCTCAGGTGTCCTCCATAAGTCACATATGCCTCTGCCCTGGAGCTAGGAGTCTCCAAACCTTTCATGATGACCGCACCCCATCACTACTTAGATGTTATTTATTGTGTTAGAAGACTAAAGATACCATGAACTCCCTGACCTTTATGAGGAAGACATACTTTTACCCATACTAAAGGCATATCTAGGGTGGGGGTGAAAGCCCTAGTGATGAGGTTGAAGTGGTGGGGGTGAGGGTCCTGAGGCAATGGCTAATAAGAAAGAATTCTTGAGATGTCTTTGGTGCCACGGTGACTTAGAGCTTGGGACAGGACTGGTGGGCCAAAGTAGCTCTTGTGGGCTTCTGATCCATCATGCACCTGGAAGTTTGGGGGAGGGTGTGAGTGTAAAGGCAGTGGGCAGTTCCCAGGCTTTCATATGCTAAGGAAGCCTCCCCAGATACTGGAGGCCTGGCCTGTTGTTAAGCCAAAGTTATTTTTCTTTCTAGCAAAACATTAACATTATAAGACCGGTGGGAGTTCCCGGAGGAATGTTTTACTCAAGTATTTGTCAGTGGCCTGCAGGTTATAAAGAAATTTAATTTTATCTACATTTTCTTCTTGCCGTTGTTCCCCACATCACTACGGAGAGGGAGGGTGATTTTAGGGTTCCTGGAAACTGAGTCTGTGGGTTTCTAGAGATTGCCTTTTTTTTCTTATAAATCATTAAAACAGTTAGTTGCAAACTAACGGAGACTCCTATTCTGCCTGTGATCTCTGTCAGTTTGATTTTCCCTTTCCTTTCTTTTTGGGCAGTCCGGAACTCCTGAGGAATGTCACACATATCCCACCTGGGGCACAGGGGTTTTGGAGTGTTAGCTTGTGTTTTGCCCTCAGCTTGCTTTGGCTCCCTCATCACTAGCAAGAATAGAAACTAGAAAAAGGAACAAAAAAGCAGGTGGTTTTTAATTTTTTTTCATGGCGTCTCTTCAGTTTCCCTGTCTGAAGGAGATGGCAGACATTTTTGAAATAGCAAACCACATCAGCATCTGTCCATTTGATGCCAAAAGGTCCCTATTTTGCAGAAGCCTACCTCAGAATACAGGAAGAGTGGAACTTAGTTACCATTATGAGAAAGAGTCTTCTCCTGCAGTAGGGATAATGGGTAAGAGCACTTGTGAGTGAGTACAAAGGACAGGAAACAGGCCTCACTGAGCCCCCTTAAGAAAGGGGGAGAATCCCTTGAGTGGACAAAGGGCAAAGTAGGGACTCAGCTGAGGTCAGTTAGACCACAAACAGCAAAACGGTCAGGGTACTACATTTAGGAAATAACGTGGAGCTCACTCAGTTCCTAAGCAACTTCCTGCCAGTCTAAGGCAAAATAGCTAGAAACCAAAGCAAAGGTACCATTTATCAATAAGCACTTAACCAAGAATGTTTATTAAATGTTAATATAAGTCAAATCTCACACCAATCCCTTGTGACCTCAAGACTAATTATTCTCACTTTAGGGAAGAATTTCAACACCGTAAGACAAAATTTAAGAAAACGAGCAAAAGAGATGATTGCACATCCGCTCTTTGGAATGCCAGAACCTGCCTTTGCCTTCCACTAGGCTGCATAGAACTCTGTGGAGAGACCTTTAACTTGTAGAACACCCTTAGCAACGCACATAATTTTTGTCCATAGAAATGCAAATTTTCTTTTTTCTTTTTTTTTAAATGTTTTATTTATTTTTGAGAGAAAGAGAGAGAGAGAGAGAGAGAGAGAGACAGCGACAGCATGAGCAGGGGAGGGTCAGAGAGAGAGGGAGACATGGAATCTGAAGCAGGCTCCAGGTTCTGAGCTAGCTGTCAGCACAGAGCCCAACACAGGGCTGGAACCCACGGACCGTGAGATCATGACCTGAGCCACCCAGGCGCCCCTGGTCGTTTTTTAAAAATCATCTTTTAACAATATCAGTTACCTCCTACATAACTTTACTTTGAACAAGCAACTTCAAGAAGTTCCATATGCTGAAATATTTTGTGTCAAATTTCTTAGAGTTCCAGCAACTGATTAACAATCCATTGAGCAAGAGGAAGACCGTAGTGTGTCTTTTTTGTTATAAATGATGAAGTTTTGGGGTGATGGTGGGGTGGCCTAGAACCGATGGCCAAGAAAGAATTCTTGAAGATGTCTTTGGAGCAAAAAGGTGATTTTATTAAGGCACAGGACCCCATGGACAGGAAGAGCTGCACTGGGTGTTGTGACAGGTTACTCATTATGTACCCTCAGATTGGGCGGGGACAATCAGGGATACAGAAGTCTCTAAGAAACTTTGGAAGCAAGGTTTCCAGGACCCTGAGGAGCTAGCTGTTGGCTAGGGATATGCCATTTATTACCATTTAGTATAACCTCAGTCATGAGACTCTTTAGATGTAATATGGGGGGCCATAAGCTTGGAGTATGATTGCCAGCATGTATCTTGGGGTAACTGAGATAAAGGAAGTAGACTTATAGATCCTCAAGGTTGGGACAAGGTTAAGCCAAGGTTCTCTTCTGCCTCTAGCAAAGTGCCATCATCCAGATAGCTGAGCTCCTAGAGGGAGGTCACTCCACCAGTTTCAGGATTTGTCAATGGGCTGTAGGCAGTAAGGGATTTTAATTTTTCATTTGCCTTAGTTTCCCACATCACCATGACAAGCACTTAGACCCCTTTGTTCTTGCACAGCCAGGAGTATCTGGGGAATATCACACACATTCCACCTGGGGAGGGGGGTGGTGCCAGCCTGTATTTTGCCCTCAGCTTGCCCCACCCTCCTTCATCAGTGACAACAGGCCCCAAAAGTAAGTTACTTGTGTTAAGCCTATATCACCAAAAGGAGATTTAATGACAGTTTCAACCCTCCCAGAAATGGAATGTTGTATTAGTCAGTTAGGAGTTGTCAGATCAGCACCAGTTTGGTATCTGCCTGAGTGGCCCCTGCCGTCCCTTAAGGAAAAGTAACCTGGCAATAACCAGTCTGCTTTTTTGACTGCTGTCACTTCCTTGTTCACGCTTCCTTCTGGCTATAAAAGTCTTTCATTTTGTGTAGCTCCTGGGAGCTCTTTGTATCTGCCAGATTGGGTGCTGCCTGACTTGCTCAAATAAACTTAAAAATTTTAATATACCTCAGTTTACTTTTTTAACAGGAAGAAATGGTGAAGTTAGTGTTAGATGAGAGTAGAAGGTGCTGCTGATAAATTGCCATGGGCACTAGGCTACAGTGCTCTCCGGTGGTTCTGTTCAGCGCTCATGTTGCTATAAAACGGGCACAGCACCTTGATCTAGGAAGTGGCTAAAGAGCGTGTCACATATGATATTAATGAGTTTTGCTTTTTCCTCTCCCTTTTTTTGGCAGAATAACCAAGTGCTGGGAATTGGAAGCGGCTCGACAATCGTTCATGCTGTGCAGCGAATAGGTATGCTCTTGGGCTGTCTGCTGGATGTTTTGGGGGCGGTGGAGGGGGAGGAAGGGGGGTGTGTGGAGGGGGGAGGAAGAGGGCAACAACATTGCACCTGCCCAACTCTGCTCTTCTCTGAGAGGTATTCTTGGGCCTCTTTAGCCAACTTTGGGGAGTGACCTGGCCTTGAGTACTTTGCTCATGTGGAGGGCAGGGGCGGATTTAGGATGAGATCTCAGCAGAATTTTAATCCTCATCTGTGGCCCCTGGGGCCCTGGATCAAGGCTTCTAAAGCCATTGGGTCCTTCAGTCAATCTCAGGTGGACAAACTGAGCTCAGAGCAGGCTCACCCAGTCCATGACTTGGAGTGGCTATGAGGCACCCAGAGTTGGTGGCTTCTTCCTGCAGGTGCTGGCTTCTTACTGATTAAGGTGTCCCTGAGCTTAGAAAGGCTCCAGACTTATCAGCTCCTGTGGCTGCTAGACAGGTTTTACTGCTCTGCTTTTGTTTGTTAAAACAAAGCCTAGAGGAGAGACTTGCCTGAATGCTGATTGCTTCTTCTAGGTGCCAAGTGGGCAGTACGCAGGAGACAAAGTCCAGGAACACTCTGTCTTTAAAAGAGTGGCTGTGGTGATGGCGTGATGGCTTCTGGAATCCTCATTGGCTTAACACGGGCTTTTGTGTTGCATACCTTTCTACCTTAGCACTGAGTGTGTGGAGGATTGAAGGGCATGGGAATTACTGTGCATTTCATAATAGTGGCTTCTGAACCTCCCATGATGCAGACCCAATGATTAAAAAGACTTGAACTTTTAATAAGGTTTTTTTTTTGGTAAGACTGCCCTCCCTCCCCTGAAATGTACAAATCCAAAAAGAATAAGTAAACCCTGTTTAACCGCCCTCTGTGGCTTATAAACGATTATATGTATTATGCATGTAAAAAAGTAAAGTTCTCTTTTTTCTGTGAAAGACAGCTAAGACTAGAGCTAGACTGCGTAGGATATCAGCTCTGCCACCTGTTAGTAATATAATTGCCCAGTGACTTTACCTATCTGTGCCTCAGTTTTCTCATCTGCAAAGTGGGAGTAATAATTGCAACTTACCTCTGGGTCGTTAGGATTAAAATAGTTCTCAAGTACAAAAGTCTTTGAATATTGCCAGGCGCCTAGTAGTCGCAAATGCCTGGCATGGCTCTATTTGTAGTTAGTATTTACTCCTCGGGCTTTTTAGTGTCCTGGTCTTGTGTGTGCGATGCATGTTCACAAAATTTTTCACCAAGGCGGGGATACAGAATGAAAGGCAGCTGTTGGGGGAGGGGAGTAGGGAATAGACACTTCCTTTGCTGTTGGATTTGAGCAGATGTGCCCATGACAAGAAAAATAAAGTGAGGAGAGTGAAAAACCACCATCGTGGCTTTTGTCTCCACAGCTGAAAGAGTGAAACAAGAGAATCTGAACCTCGTCTGCATTCCCACCTCCTTCCAGGTAGGTCCTGCTTTCCATTCTGCATCTTGGCACTTGGCTGCTGAATCTTCTTGGGTCCCGAGTACATGGAGGTGTGGCTTTGGGTTGTGCACCAGGCTTGCTGTGGCCAGGAGAGCCAGGAGCAGGAGAGGAGTTCATTTTCTGAGGATTGCTCCTTAGAAGTGTGGCCTTTGATACACTCACTTATTCTCTATCAATATTCCAGTGTATCCCGTGGTAGCACACTGTGGTCTATGGAGAGTTTTAAAACTCTAAGCTGGTTGGATATTTGCTCCAGTATCTGGAAACTGCATGCTTTCCTTGGTGTTTAAAATTCTTTTTCAACTTAGTGTCATAATTATCTGTGGAATGAATGAGTGGAAGATGCGTGTTTGCTTGTTTTTTTACCTCCTTGCTCTCCAGTTCACAAGCAGCTTTCTCTCCTAATCTTCGAGCACCGTTACATTCTGGTGCAGCGCTACTCAGTGTTTACAGAGTCAGGATTGTCCCAGTGACAGCTGCACTGTGTCCTGTGCTGGGATTATTCTTCCTTACCTCCTTGGTGCTTTGTTTTCCTGCAAGCTAAGTAAATGCTGCCTCTGTTTTTTCATTTGCGTGGTTATCTGTGTACGCCTTACTCCTTCAGGCCCAAGCTCTTTCCCAGATGGGAAAAATCTCACTTCTTCCTAACACTTCTTTCTGGGTATTCCACTCCATCCGTTTCATCTTGGCCAGGTCTCTGGGTCTCTGGGGTTGGTGACGTGTTACCCAGCTGCACTTGGCTGTTGTCTTGAGTTCTCCCTTTGCCGCCAGGAACCATCCTTCTCTTCTTCTCTTAGATCTCCCTGTTTCTCCTCATTTCTCCCCCCATCCCCCCACCCCTTTTGTTTCTTTCGGTTTCAGTGAAGCGCATCCTTTAGGAAGCTGTCTAAGTGTGTAGGATGCCAGGTTGTTGACAACTTTGAAAATGTCGTTAATTTTTAAAATTTTAATTTTAGTTTTTACTTTTTTAGAGAGAAAGAGAAAGAGAGAGAGAGAATATTAAGCAGGCTCCACATTCAGCGCAGAGCCAGATGCGGGGCTTGATCCCATGACCCTGACCCTGAGATCATGACCTGAGCTGAAATCAAGAGATGGATGCTCAACCCAGTGAGCCACCCAGGCACCCCTTAAAATGTCTTTATTCTAGCCTTTCTTGAAATTGGTTATTTGATTTAGAGAATTATATATTAGATCTTTTCTGAGTTTTGAGGCATTTCTCTATTCTCTAGTTTTCAGTTTGCTGTTAAAGGAGTTTGATGCCATTCTGATTCTTGATCCTTTGTATGAAACCGGTTTTTTACACTCTCTGAACCCTTAAACCCTGATGTTATCTTTGTGTCCTGTGTCCTGACATTTCACCATATTGTGTCTTAGTGTGGGTTCATTTTCATCCACTCTTCGGGGTCCTTGCTGGGACATTTCTTTCTGCAAACTCATACTCTTCAATTTGGGGGAGTTTTTTTCCTATTCTTTTAATTTTCTTGCCTTTGGTTTTTCTGGTCTTTTGTTCTAGGATGTTTGTCTTGTTTTTGGTGCTCTTGGCCTGTTTTGTCCTATTATCTTTTTAGCTTTGTCTTTTCTAACCCCCCCCCTTTTTTTTAATGTTTGCTTATTTTTGAGAGAGAGGGAGAGTACAAGCCAGGGGATGGGAAGAGAGAGAGGGAGACACAGAATTAAAAGCAGGCTTCAGGCTTTGAGTTGTCAGCCTGGAGCCTGTTGCTGGGCTTGAACCCATGAGCTATGAGATGACCTGAGCCGAAGTCAGACACTTGACTGACTAAGCCACCCAGGCACCCCTCTAACCCTTCTTTTGAGCCTATTTTACTCTCATGTTTAGTTTCAAATAAGATCTCTTTTTTTGTTTTGTTTTCTGAGAGGTTTTTTTTTTTATTTGTTCTTGTTTAATGGGTTCAAGATTTTTTTTCTCCTTATATATATTTCCTCTAGGTTGCTTTTTTATAGTTTGTTGGAAGTATAATTTACATACAGCAAAATTTGTCTCTTTTTTTGCATATGATTTTTTTTTAATTTTTTTTTTTAACATTTATTCTTGAGAGACAAAGTGAGACAGTGCACGAATGGGGGAGGAGTAGAGAGAGAAGGAGACACAGAATCTGAAGCAGGCTCCAGGCTCTGACTTGTTAGCACAGGGCCTGACACGGGGTTCGAACCCACAAACCATGAGATCATGACCTGCGCCGAAGTCAGATGCTTAACTGACTGAGCCACCCAGGCGCCCCTGCATATGATTTTAAGTTTTGACAAACCAGCCAGCACAGTCAAAATATTGTTAGGTGTCTGGTCTTCTTCTTCTTCTTTTTTTTTTTTTTAATCAGGTTCTTGCTTTCTGATTCTGGCTTTCCTTAACTATCTGCTCATTCTGAAGACTGGTAGGCTAAGAAGCTGATTGGAAACTAGATTGTAGGATAAAGATGATTTGCTCCAGGTTTGTCAGCTAAGCTAAGCCCTCCTGTTGGGGAACTCCTAATATCAGGTTATTTGTCTTCTGGCTGCTCAGATTTCTCAGAGAAGACTGGCCAGTGCCCCTGTGGGAAGGGTATGTATGGCTACCTGTGTCCTGGGATCCAAGTAGATGGAGAGGCTAGAAGACCTCTGTCATTATTCTGGATATAAATTTGCTCTCAGTTTTCAGTGAAAAACCTGTAATAGTTGAGAAAGAAATGTCTGCAACACTTTGCAATATTTCTTTGTGATGCTGGGCTTGATTGTGACTTGCTTTGCCATCTGGCTGTGACCAAATGGTATTCCAGCAGAGGATCGAAAGGCGCTTTTTTGGTGAGGCCCGGCCCTTTTTGCTGCTGAAGTCATTCTGCCACGATGTGAACAAGCCCAGGTTGCTCTTCCTGGAGGATTCGAGGCTGAGCAGCTCCAGGCCTGCGAGGCAAGGCTTCTTCCCACACCTACCAGCCCGTTCCAGAGACTTCCACGGAATCATGAGAATTGATAAATATTTGTTCCTTTTTTCAAAATTAATTATTAAAAAAATTTTAATGCCAGTTTAGTTAACATACAGTGTTATATTACTTTCAGAAGTACAATGAAGTGATTCAGTGGTTCCATGCATTACTCAGTGCTCATCACAATAAGTGTACTATTAATCTGCTACTTATTTATCCACGCCCCCATCTCCCTTCTGATAACCACCAGTTCTCTATGGTTAAGAGTCTATTTTTCGGTTTGTGTTGTTTCCATTGTGTCATTTTGTGTGTGTGTGTGTGTGTGTGTGTGTGTGTACATGTACATACGTCCATCTGTCGATGGACAGTTGGGCTGCTTCCATAATTTGGCTATTGTAAATAATGCTGCAGTAAACATAGGGGCGCGTATGTCTTTTTGAATTAGCATTCTGGTATTCTTTGGGTAAGTATTCAGTAGTGGAATTATTGTATCATACAGTAGTTCTATTTTTAATTTTTTGAGGATCTTCCATACTGTTTTCCATGGTGTCTGCACCACTTTGCATTCCCACCAACAGTGTCCGAGCGTTCTTTTTTCTCCACATCCTCAACGACACTTGGTTTTTCTTGTGTTTTTTATTTTAGCCATTCTGACAGGTGGTTATCTCATTGTAGTTTTGATTTGCATTTCCCTGATGATGAGTGATGTTGAACATCTTTTATGATGTCTGTTAGCCGTCTGTGTATGGAGAATACAGAGAAATGGAGAAATGTCTGTTCAGTATTCTCTCTCTTTTCAGCCCCTTAGTTTTGGGGTAGCTACTGCAGCAAGGGCTCGCTGATGGAGGGCCCCTGTCTCCACCTGTGCCTGCAGCCAGTTCCGAGACCTGCTGTTTGACCTTCTCCAGAAAACAAATGAATAAACATGTTGCTTTGGGAGTAGTGGAGAAAGATAGATACAGCAGTTTCATAACTACCCTTTCAACCCGTGTTCCCTTTTATTCTCACATGTCTGCTTCCCAAACTTGGCAGTGCTGCGGAACCCCAAACCTTTTGGGAGGTTCTTTATGTGCTATTAGTGGCTTCTTCACTTCCTCCAGTGTTGCCTTAGGATTTGTCTTTCTTTCTCATTTTTGCCAGTTCCCATTGTACATCAGTGGTCCAGCTTTTAAAAGTTTGGTACTATTTTCTCCTCTTTTTGTTTATGTGTTTTAGAAAATTTCTTTTATTACAGTTTTACAGAGGTTTTAGGAAAGAGTTGAGCTAAATAGAGGTATTAAAATTGCTATTTTTAATTGGAGGTTTGATACTGTATTTTTAAATAACATTCTCCTAAGGCACCTACGTTTTATGGTAGTGAGTGATAAATGTATCCAGAGTGGAAAATACTGGCCAATTCCAGTAGATTCATTGGAGGAGTCATTCACAGTTCATAGGGCTTTTAAAAATTCATTTGTTCAGAGTTCCCGTTTTGGGTTTTTTCCCCCTCGACCCAAACTTATTTCATGTGAAGTTTAGCTAGACACAGACTCATGAAATGATTGAAAATGTCAAAACACTTCATGATTTACCTTTTTTTTTTTTAATGTTTTATTTATTTTTGATACAGAGAGAGACAGAGCGTGAGATGGGGAGGGGCAGAGAGAGAAGGAGACACAGAACCAGAAGCAGGCTCCAGGCTCTGAGCTAGCTATCAGCACAGAGCCTGACACGGGGCTCGAACCCACGAATGTGAGATCTGACCTGAGCCAAAGCCGGAGGCTTAACCGACTGAGCCACCCAGGCGCCCCCATGATTTACCTTTTAAACAAGTAAACCTATAGAGATTTAAATGATTTTTTGTGGATTTTTTTTCTTTAAGGTTAAAAGTTTCTGGAAGAAGACAGTAAAAAAGGTGTTTAAAAAAGCTGGACCTGGTCTAGGCCAAAAACTTTGTTTTCAGGTCAGCCTTCAGTGCATCTCAACTAGGTGATAGAAAGGAAAATACAAACTTTCCGAACATATTGTGAAATTTATGAACATAACTGCTAGTTTGCCGCATGCCACTGTCCTTAGTCACAGAGGCTTTTGGGAGCCCTGCTGTGGGATTGCAGTGACAAGGCATTGGCTTCTGTATTTTTTCCAGAAGCACAAGCTAATCATTAGGTTCACTGCTGCCTGCACTTTCAGGAGCTGGAAGAGGCAGACGTGGGTGTTTGCGGTACACCTTCAGGAGACCCCTAAGCTTGTGAGCTCAGAGTGTCTGGTATCCAGGAGAACCTGGCATCGCTCGAGCACCTGTGGCTGCTTTGTGCTGCCTAAGCCAGTGTTGGTCCGATACCCCCACAGTTGGGCTGTTGTGTGTTGTGTTGAAGTCAGTATATTGGTCTCCTAGGGCTGCCGTAACAAGGGACCACAAACCCAGTGTGACTTAACCAGGAATTTATTGTCTCAGTTCTGAAGGCTAGCAGTTTGAGGTCAAGTAGGAGAATCTGGCATCCTTTTTCTTAGCTTCTAGTGGTTTTCTGGTTGTCTTTGGCGTTGCTTGGCTTATAGGTGCGTCGTCCTGATCTTTACCTTCACGTTCACATGGCTTTCTCCCTGTGTCCAGATTTTCCATCCTGGAACACCAGTCATATTGGATCAGGGCTCAGCCTAATGACTTTGTTTTAACCTGATTACATCTGTAATGACCCTATGTCCAAATAAGGTCACATTCTGAGGTACTGGAGGTTAAGACTTCAACTTGTTCTTCTTTTCAGGGGAACACAGTTTATCCCATAACAGGAAGCTCATGTTGTTTGTGGCTCTGACTTCCCTGTGTGTGCAGGCCACTCACCGGGGACCCGTGGGGAGTCCAGTCAAAGATGGGTAGAAGGGGGAGTTGTGGGACTTGCAGGCAAATGGGAGCAGGTCCTATCCCTATGGTTCTTGAGGTCCGTGTACAGAGTTCTCCACGTTCTGGACAGGGGTATGGACTGTTTAAAGCTAGGGCAGATCCTCTCCTTGGTTTATTGCTTATTATCTGGGAAGATGAGGGTCCCAGGGCTTGCAGGAGTTGGGGTGGGGCCTCCCAGCCATATAACACTTACCCATGGCACTCCTTTCATGTGCTGGACTTGTTTTTTTGTTTTTTTTAATGAGTATAATTTGTCAAATTGGCTTACATACAATGCCCAGTGATTATCCCAACAAGTGCCCTCCTCAGTGCCCATCACCCATTTTTCCTCTCCACCACTCCCCCACCCACCTGCAGGTTGTTCTTTGGATTTATTTATTTTTTAAAAAAATTTTTTATGTTTATTTATTATTGAGACAGAGAAACAGAGCATGAGTAGGGGAGGGGCAGAGAGAGAGGGAGACACAGAATCTGAAGCAGGCTTCAGGCTCTGAGCTGTCAGCACAGAGCCCGACGTGGGGCTTGAACCCACGAACTGTGAGATCATGACCTGAGCCGAAGTCGGGCGCTTAACCGACTCAGCCACCCAGGCGCCCCTGTTCTCTGGATTTAAAACTCTCTTGTGGTGTTAAGTTTCTCAAGATCCACTGTGGGTGAAAACATATGATATCTGTCCTCTGACTGACTTATTTCACTCAGCGTAATACCTTCCAGTTCCATCCACGTTGCTGCAAATGGCATGATTTCACTGTTTCTCATTGCCAAGTAGCATCCCATTGTATATATAAACCACATCTTCTTTACCCATTCATCAGTTGGTGGACATTTAGGCTCTTCCCGTAATTTGGCTCTTGAGAGCACTGCTATAAACATTGGGGTCCACGTGCCCCTATGCGTCATCATGTGCTGGGCTTTGGATGGGGACGAGGATGGGTGGCTGCTGCTGGTGGTGAGGAGGCAGAATTCAGTTGGACATAGTGATCATTGAGGACATGCATAAAATTATAGGGATATGAGGCTCCTGTACCTGGGAGGTGTTAATCACCAGCTCCAGTGCCCAGTGTGGTGCCTGCTTTTAAGCACTCTGTACGGGTTTGTTGGATGAATTAATGCTACATTTATGTGTGTCGTTATTTACAATTAAATGGCAGAGAAGTAGAGATAATGTGTTTTTTTGAGGAAGGAAAGCCTACTCCTTGCCCAGCAAATTGGGGAGAGCTTCCCGGGAAGGATGACATTTGAGCTGGGCACATGGGGCTGGAGTTTGGGAGAAGGTAGGGGAGGAACGCCAAGACCTCAAAGAACTCCTTTTAAAATTGTTATGTTAATAGCATGTTATTATATAAGATGACTGCAATTCCATTTATAACCGGGCCTGTCCTCTCTGCTTCTTGTTCTTTTATCATTCTCTCTGTTTTCCTTTTATTCTGATTCCCTTCTTAGTCCTTAGATAAGACAGGAAGGCGGGAGACTATTTCTGGTCGTCACTCTGTCCCTAACTTACCACTGTGACCTCTCTGGGCATCCATTTCTCCCTTAAAACAGGGGTTTGCACTAGGTAACTCCTAGAATGAACTCAGAACGATTGCTTGTTTACCCACCTATTGGTTCAAATGAGGCTAACAGCTGTAAGGTAGCAAGTGTGTGTAAAATGTGCTCTCTCACACTCTGATTGTAATCCAGGTAGACAACTAAGACCTCCTTATGGAACAGTAGCACTGTCCAGTGGGGCAAGCAGTCTTTGAGCTTAGGAAATGTTAAATTAAAATGATATATTTGTACAGGACTTTTTCCTTAGGAATTCTGCTAGACCAGTTTCCTGACATTCAGTTTTTATGTTATATATCTACACGCAGTTTAGTATTATTTCTAAAGTACGTAAGATTAATAGGAAATTATTGTACATCACACAATTATATTTGCATGGTAGACTATCACATTGAACTCTGTGCAGTTTGTATCATTTTTCCAACACCATCTGTATTCAGTATCTGTTGCGATGGAACCAGTTACCCTTAAATTTAGCAGCTTAAAACAACAAACATGTATTATCTCAGAGTTGCCAGGGGTCAGGAACCCGCAGTGGTTAAGCTTGGCGGTTCTGGCTTCGGTCTCCCATGAGGGTACAGTTTAGCTGTTGGCAGGGCTGCGGTCATCTCGAGACTCGGCTGTGCGTCCAGGCTCTGTCACGGCGGTGTTGCAGGCCTTCATTCTTCACAGGCTGTTTGGTAGAGCCTCTGTTAGCGTCTCCAGGACACAGCAACTTTTCCCCCTGCTGTGTGTGATAAGAGAGGGGGCAGGGGGAGGAGGGAGGGATCTTGCTAGAGCGTGCCACCCTCTTCAGCATTCTTTATAAACTAATCTCCGCAGTATATTGAAGTATCTTGCATCGCCTCTGCTGTGTACCATTGGTCACTCAGACCAACCCTGGGACTTTGTGGGCAGGGCTTAACCAAAGGCATGCAGACCAAGAGGTGGGGATGATTATCTTAGAGGCTACTTTCCAGACTTTTCTATTAATTGTTCTTGCAGCTTCAGGGTCTGGAATTAGGGTGGTTTCTCCCGCGCTACCTTTGAAGAAATCTAGGAACTGAGAAATAATTCTGCAATAACATTTTTATTGTTTTCTCCCTTCATTATGTATTTATTCAGAGAGAGAGAGCAAGAGAAGAGAGCAGGGGAGGGACAGAGAGAGAGAGAGAGAGAGAGAGAGAGAGAGAATCTCAAGAATTCTCTTGCCAGGCTCGAACTCACAAATCGCAAGATCATGACCTGGGCTGAAACCCGAGTCAGACATTTAACTGACTAAGCCACCCAGGCGCCCCAGAATCATGGGGTTATTTTTGTTTTGAATTTGTTATTTTCAGTTAGTATTTTATTTTAGCCTTTTATGTGGAAATTTTCACACTTCAAAAAGGATAAAGAACCACATAATGAACTTTCACATACCCATTACCCAGTTTTAATAATCACCAATTCATGGCTAGGTTTTTTTTTTGTTGGTTTTTTTTTTTATCTGAACCCCATTCTTCTCTACCTTGACTATTTTTTTAAGTTTATTTTTGAAAGAGAGAAAGAAAGTGGTGTGTGCGCATGCAGGCAGAACAGGGGCAGAGCGAAGGGGCGAGAGAGAATCCTAAACAGGTTCCCCTCCTGTCAGCGTAGACCCAGTGCAGGGCTCGATCCCATGAACCATGAGATCATAACCTGGGCCAAAATCAAGAATTAGACGCTCAACCAACTAAGCCACCCAGGCGCTCCTACCTTGATTATTTTGAAATAAATCTCAGTTATAGTATAATTTCATTATAAGTATTTCATTATGTCTCTTTGGAAAATAGGCTTTTAAACATCTCAGTAATATTAAAAAATTTAATAATAATCTTTGGTAACATAAAATAACCTTTAGGGTTTAAATTTCTCCTTATTTGTCTTAATGTTTAAGACATATTTTTTTATAGTTTGTTTGATTAAGACCCCAACAAGAACCATATGTTGCAAGTTCCAGGATCTTTTTGGTTTGACTCTTAGGATTTTGGATTTGAAGATTGACATTGGTCATTTCATCCATCCCAAGAAAACTTGCCAATGGTCATGTGTTCGGTTTATTTAAGATTAGAGTTGAGACCTTCTGAGTCTTAATCTCAGGTGTTTTTCATTTTAAACAAAAAATTTTCAAGACATGCCTTTGGAAGAAAACTTTTTATCCTTTGGTCCCTTTTCTTATGGTAAACAAGGACATGAATACAGATCTCTATCACTTGGAATTGGGTGGTCAAACTCGAAGATTCAAGGTGTATTTATTCCAGCTGTGAATCCCACCCAGGGCCATGTGGTAGCAGTAATCACTGCTCTTTTTATTTTATTTTATTTTATTTATTTATTTATTTATTTATTTATTTATTTTGTCAGCCTCTTTGAAAGGTTAATATGGGGTGTGCCTAGAAATTAAATCTCAGGTCTTTCCCAGTGTGGTGTTCTCCATTTGCTGAGCTTTTCACTTAGCCGTTCTGGATATCCTGCCTTTAATACACTCTGCAGAGTGTGTATATTTTTTTGCTTATTTTTTAAATTTTTAAACATTTTTAAGTTTATTTATTTTGAGAGAGAGCGCACACACATGTGCATGCAAGTGGGTATGGGGTGGAGAGAGAGAATCCCAAGCGGGGCGACAGCCCAACACGGGGATTGATCCCAGTAACTGTGAGATTGTGACGTGAGCCGCAGTCAAGAGTCGAATGTTTAACTGACTGAGGTACTCAAACACCCCTTTTGTTTATTTTTATTCAACATTATAGCCTGGAAATCACTCTATCCATTCAGTTCTTATTTTAGGAAGTTGTTTTTTTTTTTTTTTTTAAATACTGTATGGTAATACAGTTTAGGTAATACAGTTTATGGTAATAAACTTTAGGAGTCCATGTCATTGTCTTTTTTTAAATTTCTTTTTATTTTAGAGAGAGTGTTAGTGGGGTAGGGGGTAGGGGGCAGGGGTAGGGGGGAGAGAGAGAGAATGAATGAATGAATATCTTAGCAGGATCCATGCTCAGCAGAGCCACATGTGGGGCTTGATCCCATGACCCTGGGATCATGACTTGAACTGAAATCAAGAGTTGGATGCTCAACTGACTAAGCCACCCAGGGGCTCCCATAGCATTGTCTTTTTTTTTTTAATGTTTTATTTATTTTTGATACAGAGAGAGACCGAGCATGAAAGGGGGAGGGGCAGAGAGAGAAGGAGACACAGAATCTTAAGACAGGCTCCAGGCTCTGAGCTGGCTGTCAGCACAGAGCCCGACGTGGGGCTTGAACCCATGAATGTGCGATCTGACCTGAGCCGTAGTTGGAGGCTTAACGGACTGAGCCACCCAGGCGCCCCAGCATTGTCTTAAATAGCAGGTCACAGAGGAGGAATCTTAGCCTGGCACTGGGGATCTTCATTATATGCTATTTGCCGCCTTCTGGCTCCTAGGTTGAGCTAGCCTACTTTTGCCATTCATAGAGTATCTCTCCTACTCTTAATGGGTCCAGTTGGATTTGGGAGAGAGCCTTGGTTAGGACTGTGTCTGACACTTAAATCCAAAAGAATGCTGAGAATCTTTGCCACGTGCTCAGAGTAAATGATCATGGGTGCTTCTTCTTGTCCTCTGTAGGCCCGCCAGCTCATCTTGCAGTATGGCTTAACTCTCAGTGACCTGGACCGACACCCAGAGGTAAGAGAGTTGGGTTGCTTTGTCTTTCTGTCTTTTTTAAGGCTGTCACTTGCTCTTGGACTCCATGTCTGTTGAATCTTGGAGAAAGGTCAGTGAGTCATGCTAGATTTTCTCCTGGGATTTTGAATGTTTAATCTGGCTGAGGTCACGAGAGGAGAGGTTGTTAGTTTCCAGTACATTTCCTGTGGTTAACCCTGAGGGCTCAGTATGAGTATGGTGGATCCAGGGCTTCCTGTGGTCAGTGTACAGAAGTGTAAGAGTGAGCCGGCCTGTGGGGCTTACCACTCAGTGGAGACGAGAAATAATCTGAGGCGGCCATGGACATTTGAAAACAGATTACAGTTAGGAGTTACAGCAAAGCTGGGGAAACACACAGAGGAGACTGAAGTTGAGGAGGGTGACCAGCAGACTCACAGTTAGCATTTACTGAGCCTTTCCTGTATACTATGTATTGTGCTCAGTGCTAGGCCTGTATTAAACTACTTAATCTCTAGTAGTCTTGAGGGTGCATACCATCATTATCTCATTTTACAGATGTGAAAAAGGCACAGAGAGGACAAGCCATTTACCAAAACCACGCCTTCTGTAACTGGTAGAGAGCTTAAATATGAATTTGGATGCTTCTGGCTCTGAAGCAATGCTACCTGGAAGGGTTTTGTGGGGAGAAGTAAAGTTTAAGCAGAACTGTGAAGGTGAGGGGGTGGGGGCAGGAGAGAGCAATCCAGAGAGGAGTAGATGGGAACCATGGCCACGTGGCATATGTGGACAGTGCCCAGGCCGGCCGGGGTGGTAAGGACTGAGCAGGTGGAATGAGTTGGTGCACGGTGGGAGAGGTTGGATCGCAAGAGTAGGCAGCAAGAGGATGGCAGCTTGCAGACCGAACTGCAGAGTGGGCCTCTGGTCTACTATCCTGTGTCATCCCGGAACCTGTGGGCCTCAGTGGGGTTGGTAAGAACATGGGAAGGGTTTGTTGGGGGATTTCTGTGGGCAGAGCAGTCCACAGTGTACAGTCGTGTTCAGCGCTGTGAGGAAGGTGGTTTGGGCCGAAGGTGCGCCTGCAACTCCTACGAAGAAGGCAGCCTTCCAGGCCCTGGAGAGTTGCCATGGTGTAGCCTGGCCCTCAGACAGAGCAGGGAGAAGAGGCACAGTCCGTTTCTTCAGACAAAGGGCGGGAGCTGTGAAAGGACGGAAGCACGGTGACGCTGAAGCTTTGGACATTTCCCGCCTGTGCCAGGCCAGGCAACTTGAACTGATTTGTGCCCTGGGGTTTCTTTATACAGCTCCTTTAAATAACCAGGCTTAAGGCTCCTGCCCTGTCAGTGCAGAGTTAGTAGTGAAGAGAAACATATAGCTTCCTTGATTTTAAGTTTGGAAAGATAAATGAACCCATTTTGCCCCTGACTGCTCTTGGCATTGGTGGGGGCCGTTTCCTAACAGTGAGAGTGGACAAGCCCCGACAGGTGCTTTGGTGGGGTCGTAGTGGGGGTGCCTCAGAAAATTTCCAATTGCAGATCATGTCCAGTGTGTGTAACTGTTCATTGGGTTTTCTGTGTCTCCTTGAAACTGCTTTTCTTTTTGCCACATTAGTATGGAGACTTCTAAATCCGTGGTCCTCAGCCTTTTTTCCATTGTTCCCCTCCAGTGAAATTATAAGTTTTTTTTAAAGATGTTTATTTTTGAGAGAGAGAGACAGAATGCAAGCAGGGGAGGGACAGAGAGAGAAGGGAGACACAGAATCCAAAGCAGGCTCTGGGCTCTGAGTGGTCAGCATAGAACCCAACGTGGGCCTCCAACCCACGAACCCCGAGATCATGACGTGAGCCAAAGTTAGACACTTAACCGACTCACCGCCCATGTGTGCCCCCCTGCCCAGTGATATTTTAATGCCATAGACGTACTGTGTATCTTTTCTCTCTTGGGGGGGTGATGTCACCCATGTTGGGATTGTGTACTCTCAAATAATTCTAGCTAATCCACAGAGAAGCCCATCAGTAAGAAAAGGGAGTTAAAAGCTGGGTAAAAGCTGGACTTGAGTGTGGTTTCCAGGCCCCATATTTGTTTCCTGGTGACCCGAGTGGAGTAGCTTAACCTCTCAGAGCCTCAGTTTCTTGACTGGTTACATGGGAACAACTAAAAATGGCTACTAGGGCTGCGAAGGATCTGAGGGGTTATTGCATGTCCAAGCTTTGCACAGAGCCCCGCCTCCAAAGGCCCTTAGTAGTTTCTGTGTCTTTCCTCCCTTCCCCATTGCAGATTGACCTGGCAATTGATGGTGCTGATGAAGTAGATGCTGATCTCAATCTCATCAAGGGCGGTGGGTAAGTGCGGTGGGGACTTCCTTGCTGAAGAGTATCTGCCAGTTAATCCTTAGCAAAGCAGATTGGAAGACAGAATAACCAAATTGCCACCGTGACATGTGTGAGCTCGTCTTTGTACTAGAAGTGGACAGCCTTTGGCTGGAATCTGGGTCTCTCGGTGAGATTATTCATCCTAATGGATTCTCTGTATCTACAGTCTTCTGCTGATTCAAATTTTTAACATTTTATAAATTAAGCCAAGTATATTGTTGGGGCTAGATTATTAGGTTTGTGGGCAGGGGAGTGGGTAATCTGTGTTTTAAAGCTGCTCTTAATCTCTGTGAGCACTTGGTTATATATATATTCATTCATTTGGAAAGCATTTCTTGGGTGTTTTTTAAATTGAGAGAGTATGTGAGTGAGCACTAGTGAGGGAGGAGAGGGGAGGGGAGGGGGTCAGGATCCGAAGTGAGCTCTGTGGTGACAGCAGAGAGTCGGACACAGGGCTTGAACCGCCCACCCCAACCTTGAGATCATGACCTGAGCCAAAGTCAGACGCTCAACTGACTGAGCCACCCAGGCGCCCCTGGGTGTTTCTCCAATGCTGATTTGGGGGGTAGGAAATGGTGAATCAAAGAAGGTGAAGGCTTATTCCGCTGGTTCTTAGAATCGAGCAGATCATAAATTTAGAATTTCGCCGTCCTCTCTCTGCTTCATCGCCCCCAGCTGGCAGATAGTGGACAGGACAGGTGGTTCACAGCTTGTCCTTCTCAAGTTCTAGGCCCTTCCATTCATGGCGTGCTCAGATGACTTTTCCCTGAGCACAGATGCACCTTAGATGGGGCTGTGCCTGGCCTGACTGGGGGCCATTTCTCCCAGGCACGGGCTCATGTTTTCATCGTCTGTTTCGTAGCTCGGCCTGCCAAAACACAGTGCCACAGACTGGGTGCCTTCACCAAACATTTCTCAACAGCTCCGGAGACTCTGGCATGCTGTGGGCTGCCTTGTCATGGTGCCCTCCCAGGGTGGAGAGAGAACAAGTGAGCTCTCTGGTGTCTCTTCTTACAAGGACACTAATCCTGGCAGACCCAGGGCCCCACCTTTATGACACATTTAACCATAATTACTTCCTTAGAGGCCCCTTCTTCCAAGCGCACGTTTGAGTTAGGGCTTCAGCATATGACATTTGAGAGGGACACAATTCTGTCCGTTGCACAGCATGATGGAGTGGGGGATCTTCCTTTAAGAACCGAAAATTGAGTTTCTCATTAAGTGGATTTGGTTTCCTGTATCTGACATTAGTTTTCAAATTGAGTTTGTGTCCTACCTTGTGTTCATTTGCCTCTTCCCGTCCCCAGAGGCTGCCTGACCCAGGAGAAAATTGTGGCTGGCTATGCCAGTCGCTTCATCGTGATTGCCGACTTCAGGTACATGGTTCAGTGTTCTGAGCTGTCCGCTGAGGAGGTAGACCAGACCCCAGGCCTCATCCCTATGTTATGAGGGAGGAAATAGAGAACTGGAGGGACTGTGTGACTTTCTGAGACTTGATGGCTAGGACTTAGGGCCATGTCTTGGATTTTGTTTTGTTTTCATGCTGAAGAGAGACACTGCTGTGTTATGTGTCCATTAGAAGGAGGAGGAAACAGCTTAGCAGCTTGTCACTCTTGTGACAGGAGCACGTCCTCATATTCCACTCATTTGATCCTGCAGGGAGCCTCAAAGGAAGGACGGGCCCTGCCCACGGGCAGTGACTCAGCATGCCCTGCTTCCTTTGGGCTCACGTGTGACTTGTGTTATGTATCCTGTTTGACCAGGCTCAGATCCTCTTTCAAGGAATCTGATAAAAGGTGCTTATGCTGAGCATGTTGATAAAAAGAAAATTGTGTGTACTTAAAAGATATTATAGCTTTAGAGAATAACAAACACCTGTATAATCACAAGCCAGTCATATTCAGTTTTAACATTTTCGTTGTATTTATTTCAAATACCTCATTTCTTAAATAGTAAACTACAGCCAGTGTACTTGAAGCCCTGTGTTCTTGTCTGTGCTCATGTCTCTTGCCTTCTCACTATGTCTGGATTAGGTATTATCTGTGTTGTTGAGCTTATTTATATTTATTGTATTTTTTGACTGACTTTTCAGAAAAGATTCAAAGAACCTTGGGGATCAGTGGCACAAGGGAATCCCCATTGAGGTCATCCCAATGGCCTACGTCCCAGTGAGCCGTGCTGTGACCCAGAAATTTGGGGGTGTGATTGAACTTCGGATGGCCGTCAACAAGGCAGTAAGTGGCCAGGGAGGTTTCTCAAGGGCATTCCAGGCTCTCAGCCTGGTGTCTTTTGCTTCAGTTCGGTCCTCTGTGCCTAGCCTGGGTAGCTAGCTTCTTTCTTTTTAATCAGGTTATTGGTTTATTTTAGAGTATTGGCTTTACTAGTGTCTGTATTCAAACCCCTGTAGAGAAGACTACAGTTACTGTGGTGCATATCCTCTGTACGGGTGGGGGATGGGTCTTTCTCTCTGTCCTTTGGGGTCTGGCAATCCTCAGGTGACCTGACCTTTGCACCTGTAGCCTGGACCACCATGATTAACTGTGGCTAAAAATGGGCTTTGGGAAGCCCCCCACACTGGGCAGGAAGTGTTTCAGGTTTCAAAGTGTCATTTTCTCTTTTTCCTCTTATTTCAGTCTCTTATTAAATGTGACAAGAATTTGAGTTTCTTGGGGGATATGAGCCCCTCCCTAGGAATATGCTGCAGAAACTTAGTGCAGAATGTTTCTCTTCAGCTTTGAAAGTACGCTGCATAGAACTGTTTTTTCTCTCTTACACTTAAATAACCAAACAAGCAAAACTAATAGCCCCCAAACCAATTGTAAATATTGACATAACTGTATAATAAAGTTTGAAAGATACAGAAATCATCTGTAA
Source organism: Suricata suricatta (assembly GCF_006229205.1). Lineage (NCBI taxonomy): Eukaryota > Metazoa > Chordata > Mammalia > Carnivora > Herpestidae > Suricata > Suricata suricatta. The sequence continues at coordinate 127,862,058 of NC_043703.1, forward strand.
TTCTACTGTAATGAATTTTTATATTGGTGTGGTTTTTTTCCCTGGTGTTTTGTGATGTTTATTTATTTTATTTTATTATTTTATTTTATTTTATTTTATTTATTTTTGAGAGACAGAGACAGTGCAAGCAGAGGAGGTCTGAGGGAGATTCAGAATCTGAAGCAGGCTCCAGGCTCTGAGCCAGCTGTCAGCATAGAGCCTGACATGGGGCGTGAACCCACAAACTGTGAGATCATGACCTGAGCCGAAGCCGGATGGTTAACCGACTGAGCCACCCAGGCGCCCCAATTGTGATGTTTAAAAATCAGCCGCTAGTCCTAGTGGTTGTGCAGAACTCTGAGTGTGGTTCCCTTTGTAGCTGAAGAGCCCGGAGGAAACTGTTGGAGGTCCTCTGTCACCGCTGCAGTGGTGGCCGACAAGAGCCCCAGCCTCCTGCCGTTGTGGGGCTCTTCACTGAACTCCCACCCCTCCTCCTCCAGTCGACCTGGAGGCCTGGTTTTCTTGCCTGTGACGAGTGCTCTGTCAACATTTGTGGTCCAGATGCCTTCTAGTGCCCAAAGCTGTGGAGGAATTTTGGATTAAGTAACTAAAATGACCCCCTGTTCTGAATAATAATAGTAATTCACTGTAGCCGCACTTTCTGTTTCATGGAGGAAGGTTTTATTAATTATAAGAGAAAGGGAATATACAGAATTAAACAATTACAGTAAACATAAAGAGAAGAGAAGGACAAAGAAGGGTTAATACATCAAGTTGGTAGTCAACAACATCCAACCTTCCAACATCCAGCCTTCTGGCTGGGGAGGCCTTGCAGCGAACAGCCCAGTTGGAGTCCCGATTTGAGGGTCCTGGGCAAAGCCTCCTCCCTCAGGTGAGGCTTCCAACTGACTGTTTCCCCCCAGGGCACTAGAGCTACCATCCGTGTGTGATTGTGGCTTTGGGAAGCCCCCACACCGGGGAGCAAGTATTTCAGGTTTCAAAGTGTCATTTTCTCTTTTTCCTCTTATTTCAGTCTTTTATTAAATGTGACAAGAATTTGAGTTTTTTCTCTTACCTGCCTGTCTCTGCCTACCTATGTTATATCCTTTGTAAACGTGGAAAATTACTTTCTAGGGTCCCGTGGTGACGGATAATGGAAATTTTATCCTGGACTGGAAGTTTGATCGAGTACACAAATGGGGTGAGGTGAACACAGCTATCAAAATGATCCCAGGTAATGTGAGTGGTGTTCATGAGCGTAGACACCCAAGCACTTTGTAACTGTCCCCCACCTCTGGCCATAGGAGGCACGAATGGTGTGGGGTTTTGTAAGGCTTGGTTAGAAGGAAGAATTTCCGTAGGAAAGTGGATGGACCTTGAGGGTGTCATGCTGAGCGAAGTAAGCCAGGCAGAGAAGGACGGAAACCATATGTTTGCACTCATAGGTCTAGCAGGAAAACAGGAGAGACCTAATGGGAGAACCAGAGGGAGCGGAGGAGGGAGAGTTGGGGAGAGAGAGGGATGCAAAACTTGAGAGACTATTGAATGCTGAGAATGAACTGAGAGTTGAAGGGGAAGGGGGAGGGGGGGAAAGAGGTGGTGGTGATGGTGGAGGGCACTTAAGGGGAAGAGCACTGGGTGTTATATGGAAAACAATTTGACAAAATATTATGAAAAAAAAAAAAAGAAAGAAGAATTTCCTTTGTACCATGCTTGGTGTTTCTGACTTCATGGCCTTTGCTCCTCTCTGGCCCTCCCCAAATAGTTCTTGCCTACCTTACAGCTTTGTTGGTTGTGCATTTCACAATCCCCAGTTGGGATAGTTTTGGAGCTGATGGAGTGTCAGAGGGAGGTTGGCTTGAAATAGGCAGACCCTCTCTGGAGAGAGCCTTCCCTTCCAGAAGCTTAACTGTAGCCTCTTTGGTTTTGTTGATTCTCTTCTTAAGCAGTGGGGAAAATGACTCCATTCACCCATACTCCTTAGTTACGGACCACAGGCCAGGTGCTGTGCTGCATGTTACAGGGAATGCTCCCATTTCTAGAACATGAGTCTTTCTCAAGGAAAGTTCACGTATACGTGGGGAAAAACTGTGTAGAAGCCATGTCTACAGACAGAATGTGCTACGTTTGCTAGAGAAATACCAAGAGTCTAGAGTGCACATAGGTTGATTCCTTTGGAGAGTGTGGGAAAGTTCTGTGGAAGAGAGGTGGGTTTTGACGTCTTCCTTAGCAGTGTAGTGTAATCTAGACACTGCACGAAGTGTTTACAAATCCTCCAGTTGGCTGAGATAATTGGAGAGGAGGACAGGGATCAGGGAGGGTTTAGTGACTTGCCCAAGGGCTGCAGGGGCAAGAGGGGGGCCCTGGGTTGTTTACCTCTAGACCCTGAACCTTTAGTCATTACTTCCTCAAGTGCCAGATTGAGGAGGGGTGTCTGTGACATGAACACTGACATTGGAGAGCCTCTAATGCTTGTAGCTGGGATCTGGGGCCCTGGGTAAGGCCGGGGGGGTGGGGGGGGCTGTGTGGAAGGGAGTCCTGTCCCCAGGCCAGTGGAAGTAATGAAGGCCCCTGCGAGGGGACCAGATGGAGGAAGCAGATGTGAGAAACATCAGTCATATAGTACTGAGAGACTAAGATTCTGACAGGGAATATTTCATGGCATAGGATGTTTTGGGACCGGAACTAGCTAATGGGGCAGGTAAGGTCAGTTTAGCAGATTGTAGTGACTAGGATTAGATCCAGGAGCAGGCTGCCTGGATCAGGTTTCTAATCCAGTCTCACTCTGTCATTGTGACCTTTGTGCAGTTAGTTAAAGTCTCTGTGACTCTTCTTCCTCTGTAAAAGTAGCTAATGTTAGTGCTTACTTCATAGGATTGTTAAATTAAATGAGTTAAATGGTGCCTAGCAGATAAGGGAGTGTTTGTTGAATGAATAAATCCCCAGGAAGAAAGGATAGTACTGTCACCATTAATTAAACATCCTAGGTTCTAAGTTATCCATGCTATTTAGAAATGAAAATGGTGTGAATAAAAGCTATGTAATAAAGAGCTAATTATTTTTACTTTACAAAGTCTGCTGTTTTAGATTTTGACTGACAGTCTTTGAGCAGAGTTATCAAGCAAAAAAGATGAGTTGAATTGTGCTTCTTCTCACTTAGTGTTCTCATTTAATGGGAGAAGTAATGATCCAAGAGAGCTAGAGGATGATGCAGATAAGCCCAGGGGCCGGTGTAGGAAGCCACTCACCAGTGTGGGCACTGTTCCTGCAGGTGCATTTCTTGCAGTGCCCACTAGGGAGCTCTGTTTCTCCTGCTCAGACCTTTTTCGACTTACTGAGACATGGAGCTGTCATTCGTGAGGAAGTGTCTCCTGTATTTGCCCTCTGCGTCATTAAGTAGAAGCTACAGCACAGAGAGGTTCAGAATCTTAGTAGAAACTTAAACCAAAGAAAATGAGAAAAGAAAGGCTAGATGTTAAATCATTCAGTACGATGCCACCAGGAGCATCCATGTGGCTTGTTGCCTCCTTGTTTTCTCTTCTCTCCCTCCTTTGGTCTGTTAGGATACTTACTGCTGAACCAAAACCCAGGGAAGGGAAGAGGGCAGGTTTCCCTGTCTGTCCCTCCCGCCCTGCCCTTGCCCTTGTACATGTGTGTGTGTGTGAGGACACCTGGAGGACAGCTGACTGGTGCTTGGCTGGTCACTCCGTCCGTTGGATGTTCCATTGGGTCCCACCCAGAGCACAGAGCTCTGTAGAAGGGCCAAAGCTCATGGGCACTTGCCCCTGTGCTCACAGTGAGCCACCTCTGCCCTTTTTGCCATTGGGGCGTGATCAGTAACCTGAACAAGGGTGCTGTGAGATCAGAACCTTCAACTCCTGTCATTCATCTCTACTCTTTCTTTGAAGCCTTTTTTGAACCTGGTTTGTCTTTCTCTTGGATCAGGAGGAAGCTGTCACCTTATATTACAGAATTGTTGGGTCTTAACTTGGCCACTTTGTTTCCTTTGGGCGGCTTCAGGGGTGTTGGTGCAGTGCTATGCCAGCGACCTCTAGGTGTCAGAAACTTATCTGCTTGGTGGCTTGTCATCACTGATAGAGAAGATTTTGTTTGTTCATGTATTGGGGGCCCTCTTGCGAAGTTTTAATTTTAAAATTCGTTTTAATTTACATTGTTCAACATTACAAGAGTAAACAGTGAAAAGTCCCTTCATTCTTTCCCTCCATCTTTTCCTGTCTTAGATGGTGCTAAATTACCCTCCGTGGATCGCACCAATTTACCCTTCTAATGATTTTCCCTACACACTCATTCATCAAACTTTATTTTCCTGATAGTTGAACAGTAGTATCTCATTGTGGTGTGTGTGTATACATGTAAATGTTTTTGGTAAAGTAGCATACATTTAATTTGCATTACGGAATAGTTTTCCATTGTATTTACGCCTGTGAAAAAAAGTGTTTGTATAGCGATTCTATTCTTGATAAGCATTCAGGTGTTCCCGGTTTTAGGCTATTAGAAAAAGCACTGCTGTGAACATTCTCATACATGTCTTTTGATGACCGTATGTGTGTCTAAAAATTGCACATATACCTAGGAGTAGACTTGCTGGATTGTTAGGTATGATTATGTTTGGCATTAGAAGATGTACTAACAGATGTTTTCCAAAATGATTTTGCCAATTTCCCCCCACTGTGAGTGGAATTGTCTCTGCATTCTATTCAAATTTCATTTCTGTTCATTCTGGTGAGTATTTGCATTCTCTTGACTGATTAATTAGTTTGAGCATCACTTTTTTATGTCCATTGGCCATTTTTATAGATTCCTTCGTAATGTACCTCTTTAAGTCTTTTGCCCATTTTTCTACTAGGTTGTCTTATTGATTGGGAGAGTTGTTTATATATTTTGATGCGGGTCTTTTGTTGGATATATACATTGCAAGCGTCTCCTTGAACTCTGAGGGAGACTTCTAAGGCTGACAGTGTGACGGAAAATAACTGGGAGTGCAAGTAGCCAAAGCAGCATTGAGAAAGAAGAGCAGGGCTGCAGGTGTTCCAGATTTCAAGCTATATTACAAAGCTGTAGTAATCAAACGGTATGGTTCTGTGACAAAAATAGACACATCAGTCAGTGGAACAGAATAGAAAGTCTAGAAATAAACCCACACATCTATGATCGGTTAACTTTAACCTATGACCAAGGAGGCAAGAATGTACAATGGGAGAAAGACAGTCTCTTTAGTAAATGGCGTTGGGAAAACTGGGCAGCTACATGCAAAAGAATGAAACTGGATCACTTTCTTCTACCATACACAAAAACAAACTCAATGTATTAAGGACCTAAATGTGAGACCTAAAGCCATAAAACTCCTTAAAGAAAATATAGGCAGTAATCTCTTGGACATTGGCTTTAGCAACATTGTTTCTGGATCTTTCTCCCCAGGCAAGGGAAGGAAAAGCAAAAAATAAACTATTGGGACAACATCAAACTGAAAAGCTTTTGTACAGCAAAAGAAACCATCAGCAAAATGAGAAGGCAGCTTACTTAATTGGAGAACGTATTTGCAAAGGATATATCCAGTAAGGAGTTAATATCCAAAATATATAAGGGAGAACTCAACACAAAACACTAATAATCTGGTTATAACTGGGCAGAAGATCTGAATAGACATTTTCCCAAAGAAGACCTACAGATGGCTAACAATCACCATAAACAGATGCTCAACATCACTCACCGTCACAGAAATGCTGATCAAAACTACAAAGAGATATCACTTTACACCTGTGATGGCTAGAATCAAAAAGATAAGAAATAACAAATGTAAAAAACCCCAAATGTTGGCGAGGCTGTGGAGAAAAGGGAGCCTTATGCTCTATTGGTGGGGATGTAAATTAGTGCAGCCATTATGGAAAACAATATGGAGGTTCCTCAAAATATTAAAAATAGAAGTATTACATGATCTGGTAATTCCACTACTGGGTATTTATCCAAAGGAAATGAAAACACTGATTTGAAAAGATATAGCACCCATGTTTATTGCAGCATTATTTACAGTAGCCAAGATACGGGAGCAACCTAAGTGTCCGCTGAGAGATGAATGGATAAAGATTTGGTGTTTATGTACAATGGAATGTTACTCAACCATAAAAAAGAAAGATTTTGCCATTTGCAACAGTGTGGATGGGCCTAGAAGTATTAAGCTAAGTGAAATAAGTCCTAGAAAGACAAATACCATATGATTTCAGTTACATGTAGGATCTATAAAACAACACAAATGAACAGGAAAAAAACCACAGAAATGGACCAGTGGTTGCCAGAGGGGGAGAGGAGTATAGGCAAAATAGGTGAAGGGGATTAAGAGGTCATGGGAGGAAAAATATAGGCTAGGAAATACAGTCAATAATATTGTAATAACTTTATATGGTGACGGATGGAAGCTGCATTTAACCGTGATGAACATTGTGTAATGTACAGAATTGCTGAATCACAATATTGTGTGCCTGAAACTAATCTAGCAACTATACTGCAATTAAAAAATAATAACTGGGAGTGGAGATTACTTAGAGTAGTCAATGGAAGGCCCCTCTGAAGAGAAGACTTGTCATTTGGTATCTGAAGGACAAGAGAGGAACCACCCCCTTGAAGTGCTCAAAGATGACTAGTCTAGCACACAGTAGCATGAACAAAGGCCCTGAGGCAGCTCAAAAGTTGGCACGTTGGATATAGAAAGCTGGCAGGGGAGAAAGGATTGTAAGAAGAAATAAAAATGATGAGAATCTCTTTTCATTGTCTGGGAAAGGAAAAACCTCAGACCTGTCGGTTGTCCAGTGCTGCTCATGGTAGTTGCTTCTACTGACCCTATGATCCCTGACTCTTCCTGCTTTGGGAAGCTGAAACTTAATGCCCGCTTTCCTCCTTCATCCTGCAGGCGTGGTGGACACAGGCCTTTTCATCAACATGGCCGAGAGAGTCTACTTTGGAATGCAGGACGGCTCAGTGAACATGAGGGAGAAGCCTTTCTGTTGACCGCGCAGGAGCGAAGTGTGTTCACCTTGAGACCCAGCCCAAGGCTGAGGTAGACACGCCTCTCCAGGAGCCTTTGCCTTAATGTCTCTGCGCCAGATAGACCGCTGGCAGGGTGGGGGTGGGGGTGAAACCTAGTCTCCTGAAGTATTGTTATTTAATGTCTTTTTAAAAAGAGAAATATAAACATATATATTTTTACTATTAAAAATACTGTTTTTTTAATAACGTAGAACTTGATTTCATGTTTTATATGAAACATTTACCAAAAAAAAAATTAAGAAAAAAAAAGGGAACTGTCTTTTAAACTTTTAACTTGAGTCTGCTGGTTAAGTTTCTGAATGTTGGGTTTGCCGAGAAATGTAAATCAAAACTTTTCTTTAAACTGGTGGAATGAAGGGCCCAGCCAGCAGTGATTCCCTGATGCCTTACTGGAAACATTAGAGTTTACTTTTCTACCACACTGTCTTGTCTTTAGTTTTTGTTGTGACCATGTACAACACGTAGGGGAGGTTTACACAAGTCTGGCGAGTGGAGCAGTGTGGTGTATAGTGACTCAGAGCATAAACTGTCAGGGAGAAAATGTGGTTCTTTTGCTAAGATCCGGGGGTTCTTTCAGACCCCTGTTGTGGGAAGCAATTGGCCAGGAATAGTTGCCAGTACTGCCAAAGCACTGCTGTGAAATGTGAAATACTTTTAAGTAATTATCTTTTTGTTACTGTTTTTGTTCCTTTATTGTTACCTGCGTGGGGCTTCAGAAGCTGTCCTCTCCTCTTACTGTTGAGGGTTGAAATAAAACAGTATGGTGCCATTTTGACTCTTTGTCTTTACTATTTAAAATAGAGCTCAATTTTGCTCACCAGTTTACATTGGATTTTTGAAAGGGGGTGGAATTTACTCGAGAAATGATGAGCCAAAGACTTGATTAATATTTCCTTTATTTCTGAGAGCTGGATGTCAATTTTATGCCAGAGACCTTTGCCAAACATGATTTTCTTCGTTAATGGAAGATAACTCAGCCGAACAAAAGTCCCAGATTATCCCCACGTGTTCTGTCAGTCAGACCTTGTGTCACAGAAGCTGACAAGCATGAAGCAGGTTCCCCGTATTCCCTCTTTATTCTCACCAGACTTCAGACCGTGTGCCCAGTGGGCAGAGAGCTGCCAGAAAGCCTCACAGACCGGGGGAAGGCCGCGACCCCCTCGGTGGGGATGCTGGATGGGACTGAGGAATGCAGCCCGCTAGGTGTTGAGGCCCATGGCCCTGTCTCCCCGGTGCCGACCTCGCACGAGACCCGGATTAGCCGTCTCCCTGCGCCTGCCCTCCGTTCTGAAGCTTCTCTTCTAACTACCGAGCTTGCCGGCTGGCCTCGGCTCCTGCTGAACCAGGTAGCGCGATGAAAGCGAACAGAACCAGCCTTAAGGAGGCTCTTTTCCTTGCCAACTTCCTTCTCTTTTTCTATGCTCTTAAGGTGCTGTGTATTTTTATTTATTCTTTAGGTTTTTTTTAGAGAGTGCTAGCTGGGGAGAGGGGCGGAGGGAGAGAGAGAATCCCAAGCACCACACTCAGCACGGAGCCTCATGCAGGGCCAATCCTGTGACCCTGGGACTGAGCCGCCCAGGCACCCCAGGATGCTCTTTAAAAGTGGCCGCCCCATACTTTCTAAGGAAACCTATTGGTAGGAGTGCTTTAGTTTTCTTCAAGCCTGTTCTGGACTAGATGCTGAGTTTTGCACAAAATGGGCACAGCATAGAAAACTTGATAGAACTAGTTTTTGGAATCCTTTAGCGCTCTTGTGGCGTGGGTTAAATTCAGGGATAGAGATAAAGTTAAACTGGGTGTCTGAAAGCCACCTGCATGCTTCACATCCTGTGGACATTTTCAGCGGGTTTCAGGGGCGTTCACACCTGTGGCCAGACTGCAGTTCCAGTGAGTTACTGTGAGGTTTTCTCGAAGTAAACAAGCTCTGTGCTTCAGGCACACATACAGGGCTCTGTTCTAGATGTCAGATTTGATTGGAGATCCTTCAGCAAAATTGTAATGTGATCTTGCAGGTGATACATTGGATGGAAAAAATGTTCAGGCACATGATGAATCCAAGGGGCACAGGGCAAGCTGTAGGTTTTGCCATTTGGGAAAGATTGTAACTGAGTTAAGCTGCCGCACTTCTGGGAGGCATCAGAGGGGGGAAATCACTTGCATTTGAATAAGACTTCAATTTTGGTTTCAGATTGAGCTCATGAAGTTTTGATTCATTTATTCACCTTTTTCTGAGTTCCCATCATGCGCCAATTCCTAGTAAAGACCCCTGTCATGCTCTAGATGCTTCCACCCTGGTGGATGAGCCCTGGCAGGTTGACTGAGCAATGCTGGGATGGAGCAGTGATATGAAGGAATTGTCAGCATAGTGGGGAAGAGGAGGGCCAGCAGGTGGGAAAAGCGGTTATGGAGTGACTGGCAACAGCCCCCTACCCATCGTCACCCCCCTTGTGCCAGGTGTGGTTCTTGGCCTTTGCCCTGTTACTGTACGCCAGCATCATGGTGTCTGACCTCTTAATTTGCAGGGTGAGACCTGAAACTTGGTTTAAGTTGTTCAGGTCATACCTTGGAAAGCAGGCCAGCCTAAACTGGCTGCAGGCCTTACCCCTAATTCAAGTAGTTGTAGGACTCTGAATAGTTTGTATTCCTTCATGCTTGTGTCCATGATCTGCAACTTGAGCCCCAAGTAACTTGTTAAAGGACTAAAGTTAATGAAATGGTGTGTGTGTGTGTGTGTGTGTGTGTGTGTGTGTGTGTGTGTGTGGCATGTAGGCTTCTGAGTCATCCTGTAATATTAATTTCTGTTTCTGGATGAGCTTTAATGGCAGAAAGGAGGGGCATCTGGGTGGCTCAGTTGGTTGAGTTTTTGGCTTCAGCTCAGGTCATGATCTCACAGTTCGTGGGTTCGAGTCCTGCATTGGGCTCTGTGCTGAGAGCTCAGAGCCTGGAGCCTGCTTCAGATTCTGTGTCTCCCTCTCTCTTTGACCCTCCCCTGCTCGCGTTGTCTCTGTCTCTCAAAAATAAATTTTAAAACCCATTAAAAATGTTTTTTAAATGTCAGAAAGGAATAGAACATTGCGCCAATTTAGGGTGAGCCGTGAGAAAGGGTCCTTTGGAGAAGTCCTCATCTGCCACCACTGACATTGACCCCTGTGCTTGTTCCCTTTTGTCCTTTCCAGGCCTGGGGAATAGTAGGTACAGTGGCAATCAGCAGCATGGCTCGCCTGGGAAACGGTGTTTATGACCAAGGATTGTTAGTGCCTTTTGGCCAAAGACTTCAGGAGCGCATGGTTGAACAGAATTGGTTTTATTGACCCATTGGATTAGGGAAGTCACATGCCATGCAGGGCTGTGGGGTGTCTCAGTCAGAGGGTGTTACGGCCTAGGGGATTTGGGCCTGTGTCTGGTGGTCTGTAGGAGGGCTCAAGGAAGCAGGGCTCTGCTCTGGATTGAATCGGGTTGGATTGAAGTGGATTGGAAGCAGGAAAATTCTGTTTGGGTATTTTCGCTTTTACCAAGTAGGTCAGAAGAATAAGGCTAAAAATCTGGGATTGATACAGAAGCAGCAGTCATTCAGCCAGAGCATGCGGATGGCTGGTCCTTTTTTGTGATTTGGACAACGTTCCATTTTTGTCATGTTGAGGTCTAATTATGGAGCCGGCTGGCTTTTGTCTTCATGTCACGGTCCCAGAGCAGTCATGTCTGCTGGAGTTCTGTGAAATTGTTGATGTTCCTCACGAGGACACCACAGCCTTGCCGTGGGTGCCAGGCCCGCCCGTAGCAACACCGAGGCCTGGCCGTGGAGCTAGTCCAGGGCTGCCTTTCTCTTTCTCAGGATATGCAGACCCCAGGAACCAGGAGGCCTGCGCATTCTGTAATCAAGTCTTCTTCTCTCTTTAATTAACAAGTCTTGAGCACTTGCTGTGTACTGGACCCTGGGATGGAGGAGTCAGGCCACCGATACCCATGATGTGGCTCTGGCCTCCGAAGACGTCATTGATGCCATGACAACCGTGTCTCATAGCTCTTTGCAAATGCCTCAGTTTGCTCACTTCCTGTCACACCCAGCAGCCGAGGCGGCCCGATTTAGGACTGCATCAGTCTCCACTCTCCGCTAACCCGGTAATCAGATGGTGTTTCTGTCACAGGTTCGGTGCCTGTGCTTTTTTAGTGACCAAGTTGTCTTGCAGGGCAGCAAAACACTCCAAAATAGCCCAGCATTCAAATGTGCCCGTGCTGCCTCTGCAAATCAACATCTGTAATGGTGCTTTGAGAAGGGCAGAGTGTGTGTGAATGTGGGCAGTGGGTGGGGGTGGGATCCAGAGAGGGAGGGAAAGGCCGTCCCCGGACTGGCAATTCCAGTGTCCCGTGGTCAATACGTTAGCAGAATCCTGCACGAAATAAATTCAGCACTGAAATTGATTCCTTTGTGTCCGATCATGGAGAAGCATCTCTGCGTGGCAGCAAGGTGCGGGAGGAAACGGCTCCATCTCTGGGAACTAGAGCCCTGGCTGCATCTCTGTAGGTCTTGGCCTAGTGGCAGTAAGACTCCCAAATGTCTCCTTGGTGGCAGAACTACATTGGAGGGCGTTCCCAGGTTTGGAGGTATCCCAGTCGGAGTTTCAAATAGAGGTGCTCTTCCACATCTTATTTCAGAAGGTGTTAGTGGCGGGTTGGACTGGTCTCCAGTCCCATGTGAGTTCTGAAGGTTCCAGAGCTCTGAGCTGATTTTAGCCACACTTGGCCCATGTTCCTCTGTGCCAGCGGAGCTGCCCCCTGTGAGAAGGGTTTGCGCGGTGAGAGCCTGCAGGGAGCAGCACGGGTATGATCAGGAACTGCCCTGCCCAGTGGAAAGCTGAGCCACACATGTGACTTTAAATGTTCTAGTCGCCACACTAAAAAGGTGCCAGGGAATAGGTGAGATTAACTTTGATAACCTCCTATTTCATCCAACATATCTAAAATACTACTGTTCCGGTCGGTTGAGCATCCCCCTTTGGATTTTGGCTCCGGTCATGATCACGGTTTGTGACATCGAGTTCTACGTTGGACTCTGCACTGAGCGTGGAGCCTGCTTAAGATTCTCTCTCCCTCCCCCTCTTGGCCCGCTTGCATGTGCTCTCTTTCTCTCTCTCTCAAATAATAAACTTTAAAAAAAAATCACCTTAAAATAAACCCTAAAAAAATTACGATTTTAACACGTAATCAATATTTGACATTTTGTACTCAGTCTTCAAAATATAGTATGTATTTCACTTCACATCTCAGTTTGGACGTGTCACTTTTCAAGTGTTCAGTGGCCACACTGGTGACTAATAGATTGGTGAGCACAGCTCTAAAATTTAAGGCGCCTCTAGTGTTGTCCTTGTTCTGCCTTTTTTGTTGTTGATGTTGTTTTTGTTTATTTAGAGGGAGAGAGACCAAAGTGTGTGCTAGAAAGCAGGGGAGAGGCAGAGAGAGAGAGAGAGAATCCCAAGCAGGCTCCATGCTGTCAACCCAGAGGCTGACACGGGGCTTGATCCCACACACCATGAGATTATGAGCTGAGCCAAAATCAAGAGTTGGACCCTTAACAGACTGAGCCACACAGGCACCCCTGTTCTGGCTTTGTAAAGGCTCCTTTGATTTCTTAGAGCAAGCCTGAGGATCTCCTGTGGCCTGGATATTTCTTAGAGCCCATAGAGTTGAGACAAATGGAGGGCTCCCCAGGGGGTCCACTCAGTAGCCCCAGTGTAGACTGAGACCATCCGTACTTCACCTCTGCTTCTTGACCTTGCAAGTGGCCTTAACTCCAGGAAAGAGAATACCATTCCTTCAGCTTCTAAGTTAAATGATTACGTTAGGTGTGTTATGCTGCTTTTTCTGAGAGAGGTACATGTGATTAAGTTAGTAGCCTCGGTTTGGAATATCTATCTTCCACTTAGTTATTTCATCTCTAAGCCTTCATTTCTGCAGAGTAAAATGGGTATAATGTTACCTTTTAGGATTGTTTCCAGGATTAAGAGTGCTGCATCATGCCAAGTGTTTAGACCAGTTGTAGGCACATAAAGCACTTAATAAATGTCACATTGCTATTAGGCTGCTTTGGACTTAGAGTTTCCAGGTTTCTTGCTGAAAATAATTTGGTAGGATGGGGAGGGGGCACAGTGGAGTCCTAGGGACATGGAGGTTCACTGCTCTCTACTTGGATTTTTAAATTTTCTTCTTTTTTTTAATGTTTATTTTATTATATTTTTTTGAGACAGAGAGACAGAGTATGAGCAGGTGGAGGGGCAGAGAGAGAGGGAGACACAGAATCTGAAGCAGGCTCTAGGCTCTGAGCTGTCAGCACAGAGCTGGACGTGGGGCTCGAACCCATCAACCGTGAGATCATGACCTGAGCTGAAGTTGGACACTCAACAGACTGAGCCACCCAGGCGTCCCCACTGCTCTCTACTTTTATATGTATGCTATTTTCCATAACATTTTTCTTAAAATGACTTGCCAATTTCTGTCCTAGAATTTGCTGAAAGAAAAAATTGTTAATTTTACATGCCCCAGTGAAATGCCACATAGGTTAATTGAGATAAGTGTATGTGTGTTCTGCTTGGGGAAATCAGGGAAACACGGTACAGTAGGTCGTCATTTGAATCTTTAAAAAAATGTTTAGGGGCGCCTGGGTGGCTCAGTTGGTTAAGCCTCCGACTTCGGCTCAGGTCAGATCTCACGTTCATGGGTTCGAGCCCTGCATCAGGCTCTGTGCTGACAGCTAGCTCAGAGCCTGGAGCCTGCTTCTGGTTCTGTGTCTCCTTCTCTCTCTGCCCCTCCCTCATGCTCTGTCTCTCTCTGTATCAAAAATAAATAAAACATTAAAAAAAATGTTTTAAAAATTTCTCAGCTTTCGTGAGATTAAAGCCGTTTATAAGTACCCATTTGAAGTGTAAAAATCAGTGTTTTTTTAGTATATTCACAGGGTTGTGTAACCCTCACAATCAATTCTACAACATTTTCATCAACTCCAAGAGAAACCCTGTGTCTGTTAACAGGCACTCCCTCTGTTCCCCCAGGACTCCCCACCCCAGCTCTAGGCAACCGTGAATTCACCCCGGTTTATAGATTCCCACCCTTCTGGACATTTCATATAAATGGAATCTTAAAATACATGGTCTTGTATCTTGCTGCTTTTATTTAGCATAATGTTTTCAGGGTTTGTCCAAGTTGTAGCATAGATCAATGCCTCTTTTCTTTTTCTCTTTTTTTAATTGCTGAATGACATTCCAGTGTATGACTGGACCACATTTTATTTCTCCATTTGTCAATTGATGGACACTGGGTTGTATGGCTAATGCTGCTGTAAACAATAATGTACGTGTTTCTGTATGGATGTATGTTTTCATTGTTTCCTTTTTGTTGTTGTTTTAGTTCTCCTTTACCATCTTGATTTAAATAAATATTTTTTAGCATGCCTTTTTGATTCCTCTGGTTTTTGTTTGTTTTTACTGTATATGCTTTAGGGGCTTTCTCAGCAGTTGCTCTAGGTGCTTAATCTTGCAGGAAGAGTGAAAGCCCGCCAGGCAGGCAGGGAGGAGTGGAAGAGATGTAAAGAAGCACTCCATAAAGTGGGAACAGAATGTGCAAAGACAAGGGTTAGTGAGGACCTGGTGGGTACAGATAATGTGAAGGAGCTGTGTGTGGCTGACCAGTGTGTGGCTAATCGGTAATGCCTCTGGAGAGAGAAGAGATGGAAGGCAGGGAACACATACTGAAGGGCCATGTTCACCACAGCTAAGGACTTGTGGCCTTAATTCTGACAGTGGGGGTGATTGGCAGTGGAGTGGCATGGTCGGTGTCCTTGCTGGCTGCAGGGAAGAGGGTGGAACGGATGAGGAAGAGTCTGGGCCAGGGTATCTGTGATGAGTCTATAGAAGTGGTTCTGAGGAGCTTCCTTCTTTACTTGAAGACTTTCTTTAAGGATGATGGAATGTTTTCTTTTCCATGTCGGCACAGCAAGTCTGGGTTGGGAAAGAAGCTTCCACTGCCACTGTCAGGAAACATTCTTTCATGTGGGTATTTTTTTAAATGTTTATTTATTTATTTTGAGATAGAGAGAGGCAGTGGGAGGGAGGATGGGGGGCAGGGGAGAGAAAGAGAGAGAGAGAGAGAGAGAGGATCCCAATCAGGCTCCATGCTACCAGCTCAGAGTCCAATGTGGAGCTTGATCTCATGAACCATGAGATCATGACCTCAGTTGGAATCAAGAGTTGGCACTTAACCCACTGAGCAACCCAGGTGCCCCCTCATGTGGGCATTTTGTTCAAGGCATTATGCAATGTCACTATTTACCCCGAGGGCAGGGACTCTGAAACTTCCTAAATCCAGTTAACTTGAAAGTATTTCCATTGAAGTGATCCATTGTTTAAGAATCCTACAAATAATTCTTGGGAAGGAGCCACAGTTATCAATATCTGTAGAGAAAAATCCGTATATAAAAAACATACAAAAGGCAGTTACTAAGTTTAACAGATTTGTTTGTTTGTTTCTTTTCCCTACTGTCTGAACCCCCTCTTTCTATTTGGGGAAATCCTCACTGTAGGAACTTGCTGTGGGCATATCGCCTCTGCTCTCTACTGAAGTGGAAATGTCCATTCTCCCTGCTCTCTGGCAACCAGGGCACAGACCTAGGCTTTGCCAGTTGGCCGTTCCTGCCCAGGATTTGAAGGTAAAGACAGTGTCTCCATCATCTATTGGTGCATAACATCACCTCAAAATGTAGAGGCTTCAGACCACCACCACTCTTCATTTGCACAGTCCTGTAAGTGGTTCAGACTCACAGGTGGGATAACTCACTTCTGTTGCACGTGGCTTCAGCTGGGGCAGTTTGGCTGAGGCCGAAGTGTTTGGGGAACGCCTGGGCCTCTCTCTCTGTACGCCCCACCTTGGGCTTCCGCCCAGCATGGCGGCTGGAGTCTCGGAAGGGGCATTCTCATGGAAGCTGCAAGGCTTCCTCAGAAATTGTACAACGTCACTCTCACTTTTATTGCGTAAAGCAATTCAGAATGCCAGCCCAGACTCAAAGAGGTGGAGAAATTGACTCTGCTTCTTGAAGAGAGAAGGAATTGATGCAGAGTTTGCAAGTTGTCCCAGGGAATGACAAAGGTGCAAGAATGTTCGTTCTGCTAGTGGCATCTAGAATTTGGTGGCGGGTAGCAGCAACGCCAAGAACAGCACTCAGGAGAGCAGCATCAACACTGGCGTTTATTCAGACCTTTCCAGGGATAAGACTTGGTCATATTTCCTGGTCAGCTTACCAGGTTCCCTGGGTTCAATTTTTTAACCTAATTTTCCAGCCTTCCTATCCATTTTGGAACTGCATACTATGCTTTGAATAAACCCCATTTCTGCTTAACTTAGTCAGAGCTAACTGCTATTGTTTGCATCTTAGAACATTGATAGATGCCCTAGTCAATAAGGGAATGACTAAGAACTATATGGTAAAACAGATAATTTACAAAAGAGGAAATGTACACGCTAATAAATACCTGGAAAATGTGTTCTACAGCACATCTAAGTTAAAGCAGTAACAACATGTCTTCCTTTTTTCTTTTTGCCTACCAAGTTATCAAATAAATTAATGCTGTGATTTGAGTTGTAGAGAGCATAGTGAGATAAACTCTCTTAGGCCTCTGGCTGGGTGGTAAACTGGTCTAACCTTCCTGGGGATTTTTGGGGCAACGTTTACCAAGAATCTTTAAATGGATCATTCTTTTTTAATCCTTTCCAAGAATCCATTGAATGTTGAATGAATCTAAATATTGAAGCAAACATTTAGAAATGTAGATATAAATGTCTGCATGAAGATTTTCCACCAATGTTACATGTTAGCAGACCTTGGAAACCTGAATGATACAAGTCAGTGAAGGTATGATGTAATGAGGTATTGTGCAGCCATTAAGAAAGGCTTGTAAAGAAGTAAAGATATAGGAGAACTTTTGTAGGGTAATATTAAGTGATAAATTAAAAATTATTGATGTGACATATCAGTTAGGACCTAATCAGGAAAATAAACCAGTCCAGGTATTTCAAACAAAGAGGAATTTTTGTAGGAAATGCTTCACAGGTGATGGAAAGGCAGAGAGGCCAATCATTATGTTGAAGCAACCCAGAAATAAGCCACTTGAATCCAGTCGCAGGACTGGAGAAGGTGGTATTGCCACAAATCGGGCAGTTGGTGGAATCTAAAACCATAGAGGAGATGCAGCCACTGGTGGAAAATTCCTCCTCGAAGCAGAGAAAGGGACAAATACCTTGGCTTATCCTTTCTTTGCACTTTCCAAGCTTTTACCAGTGGCCTCCCATTAGCCAAATCTAGCCAGTAGCCGGTTGGCATTGGAGCCCAGGGCAGGAAATGGATTAGGGAGTAGATGGGCAATGACTGCCACACAGTGTGATCTCAACTAGGTCTAAATTGTGCATATTACAGGATATTAAAAGTCGTTATTTTTGCTGATGGGATTGGATAGGATTTATTTTCATATGTTCTTCTGTATAGTCTAAGAACCCAACCAATGTTATTAAAATATGGCAAGTGTGTGTGTGGGAGGTGCCAAATAACACTTTTACGAAGTTAGTAAGTATGTAAATATGGATGTGATGCTAACAACAGAATCTCCTTAGGCTGCAGACTTTTGCCAGGGACCTTCCAAGGCTGGGAGTGCTCCCTTGGTGGGTGCCAGCAGGGGGCGCTCCAGCTCAGCACACCAAGGTTTCCCGGGCTGAGCCTGATCTACTGGAATTTGCCCAGCGATTGCAGAGCAGAACCCTAGAGGAGACATTGCCCTGGTGGCTGGCCAGGGTTCCCAGAGTCTCTCAGAATTGCTCCTTCTCATTATAGGCTACTGGGAGGACTCCTGGGAAAACCAACCACCACTGGAACTCGTGGGTCCTTCCTGGGCCCTTTGCAGTGTTTGGTATGGTGCCCACTGACCCTTAGGCCTTACAGTACTGGTTCTGCTTGCATGGAGGTACTGGGTCATTGGGGAAAGCTCTCGGCCCTGAGTGTTGTATATGAATAAATGCTCTATAAAACCATCTTGGCTTTTCCCTAAACAAGTACCTCAAATTGATGAGTGCAAAGCTTCACATTTTACAGTTTCTGCAAGGCATTTCACCTAAAGTGACCGACTCTGAGAGATCAGTTTGGGCCACTTAACCAGCAAAGTGCCAGGAGCAGTGAGAGCTGTGTTATTCAGGACGTTTCTTTGTGTTAAGGTGTGTAGCATCACCATTTGGTACTTCTGCTTGCTTATCTCTGTCTGCTCTAATGGGTGCACAGAGCTCTCCCACTGTCGAAGGTGCAGTTTGAGGTGGGCCGGAATCCTGCCTGCCCTGAAGTTCCTCCAGGAGGTTTTCAGGCAGATCATTTTTCTGAGACATCTACATACAGGTCCTCAGGGCCACAGGACATAATTCACGGGAATGCGTAGGCTTTCCCAGGGGAGAATGAGTCAGAATTTGAGTAGCAGACATTGCAAAACCTTAATGGGGCTCTGATATTGAAGGCACCCATAGCCTCATGAGGAGTCGCCCTGGGCTGCCACTAGGGCCCCCACAGTGAGTGCTTTCAACCTGCAGCTGGTACAGAAACTCCGGGGTAAGAGCTGGATGCTGGAGTCCACGCCCCCCCCCCAAACTCCCCACCAGGCTGTGTATCCATTACAGTCTGCTGCGTGTGTGTGTGTGTGTGTGTGTGTGCGCGCGCACGTGGTGTTTTGAAAAATTCAGGAGAGATCCAGTGAGGTGGGAGAATAATGTCATGTAATTCTAGATAGTTTATTCTTTCCCTCCCTTACTCTCTGAGACCATCTGCTTTTATTTATGTGGCTTTCCCCGGTAAATAAGTACAGGATGCTTTACAACTTTATGTTTTTCTGTTTTGGGAAACAAGATAAAATCTCTTAAAGCTAAAGATTGCTTTGGATGAAATGTTGATAGAGTACGTAAGAAAAATACAGTTACTAAGGGTAAAGAGGGTAATTGATGCAATTTCAGTTGTGAAAAATAAGCAGGTTTTTATCAAAGTAAACTATATCAGGCAGGAAAAATGGAGTCTCTGAAAAGGCAGTAACTTAGGCTGATAATGTTTGTTAAGTGTTGATCTTGAAAATTCTCGAGGTACTTTACAGAGCTGAGAATTGTGTTCTCTGGGTTAATGCCTCTGATCAGCCTATTTCTTTTAAGTATAGTTGTCGTGGGTTTTATTTCATGCATTCTAATTTTTTTATTGAGATATAATTCACGTACAATACAAGTCACCACAATGCATTCTTTTTCCTAAAACAGATCGCTATTTTATAGGATGTGGGCATAGTGAGTTTTATACTTAACGTTTAAAAGTTTTGGGAAGAAAAGAGGGATCCTTTTTCTAAGTAACCTTATGGATTTTGTTTTTAATTGAACCCATGTGGTAATTAAGTACTGAGGAATTGTAAATTTGGTTCCTTTCTGTAGGAACTCTACTAGATCATGTCTGAATGTATATCAGAGTATAAATAATGGCAGAGAGTAAATGATCCAAAACATTTATCCAAATAAAAGATGAATCCTAGAACTTGAATCATTTTCTGTAATGAAAAGAATCAACAATTTTATCATCTGAATTTTATAGTAAGGATAATTTTAAATGAATCCCCCAGATTTTGGTTTTTAGATGTAGTTCAAGAATTCTTTTGCTTTGCAAGGAGAATTTATAGAGCTTGTACCTCCAAGTCTAGCTTGT
>NC_043703.1:127881949-127883150 GCF_006229205.1 Suricata suricatta
CCCCCAGATTTTGGTTTTTAGATGTAGTTCAAGAATTCTTTTGCTTTGCAAGGAGAATTTATAGAGCTTGTACCTCCAAGTCTAGCTTGTCATGTCTCTTCTAACGTGCCCGCTTTTGGATTCAATCCACTTTTATTAAAAAAATCTACTTTAGAGCTAAAATGCTTTATTAAGAATTTCTTAATCTGGAGGATCATGGGAAATGGTAGAGAGATTTGAAGGTTTTATCAAGGGCATGTATCACTGTTCCCAGAATAAAACAGAAATGTTTGCAGTAATCAAGAGGGTAAAATATTTTGATCCACTTTAGTGTTTTCATTAATATATTCTTGCCCTTTTAAATACTTTCAAGAATGGAAACAGACAAATGGATGTGAGCAATTAGAGAGAAGTGACTTGATTAACTAAAGCATGCATCTGTCCCCAAACATGCCCTTGCGACTTTAATTTAGACAGTTAGTCCTGAATCCAGAATGGCGAAATGTATTTTGATGGTTCACATGTGCCTTGGCAATAAAAGACAATTTAGGATTCTGAGAAATATTTGCTATAACTGCTGAAATTTTATCTTTGGGATCAGTTCACACCGTTGGGAAGCCATTAGCTTTTATGTTCCTCTGGCTAAGTAAGTAACAGCGCTTTACTTTGGGTGCTGGGGAAGGGTCTCCACGGCTGTGGAATGATCTGACCGGGAGGAGGGGGCGGCACAGAGCTGGTACTTGGGAGGGACTGGTTTTATCTGAATCTGCAAATAAGACACCGGTTTGTTTCTGACTTCCACCGTGCAGTGTTGGAAAGTTCCCCACCTTCTCCTGCTCCTGAATACTACTTTTTGGAAAAACGATATTCTAACAAACATTTCAGAGGAAGAAAATTCACAATCTTGCACTTTAACACAGTAGTCTTAGCATTTTTGTTTGTGTTTTCTTTCCCCCAGTCTTTTTTCATGAGCACAGTTTTTTTTACATAGAGCTAATTGTAAGGTGTGTAGAATTGCACACCTCACTTTACAAATGCCCCACTGAGTTTTCCATGTTGCCACTTAGACTTTGGAACCCTCCTCGCAAATGAGGATAAGTTGGGTTGGCTTTCGTTATTTCCTTGGCCATTTCTCTGATTGGTGGGCATGTAGGATTTTTCTAATGTTTGCTTTTTAGACTTAAAATTATTGAGTTCAAGGAAGTAGAGTTTCTGTGGCTTT
>NC_043703.1:127883250-127908003 GCF_006229205.1 Suricata suricatta
TGTTTTTGTCACAAAGTCTGCATAGTAAAGTGGAAACTTTGACTTTCTGCTTCTGACTGCAATTGCAGGTATCTCTCCAGAAAGATCATGTTGAGGGAAACTGTTTCCACTGGTCTAGTTACAGAGGACTAAGTAAATACTCAGCATGGAGTCAGGAAGGAGCGGGTCTGTGGGCCCACCACATGTAGAGAAAACAGCTTCATCTCACATTGCTGATGAGGGCAAAAAGGCGCCTGGTGTTGCTTTTCATGAAGTGAAATTCTGCATGTAGCCCCTGGAGTTGTTGTTCAGAGGGTTGCAATGCAATAAGCTTCCCAAGAGCGTCCTTGAACTTTGTGTGACCATTTCTCAACATAGTGTAGAGCATAAGCAAGCTTTTTTTTTTATCTTCAGCTTTATTGTAGATGGGAGATTGGGAGAAGTGACTCCATCCACATCATATAGGAGCAGAACCAGAACCAAGGATAAGCCTGCCTTCAGGTCCAGTGTCATTTTACTATGTTTTATCTTCATTTCAGGCTGTTTGACTATTTTAAACATGCCACTCGAGAGTAGAAATCTCTCAGCATCCATGGCACAGATGAAAGGAAGACTAGATCAGTTGCTTTGGTGATTTTGTCTAGCATTGACACTCAGACTGGATACTTAGGGATTTCTAGATTTCATTTATGCTTTCTTCTGACTATATTGTTTATATAATCTGGGTAACCTTCTGATCTTGCTCTTGGACTCTGCGGGTGTCTTCTCAGCATCCATGTGGGTGAGCATGTGTTGTAGGTGATAAGCTCCTACGGGTCTGTGGAGGTCTGCCACAGCTGCACAGTCAGGGGAGTCCTAGTTTAATCTGCACCGTGGGCCCAGTCTCTGGCACAGTGGTATCTTCATTTCTCTTTGGCCACTCATCTTCCCTGGAGCAGTACCTCTTCAGGCACCATTTCAATTGGTGAAACTTTAACAATGTTCTCAAATTAATTTTGTCAGGCCTCTTTTCATATTAAAGTGGTTATTTTTACATTGTAGATAGCAAATCAGGTTCAAAGAAAGGACCTTAAAAATTCTTCATATTTCTTTTTTTTTTTAATGTTTTATTTATTTTTAATACAGAGAGAGACAGAGCATGAGAGGGGGAGGGGCAGAGAGAGAAGGAGACACAGAACTGGAAGCAGGCTCCAGGCTCTGAGCTAGCTGTCAGCACAGAGCCTGACGCGGGGCTCGAACCCACGAACATGAGATCTGACCTGAGCTGAAGTTGGAGGCTTAACCGACTGAGCCACCCAGGCGCCCCAAATTCTTCATATTTCTATGTGGAAATCATAGCATTGTAGATCTGGAAGGGACCTTCTCAATCACTCAGTGTAACCCCTTCATCTTACAGACTGGGAGGCCAAGACCTGGTGATGTGCTCAAGATTGTTGGCAAGATTGATGGCCTAGGAAGGACTCCTGTTTACTGCTTTTAAAGACTGTGTAGCAAACATCAGATACTTGCTTTTCTACAAAGGGGAGCAGACGAGAGGAAAAACAATATCCTAGGTGAGAAATCAGAGGCAAATAATAACTAGAGAGCCTCCATACAATTGTAAAGTCTTTTGTAGTTTATGAAGCTCTTGTAGATGCAGAAGTATGAGTACATAAAATGAAATTTAGTTGATATTTTATGAAATGGATTCTTTTTTTTTTTTAAGTTTATTTACTTATTTTGAGATAGAGAAGGAGAGGGCATGAGTGTTAGAAGGGCAGAGAGAGAGGGAGAGAGAGAATCCCAAGCAGGCTCTACACTGTCAGCACAGAGCCCAACGTGGGGCTCAGTCTCAGGACCATGAGATTATGACGTGAGCCAAAACCAAGAGTTAGATGCTTAACCAACTGAGCCAGGTGCCCCTTTCTAAAGTAACTTGGCTTTAGGTTCTGAAATGACTTCTGATTTATTAAAGAAAGGAAATTACTAAAGAAAGGAAACCAGCTCTACTGGTTTTATTTCACTCTAGCCATAATCTTTTAAAACCTATTCAGTTTATTTTTATTAGAATAACCCATTCCTTAGGTAAGGCAGTTAATGGGGAATTTTCTGAGGTTGCTTAACAAATTTTGGCAGTTTCCTTAGCCCTGCATTGGATAGTTTTATTTCATCTTTTGCTAAAGAAATAAGGTTTGTGGATTTTGATAACTGCATATAATAAATTTTAAATTCTTTTTAAGATGTTTATTCATTTTTGAGAGAGAGAAAGAATGAGCACCAGCAGGGGCAAGGCAGAGAGAAAGAGAGACACAGAATCCAAAGGAGGCTCCAGGCTCTAAGCTGTCAGCAAAGAGCCCTGTGCGGGGCTTGAACTCACAAACCACGAGATCATAACCTGAGCTGAAGTTGGATGCTTAACCAACTGAGCCACCTAGGTGCCACTGCACATAATAGATTTTAAATCATCAGGTTGTGATAGAACAAGGAGGTCTGATGACATGATGAAAACTAAAACTCCCAGAATCCTTTGGACTTGAATGGAAGTTTCTTGGCTGGAGGAGGGTACTAGAGAGTAGCCTCTGTATCATCGTGGGTCCCCATGGACAGGATTGATTGCTCGTGTTCCGAAATGAAGAAACAGCAGTGAAGGGTTTTGAAAGGTTAAAGCAATGCTCGCATAAAAAGTAACAAGTAGTTACCTTTACTCAGGCCCTCACTCGTGCTTTCATGTTGTCACGGTCCTCACAATAACCTGCTTTGTTATTATCTGAAAATTACAGATGAGGAGACTTAGGTTTTGATAGTGTTAGTCTCAAGGCCAATCAACCAAGTTAATGCAGAGCTAGCTTCAAAGTCATGTCTGCCTAGCTCTGAAGTCCCTAATCTTTCCTTTGCACTCTTACTATACTCAAGAAGCGATGGTTAATTTTATCACTGCTTTTCTTGTCAATTGATTCCAAGAGTAAATGATTTCCTTTTTCTGGACATGCTGAGTAGGGAGTGGGCCTTTAACTCCTCTGCCTCTAATCTGTGGCTGAGCTGGACCTTTTGCTTGCTTCCCATTCCTCCTGCTTAATCACCACACAGCAGGGACCCTCACAGGAGCCAGAGTATTAAACATTCCCTTTCTCTGACTTGGCCTTACTTTTTCCTTGGTGGTATGGGGACGAGTAATTGTAGTAATTCAACTGGGAATCTTAGGAGGAGAGGCCCCCCACCTCTGTGGGGTGTACATCAGCAACATTTGGTTCCTCCACTGTGGCTGAAGCAACCTGACCTGAACACTCATGCCAGCCCTGTAATGAGAAAACCCTGTTTTTCATTTCTTCTTTTGCCAAGGCCCATCTGGATAGAGCAGGTGCAGGGGTGGGTTCTTAAAATAGAAGCCTTTTTTTTCCATGTGACGTGGCACTGTGGAAGCCCCCTTGATTCACCTGTTGTTCAAATTAAAGACATGATGAAGACCTGTCCCCTCATCATGGCATTTTCCTGACCTTTTATTCATCAGTTGACCTTTCTGGTTTCTTCACTTGTAAGATACAGGACTTGTTCTTGATAACCTCAACTAAGATCCTTCCTAGCTTTGATGTTCTGTGTCCATGTTTCTGAGTAGGGCTGAGGTCTTTGAATTCACCTTTCTATCTTGTCTCATTCCCCCAGCAATATTATTCTAGCAGAAATAGCTGGGCCTCAGAATGATTCTTGATGGTTAGAGTATGTCATCTCACCATCTTGACATCCCATTTGCTCTCGATCAGCAACCCTCTGGAAAGCAGGCACAGGCACCACTTAAAAGCTTGAATAAGTTTCCATGTTATGTGTTGGAATTGCAGAAAACAATAGGTGATTTATTTTATTTTATTTAAAAATTTTTAAAATATTTTTTAATGTTTTTTATTTATTTTTGAGAGACAGAGACAGCGTGAACAGGGGAGGGTCAGAGAGAGAGGGAGACACAGAATCTGGAGCAGGCTCCAGGCTCTGAGCTAGCTGTCAGCACAGAGCCTGATACAGGGCTCGAACCCATGAACCGTGAGATCATGACCTGAGCCGAAGCTGGATGCTTAACCGACTGAGCCACCCAGGCGCCCCTTTTATTTAAATGTTTGTGGATTCTCTACTAAACTGGTACCAGGGCATGCTGTTGTTGTTGTTGTTGTTGTTGTTGTTGTTGTCCTTCTTCTTCTTCTTCTTTTAATGTTTATTTTTGAAAGAGAGAGAGCATGAGAGCAGGGGAGGGGCAGAGAGAGAGGGGCACAGAGGATCTGAAGCAGGCTCTGTGCTGACAGCAGAGAGCCCAGCGTGGGGTTCGAACTCATAAACGGTGAAATCATGCCCTGAGCCAGATGCTTAGCCAGCTGAGCCACCCAGGTGCCCCAAACAATAGGTGATTTAATTTAACATCAGGGAAGGTTATTTCCATGAAAGCTGTTCTTCCTTTCTGGCTTAAGGAATTAAAGATTCCTTTCAAAGTTTTAAATCTGAAGAGACTAGATTTTAAGAAATTGATATTTATAAAACTCTTCCTTTTTTTTTTTAACTGAAGATCAAACCAAGCCTTGAGTCTCAGTATTTTTGTTTTTGTTTTGTAAAGTAGGAATACTATTTCCTTCATGGGGTTGTTGTGGGAATTAGGTGAGCAAGAGATTGGGGGTACTGCTTGATAGATACTAGGCACTCAGAAAATGCTTATTCACCCAGGATCACATAAGTTCATTTTTTTTCTGCTTATGAATGCTAGCTATTGGTTAGCCTTGATGCTGAAAAATTAGCCCTCTGATCTCAAGAAGCTAGCAACGTTTTAATGAGACCAAATTAATACGTATGAAACAATTCAAGAACAACTTGAGTCAGGACATGACTGATTGCTGCCTGGGGGCAGGGTATGTCTCCTAACAGAGCAGGCACATTTTCACAGTGATGGTCTCTGAGTCTCATTTTCAAGGAAAGTGGAGTGCCAGCAGATCTGACCATCCTAGGAGAGAGTCAAGACCACAGGTTTTGGGGTCCAACAATGAGAGGAAGGCTAAGTAAAGTTGTGCACTACCAATAAGAGAGAATGATATGTATCATTCAAAATGATCAATGCGACATATAAATAGAAAAGAGAAGTGCTGTGAAATAGCGAGCAAGAGAAGTTAAACACAAAATTGTCTTAACAGTGTGGATTACCCTTTAGCTTTGTATGAAGATACATAGATAAATATTAGATGAGAATATGATGTGAGAAATCAAAATAATAGATACATTAGCATTATGGATTTATGGATGAATTTCAAAACATTCCTTTTAGTAGACTTTCAGTTTTAACAATTGACATCAACTATTTTTAATAATTTCATAGTGAATAATGACTTGCATTGAATATTATACCAGTCCCTGGGGGAAGGTTCCATCCTTCTCTGGGGTAGGACTTCCTCTCTGATATTCATTGTGACCTCTGTCTTGAATGGCTTGATTTTTTATTTTTTTTTGAAGAGAAAAAAGTACAACAAATCCTTCAATTTACATTTCTATAGATCTTCCTTCTCAAATTCCCTACAACCTGATACTGAATCCAAAGGAAGGGAGAGGCCCTGGGAGCTCTGATTTTGAACTTCAGAGACTTGGCCTACTACTTCTCTAGAAAATGTCTCCTTCCCCAAGCATCAGTCAACCTTAATAGAGACACATATCCCTTGAAGAAAAACCAATATAACAGTGGCCCACTTGGCAAATGGATAATTCAGGTGGTGATTTACATTTTATTTTGGCAGATGGACCCTTCATTTTCAAAAGAATTCTTCATGAATGCCCCTTGAAAATGTATTGACGTTTCAGGAACACATTGATTTCATGTGGTCACTCACCCTGTAGGTGGTATGTATACTTAGACTGGCTCTTCCATAGCCTGAGTAAGTAGGTTCTTGTCCAGGGGAAGGATCTGAGGAGATACAACATGGCTGTGACCCTCGGTGGTCTTCTAGCTTTCAATTTAATTTGGGTCAAATCAGTTCAGCCCTGTGCAAGCCAATCCAGTGCAAACTAGTCCAATCTAACGAGTCCAAAAAACATGTTGGTGTTTGTGTCAGCGAATCTAAGGATCATTGTCTCCCCTGAGTTAGAAGTTAACAAAACAGCATGGATTGAGTTATCCTCCTAATCTTTCTTGCCACCACAGGGAAGCCTGCGGCCCTTTTTCACTCACCTTGTGTGCCAGCTTTTCAAGGCCTCCTTGCCTGTTTGCTTGAGAATGTAGATTGGAGGAAGGGGAACTGGACAGAGAGCCTCGATGCCTGGCTTCTAGTCTTATTTTCAATTTCAACTACAAATAGCATTGAGTAAGTGGGTCAACCTCTTGAGGCCTTAATCTCCTAATTTGTTAAAATAAAGACAGTAGTCTAACTTTTCTGGGCACTTCTCTCCAGTCCTGGGCGTCTATGAATTCACCTTCAGCTCTTTTATCCAAACTTTTTGATTAATTGAAATGAAGTTTCAACCACTCTGATACTTTTAGTTGGCTTTTCTCAGAACATCACTGTCCAGTTTAGCACTGTTATAATTATTTTCCTTATTTGTACCCATATTTTGGGGGACAAGGATTATGATTTTTTTTCTACAGACTTTTCTATAGACTTCTTGAAGACAGGGCTTGTGACACTCATATCTTTATATCCCCTCATTGTGACTCGAACTCTTGGAACCATTGTCAAAACAACATCTTGGTGTTTTAGGCTATTCTTATGTCATTATAATACATTGTCTTTATAACACATTCTTAACTTGAGAGTAAGGAGTTATCAACATTTAAAATACATTTTTGAAGTTTTATAGATCCAATATTTCTTTTCAGAGTTGGAAATATTTTCACACACACACACACACACACTTTTTTAAAAAAATGTATTCTTTTAACTAAATAAGGTTAAATTTTATAAATTTATCTGGAGAAAAACACAAAATAATCCTTTACAGTTGTGAAAGAACAATAATTGTAAGTCATTCAGTCCAAATAAGCAGTTCTTTTCTGTCAGCTCCATGACTTCTTGCCTCTGGCTGAACCACTGTACCCGAGAGTGGACTGATTTATTCCACTCCAAGTGGAAGTGCCCATCGTGAGCAACCATGACAGAGGTGGTGAGAATGGCCGTGGTGCTGGCTAGGGCATGGTGTTGGTGGAATTGGATTAGATTAGATTATCTGGGGTCATAAGAAATTAAACTTGGCTTGTATTTGGCTGGTTCTAGAAGGTGCAATCTCCTATACTTCCATGCAACATTCTTTGGGACTGAAGGCAGCACAGACTAGGCATGTTGTACAGGGACACAAAAGGAATAAACAGACCATCCTTAAAAGTCACAGATGGAAAGTGGATGACAAGGGCAGCACCACTTTTCAGGAAGACCTGGATCATCAGATCCAATGGGGTGGTTCCAGGCAGATGATTCTGTGGAGCAAAGAGAGCAGTGGGCTTGAAATCAGAGGACAAATATCTAAGAGTTGGCTTTTCCACTTGGGCAGGTCTTTCAGTCTTTCTGGTCCTGTTTCTTCATCTGTAAACTAGGGTAGTAATGTTACGCTTTGTGAGTTAGTGTATCCAAATAACAAACAAACAACCAGACACACAGAAAAACAACCCTATGATAGTGCTACAAACATATATCAGCCATCAACAGTTCATTATTCATTTGCTTATTTGTTTTTCAACAAATGTTTGAACAACTAAGGTATGGTGCTTTGTGCTAAACACTGCAACAAGTAAAAAATTATAAAGATCAAGGTGCAAAAATTCTAGTTCAGGTCCTCAATAAATTGTAGATGAATCATAAACTGAAGCATGGAAATAAAGAGTGACTTTCTATAGGTCTTCCAGCTACTATTATGATTCCCAAATGTTATTTTGGTATAGTTTCCAAATGCCACATTGCTGGTTACTTTATTGTAGACAAATGGCACTGCATTTTTGGAGGCTAACTTTTGATGGGAAATAAAGACAGATACTTGGGGCTTACGCAAATCAAACACATAAGTGATGGATGGGACATAGTGAATTCAATAATGTGGGAAATCAAGAGAGAGTGGACTCTAGGTGAAGTCAGCAGATTTTCTCATTATTCACAGATGATCTTTTGGAAGAGGTGGAATTTTTTTTAGGTCAGCTGGAAATAAAACCAGTTTCATTCATTTTCAGACATACCTGCAGAAAAATAGCTAATAAGAGTTATCAGGTTAATAAATTTGACGGACTTCCATTTAACATGTGACTCATTATTTTAGAGTATTTAATGAATCTGTCAACATGGTGAAAAGGTTATTTGCCACCTATCAGGTAGGCTTCATGAAAACATAAGCTTTGGGAACTTATTAAATTTTACTTATAAATTCTTAATACAGAATACAGTAATTGAGGAAAGTATATTACTCTTTCTTATATAATAATTAGGGGTTACTATATTTCTGAGTAACAATGCATATTAAAAATGAAATAGGGGCTGAAGGTGGAAAGAGACAGTGGCAGGGGTAAGAGAACTGTAGACAGAAGCACATATCTGGGGGTAGATGTGTATTGGGATGAGGGCAATGAGGGCTGGTTATGTCATTTTCCACAAATGTCCATTTACCTTCTCCTGTTTCAAGAACTTTGCCTTTTTTTTTTTTACAGTCAATTTAGAAGACACTGTATGTATCGTTAAGCATTTACAATCTTAGGAAGGCAAGCTAACATAGGGCAGAAAGCCTCAGACCCTTCTAGTCCTATGGCTGATGTGGCTTTCTTCACTAGCGTTGCATTCTGAGGAAAGCACTCCATTTCTAGGTGGCTGCTCTGGTTAGTATAGTCAGTGGAGACTCATTAGAATGGTATCATCTGGCAATGGGAGGTTGTACAGTGAGTGCAGACTAGCTGATCAACGTCTCAATGCACAGAGGTTCTCAGGAGCCCATGGCCCGGCTCTCAGGGGAAAGGCCTCTGAGTAGATCTCTACAGAGTCTACCCCATTTCTCTATTTCTGTCTTTTTTCTCTTCCTTTTTATCTCCATCCCTCTTATCTTTTGTCTTTCTTCCAGCTCTCTTTGTTATCCTTTCTCCTCTAATCCTCTGATAGATGTACTTTAGTTAAACACACTATGGAATTAAGTTAGAAACATTGGTTTGCTAAATAAAATGTTGTACACACACACACACACACACACACACACACACACACACACACAATTTTCTATTTCTTGAAAAAAGGGAAGACAGAGAGTTAAAAAATCTCTCCAAAATATAGAAGTCTGGAGCAGATTACAGTTGGCCTTTGAACAACATAGGTTTGAACTGTGTGGGTCTACTTATATGTACATTTTTTAAAATAAATACAGTACAGTGCTATAAATGCATTTTCTCTTACTTATGCTTTTCTTAATAACATTTTTTACCAGCTTTATTGTAGGAATGCAGTATATAATACATTTAACATACAAAATATGTGTTAATCAGCTGTTTATGTTATCAGTAAGGCATTTGGTTAATAGTAGGCTAACAGTAGGTAAGTTTTCCAGGAGTTAAAAGTTATATTTTTTTGAGTGGATTTTTGACTGTATGGGGGTTAGTCCCCCTAACCCTTCATTGTTCAAGGTATTTGTTTGGATCAGTGATCCTCAATGCAGAATTTCCTCATGTCTAGATTATTGTCTTTGGTGGACAACAAAAGAAAATACATTTTAGCAACCCATATATGGAGTTTTGAGTCTGTGGAGGGTACAGTGAAAATTGAATGGGAGTAGATAGGAGTTTCTTTTCATATTATCCAGGTTCAGGGAGCAGATCTGAGCATCTGTTTGGTGACTGAGAATCTTGAAGGGCTCGAGGTGAGTGTTCATAGGTCATGCTGCTGCCCTAGAGGAGAGGGACTTTGGTGTCTTTCTCCAACCCCCCGCACACAGACCATGTACTCATAAATGTTCATAGAATGAAAGAATCCCGGAATACCTGTGGGATCAGATTGTAAGTTGTAAGGAATTGGGTCGAAAATATTCTGATTCCCAGTTTATCTGTGTACTTTTTAAAATTTTTATTTGTTTTTAAAGGAGAGAGACAGAACATGAGCAAGGGAGGGACAGAGAGAGAGGGACACAGAATCTGAAACAGGCTTCAGGCTCTGAGCTGTCAGCACAGAGTCCAAGGCAGGGCTTTAATCCATGAACCATGAGATCATGAGCTGAGCCGAAGTTGGACACTTAACTGACTGAGCCACCCAGGCGCCCCTATGTACTTTCTTATTCTCTTCTATTTATGATGTTAATTTTTTCTTTAATATTTTTTCTTTGAGAATTTTTGTCTCTTTGCACAGTGAAGGACAACAAACCAGTTACAGAGAGTAGGGGACTTCTGTAAATGAGCCATTGCCTGTTTGATCATGAGCCAAGCAGATGGGAAGACAGGTCTCAGTTGTCATGTAGTCCAAGAAGAGTTTATGATGTATGATGTCTCAGATTCCAGAGCCTTCTTTTCCACAAGGATATAAAAGACACACTCAGCTCACTCTCCTTCTGGCTAGGAAGATTGCTGAATGGTTGGACCACTTGAAATCACATGCTGATGACTGGGAGCACATTTCCTTTCTTTCAGTATGAAATAGTGGTCTTTGGGAAATGCACCTTCCACCTTAATCCCTGCAACACTTCTATATTCCATTGTGTTGTGAGGCGAGCTCAGGGGAAATACAGTGAACTGAACTTGGTCCTTAGGCCTGTGGGTGAGATCTCGTGTCAACAAATAGTTCTTCACTCTGTACCTTAGTTTCTCCATTTTTCAGATTGAGAAATTTTTCTTGCCTTGACATATCAAATGAGGTAAAGAGGAACAGAAGGATTATGATGTATTATTGCAAATTAGAAGAAATGAAGGTTTCAGCCTAATTTTAAAAAGGCTTCTTTGTGAAATGTCTGCAAGGAGAATACTCATTGAGCCCAGCCATGGAATCCAAGAACCTATTAATAATTAAGAACAAAAAAGATTAAGCACATATTCTGTACATGCCTTCTACTAAGTGGGTTATGTCCAATATTTCACTTAATGTTAACAGTGGTGCTGAGACAGAGGTTTTATTACTATTACATTATTATAGACAGAGAACCTGAGACAAGGAGGGTGTTAATTCCAATATAAGTTATAAGTGATAAGTCCCCCTGTCAGAGTTCATTGGTGGAAGCTATGGCTGTAGCTTTCCAGTTGGAGGGCTGGAGCACCGCAGTGATTTATGAGGAAAGCCTTGGTGTCAGTAAATCCCAGATTGGCTAATGTTTGGGCAAGAAGGTGAAGGTATGTACCTTTCCTGACCTCCAGCATGT
The DNA here is from genome assembly GCF_006229205.1 of Suricata suricatta. Classification (NCBI taxonomy): domain Eukaryota; kingdom Metazoa; phylum Chordata; class Mammalia; order Carnivora; family Herpestidae; genus Suricata; species Suricata suricatta. The sequence continues at coordinate 127,894,522 of NC_043703.1, forward strand.
GTTATGTGTGGTTCCATTGAGCTCCCTAGACATCCCACCTTCCATCTCATTGCTCTGGGTTGCAATTTCTGTTAATTTGTTTCCACATTAGGCTGGGAGTTCCCTGAGGTTGAGAGCTCTCTCTTGTTCACTGTTTATCTGCAGAACATAGTCCAGAGCCTGGTAAGTAAAGATGCTGATCAATGTCTTAGAATGAATGAAGGTGAACGTCCATAGATCCAATCATATAAACAAGTTTTGTGTGTAGTAGTTAGGGTTGCATGGTGTAGAAGGGCAAGCAATTAACATGGTGACTTGGGTAAGGACAACAGATGAGTGTGTGGATGGGTATATGCACGTGGAAGGGGAATATAGTAGAAGAGAATGCTTCTGTCATGGGTGCTAGGAAGTTTACTGAAATGTGCTCCGAAATGTTGCTGTGACTCATCCGTATTTTTTCCTGGCCTTTTACCCCTGAGATGCCCAAACTATTATTCAACATAAATCATTTCTTGCTGCCCTCAAATACTTCCAAGACCTCTGTGGGCCTCATGAAGAATCTGCTTGCTCACAGTGTCTTTTTTACATACAGCCTGTATGGGTCCTATCACTATATCAGACCCCTGAGAGGGTGCTGCCTATTCCGGGCTGAAGTTTTTTAGGGAGAGAACCCTAGGACTGGAGATGGGGCAGTGGGTTTAGGTAGAAATGTATCAAGCAAAGTTAAGGTCAGTGTTACTTCCAGCCGAGTGCTGGACACAGACTTGGCCAGGTGCTGTGAGAACCCAGGTGCAGGGGGCCATAGGAACTACTGGAAGGATGTGGAGGGCACCACCCAGCCTGTTGGAGGAGGATGGGAGTGAAACCAACAGATGTGCTCAAGGTTCTATTTTCAGTTCCCCAAAAGGTCTTCTCCTTGACCAAAACAGTGTGACCGTTACCATGACACTTGCTATCTTGGTCCCTGGGACTCTCCCTCAAAAAGTGGCATTACTTTTTTAATCTTCTTAGGCTAGTCACCATGAAACTCGAGAGGAACCCACCTGGGGTGGGGATGGGCAGGGCCTGTCTGAGGTCTGAGTGCTGTGATGGTGGAAGATGTTTTGGTACTAAGAGGGACCTTTGGTTAATAAGTTATTTTTCCAAATGAGACCAATACTCCTACTTGGCTTAGGTGTGGCTGACTGTCCATTTTTGTTGAGCATCACGGATTTCTCTCCTGAAATGTCCATAATGAGCTCATTGTTGCATCTAGAAACAGATGGGAAGAACTCTAGCCTTGAATCTCACAGTCTGTCTCCAGGTGATTAGGTCATGCCATCCAGCCTCTGCTCTTCAGTCTCCTGACCCGACGTCCAAGTTCTTTCCTCAGTCGAAGACCCAGTGATTCTTTGCCCCTGAGAATGGCAGCTGTGAATAGAAGTAGTGAAGGGACCACACTGTTTTACAGTTAGGGCTCTTGATCAGGCTGCCTGAGTTTGAGGCCTGACTTTGGTATTTACTGATTGTGTGACCTTGGACATGGTATTTACACAAAGTCTTAGTTTCCTTATAATACAGACTAACTGTGAGGTTGTTGGATGATTCAGTGACATGATCATTGTTGCGAGTATTGAGACGTGGTATGCATTACTATTATTATGGAGTAGAAACCTGTTACAAGCTGACATGTATTGAGCCAGAAGGAGTATTACAGAAGGTTTTCTCTGTTTATTTTTTGTTTCCTATACTGACCATCAACATTTTATTATGGGGTCGTAGGTTAGAGGCTGTTCCTTATTTGTTCCTTGAGCCCATGGTGAAATAAAAACTTGTATATTTTTTGAGGAAGACTCACAGAGAGAGAAGGCCTTCATTTACTCTCTAGTCCAGTCTTTTTGTTAGTTTTAGAGTTGATTGAGGCTAACTATTACTATGACAGACCAGTGTTACTGAAAACCTGCTGGGCAGAACCTGCTGAGTGCAGACTCTCAGAAGAAAGACATGGTGGTTTGGGCTTGATAACCTTGGTTTAAGTTACGGTTCTACCTCTTGTGAGCTCTGTAATTTTAAGCACACTACATAACCCTCCTTAGCCCCAGGATCCTCATCCATGAGGCCAGGTTAATAAATACCTCAGTGTGTGGAATGAGAATCAAGGTAGTCACACTAGTGACAGTTCAAGCAAATAGCAGTACCCTCCCCTCTTCTTCTGTCTTCCCCAGACCAAGGCCCCTGTTCTCACCATCATCCCTTTTCTTTGTCTATGCAGAAAATCTTGCTGGCTTCAGGGATACAGAAGTTTCCAGAGTTAGGAGGTAGGGCCTTCTCTTAAAAGATAAGTAACCACATGGTAGGGGTAGTAAGAGCTATTCAAATCCTGAGAAGAGATTGGTAGGAAAATGGAGGGTTAGAAAGGCTGAGAGGAGCTAAGGGGAGAGGCAAGAGGTATCTATGGGGGTCTTTCCCATGCCAGTGGTCTCTAAGAATTCATGGAAGGAATTGGCATGTGGAACCTAGGGGACAGGAAGTGGCAGATGGTAAGAGGACTCCCTTGTGAATTTCACTCTTCTCCATCTTCTCTTAGCTTCCCCCTGCCTGGAACCTTTACTTGTGTACTTCTATCTACAAAGTCTTCTTGAATGGCTAAACCTCCACCATTGAAATTCTACATATTTATTGGAGAAGTTATAAACAATTCCCAGTGTGTCTATGGACCTCTCTGCCTCAGTGTGCATGAGCACTCCTTCATTTCTGTCCATGGTTGAAACATCTGTGTTCCTAGGGAAGGGCAGCACCTCCACCTGTGTTCCACATACCCCATCTCACCTACTCAAGGACATTGCTGCAACATTTTTCTCTTATCTTTCCTGCAACACCAGATTTTCTTCTTTACTGGATTATTCTCATTAGCATTCAAAAAGGCTGTCATTTCTTTTCTTCCAGATACTGCCTTTTTCCAACTCTTTCCTCCAAAGACTTAGCCATGCAAACTGTCTCCAATTTCTTTCCTCTCATTTTCTTTTAAACTCATTCTGATCAGATTTTTGCCCTTGCTGTTCTATAGACACTGTTTTTATCTAGTTCACCAATGACCTCCACATCTCTCGATCCAGTGGTCTATTTTCATTCCAGTTGACACAGTTGACAACTAACCGATCAATTTCTCCTCATAACATTTCTTCTTTTGGATTCCAGAACAACACCACTCTCCTGATTTTCCTCCTTCTCTGACCAATCCTTTTGGTCTTCTTTTCTGGTTCCTCCTCATCTCACCAACTTCTTAATGTTGGAGTGCTTCCCAGCTTAGTGCTTGAGTTTCTCTAACCTTGTGTGCTTGGTGGCTATTTTCTCACAGTCTGAGGGCTTTTAACACCATTTTATGGTGATGACCACATTCATGCCTCTAGTATTGACATCTGTCTTCCACATTACAGGATCTTATATCTAGTTATTCACTTGTCATCTCTGCTTGGTTGTCTGATAGGCATCTCAGACTTAGCACATCCAAAATGGGGCTCCTAAAGCTTTTGTGATCAAGTCAGTGTCTAATGACAAATAGATCATGGAAGGGTATAGAGATTTTAGAATTAGACCCAACTTTATGGTCAATTGATTTTCAACAAAGGTATCAAAGCACTCCAACTGGGGAAAGGGAAGTCTTTGGGGTTTAAAAGAATTATGGCTGGAGAGTAAGGTTAAAGAGCCCCTTGAAAGAAATCAGATAGTAGCCAAATTGAGCTACTGTTATTATGGTGATGACTAATACTTGCACCTTCCTGGATGTATGCTAGGCTGGGTGTTCAGTGGTTCACATGAATTATTTTATTCAATTCTCACAACTGTCTTATAAGTTAGACATTCTGAGGAAAAAAACAGAGGCACAAAAAGTCAAATAACTTTCTGTTATGACTTGTGAGCATATCTTCCCAGGCAATTATATATGAACAGTGATGTGGGTAAGGAGCATTGGTATTTGTCCACTTCATCTAGCAAGGCTCATGGTAATGTGTGACTTGAACCCTAGTGCTAACTCACCTGTGCTCACCCGGAGGGGAGAGAGCACAGAAGCACTGGTGTCTGTCTTTGAGATCCAGCCTTAGGTCTTCCAGTGGCCACTCTGGCCACTGATAGAGTTTAGTAAAAGGTCCCACCGTGTCCACATTTATAACCCCCCTCCTTCTCCTCCCCCCAGCATAGGTATCCAGGCCAAATGGCACCTTCTAGAAAGATGAAAAGAGGAGAGACCTCAGGCAGATGGCATCTTTGACCCTTTGTTCTATGTAGCACTATAAGCATAGGAAGGCAGAATTGTATAGGTTTTCAGAGAGCAGAGTTAGGCAGGTGGGGATTTGATCCCAGGCCCACCACTGACCAGGTGGTCTTGACCTTAGCCTCTCTTATCTGTAAACTGAGTGTAAGATATTTTTTTTTAATACTTATTTATGTTTGAAATAGAAAGACAGCACAAGTGGGAGAGAGGGAGAGAGAGAGAATCCCAAGCAGGCTCCACACTGTCAGTGCAGAGCCTGATGTGGGGCTCAAACCCACAAGTGGTAAGCTGAATCATGATCTGAGCTGAAACCAAGAGCCAGACACTTAAACCAACTGAGCCATCCAAGTGCTTCTGGTGTAAGATATTTCTTGATGTGAACATATTTTGAAGCATGATATATATATACAGAAAATTGCACAGATTATAATCTAATACAGCTCGACAAATCTCCACACAGTGACACACATTACCTAACAAGACTCCAGAAACCCTCACCCCATGCATAAAAGTCATCCCCATCCAATTTCTAATTGTATTTTTAACCGGTTTGGACTTTATATAAATGAAAATATATAGAATATATCTTTTGGAGGCTCCTGGGTGGCTCAGTCAGTTATGCCTCTGACTTAGACTCAGGTCATGATCTCATGGTTTGTGAGTTTGAGCCCTGCATCAGGCTCTGTGCTGACAGCTCAGAGCCTGGAGTCTGCCTCAGATTCTGTGTCTTCCTCTCTGCCCCCGCCCCCCATACTCTGTCTCTATCCCCCTCAAAAATAAACATTAACAAAAAATTTTTTTATTTGGATTCTGTGTCTCCCTCTCTCTGCTCCTCTCCTGCTTATGTTCTGTCTCTTTCTCTCTCTTGAAAATAAATAAATAAGCATAAAAAATTTTTTTTAAAGAATATATCTTTTGTGTTTGGTTTCTTTTGCTTATTGTCATGTTTATGAGATACATCTATGCCATTAGGTATAGTTATAGTTTTAAAATTCTCCTTATGTAATAGAATTTCAGTATGTAAATGTACTACAATTTAGTGACCCCTTCTGTTGTTGGTAGGCATTTGGATTATTTCCAGTTTTGGGCTTTTATAAATCAAGCAGCTCTGAAAATGTGTGCCTAGGTCTTTTGGTGGACAGAGACATCTCGGAGTGGGATTGCTAGGTACTACTTTATGAATCTCTCAGCTTTCTAGAACTTGCCCAACATTTTTTATTTTTATTTTTATTTTTTAATAATTTTTTTAGAAGTTTATTTATTTGAGAGAGGGAGAGAAAAGAGAGAGAGCGTGAGTGGGGGAGGGGCAGAGAGAGAGGGAGAGGGAGAGAGAGTCCCAAGCAGGCTCCATGCTGTGAGCACAGAGCCCTATGCGTGGCTCACACCCACAAAACCATGAGATCACACCCTGAGCCAAAACCAAGAGGGGGATGACCGGCCGACTGAGCCACCCAGGTGCACCTGAGAACTTGCCCAACTTAGAACTTGTCCCATGTTTTAATGAACATTTTTAACCTCGCAGTAAAATAAGGCTTAAATCAGGTTGTGGAAAGCACTCAGTGTATTTTTTGGCAGGTAGAGAGATCATATTCCATTAAGTTAAAGTGCCATAAAGGACTTTAACATTTCCCCATTCCTTGTTCATTTAGATCATTTTCATTGTCTTGTTATTTTATATAATGTTACAGTGAGTGACTCTTTATAGATGTTTCTTTCTTTTGAAAAATTTGCTCTGAGTAAATTCTTACGGTAAGTTCAACTGGATATGTGACTGCAAGAACTGTCACCCTTAAAAGGACAAGGACTCTGACGGCCTGCTGAGGAGGGAAAAGTGAGGAAGCCAGCCTCTTATGCCATGGCCCGGGGGCGGGGGCAGGATATGAAGACAGGTTCGCTTATGGCTTTCATGGAGTGAGAATAGAGGACAGGAGGGTTGGGTAGGATGTGGGATGATGATTTTTATGCATGGTGGTGATTTTATAGCAACTCGGTGTTTAGTTCCTTAGAAGATAAGCTGGGTAATTGGAAGAAAATGATGTATAACAACCATTAACAGAGGAAGAAGAGGGAAATCACTGGTGCAAAGATTCACTTTATTTATTCATTTCCCCCCAAATATTATTAGCATGATTAAAGCCAAAGAGGGGGAGGCAGGGAGGTGGGGAGAAGGGCCTGCCATAGGCATGGGTCTCCGATGGGGAAAGGTCCGGAGGCCTGAGGAGGGCAGCAGGGAGGCTGGCTGAAGTGCAGGTGCCTGCTAGCCTACGCTCACTAACACTGGCTCCTGTTGAAGCTCTTGACAAGGGGGGAGGACAGGCTCTTGTGCATGACCTCGCAGGAGTACACTTCATGACGTTGGTAGTCTGTACTGGATAACGTCAGGGTGCTGCTGAGGCTGTAGGTGCTGTCCTTGCTGTTCTGCTCTGTGACACTCTTTTCGATGCCTTGGTTTTGGAGAACACCATCCACTTTCCACTTGACATCGGCTTCTCTGGGGTAGAAGTCATTCAGCATGCACACGAGAGTGGCAGTTCCTGTCTGTAACTGCTCCGGAGATGGTTGGAAGAGAAAGACGGATGGCTGAGCATCACTCCCTGAGGAAGGAAGCACCGAGAATGGTCGTTAAGTAACAGGGGAGTTCTCCATTTGGGTGTATCGTTTGTGGGCTATCCTGGGGCCCGTAATGGACAGACAGAGCAGTTTCTTCTGAGTCGCAATGAGGGAGACCAGGAAGCAGATTTAAAATCCCCATGATTTTGAGTTTTTCTCTAATGTCTATTTCTTAAGGAAGTTTTACACTGTTTTGTTTGAACTCTTTGCAGCCATTTTAAGGACTTTCTTGCTTTTCTGACTTCACCTTTCCTTCAACTGTGTTCCCTGCCTCTTGTGATAATCACAGTGCTTTAGGCAAAGACACAAAGGCCATTTCATCTGACTCCCTCACAGTTTAGAAGTGAAAACAGGTCTTGGACCCCATTATAGAGCTCATTCCCCCATGTCTCTCCCAGACCTGTGTAGCAATATCAGGCTGCTTTTTCCTTCCTAGGTTTTCTTTGAGTGTGTGAGAGCCACACTCACCCTAGAGAGTGACTTCAAACCCTGAGTCTGTACCTGGGCTGAGGCACAGCCCTGTCACCCTCTGTGAACAGGCCTGCAACTCTCCGATCTCCTGCCAAAGGCCTTGAGGGAAGACCGAGACCTGGTCTGACAGCTGTCATGATTTGTTGCGATAATAGACCAGACAGTGGGGGTCAACTGTAATTTTGGCCACCTGCCTGTGAGGAACTAGCTAGCTTCATTTCTGACCATGAGCAACTGCCAGATGTCGTCTGGGAAATCCCCCTCTGTGGGCATTCAAGCCGGCTGGTCAGAGAGCAAGGGCCAAAATAACAAATCAAGAATCCTTTGCTGGGAGCAGTTTGCAGTTAGTGAACCGATTTTTATAAAGCTAACCTCCATTAATTAAGCATTTCAACATAAGATACTGAAATTTTTATGTTTTGATATGTATTTTTTCTCTTTTAACCTTCATTACTAATTTTCTCTGAGAATTTTATAAAATATCTTTGGCAGCAAAATTATGTGAATTCTAGAAAAAAAAGGAGAAGAAGTATTCTAGAACGATACTCGTAGCTGGGTGAATCCTAGACACCTTTAAAATATCCATCCTGCATAAAATATTAAACCGTTAGCTCATTTGATATGGAAAGTCTTACATGACATTTTATTAGCTTTCATGGAGTTTAAACATTAAAAAAAAGTTTTTAAAGTAGTTTAAAATACCTATTGTTTAAACAGTTCTAAAACAGTTTTCAGAGTTTTAAAACAGCCCTAAAAGAGTCCTATAAAATTGTTGCAGACCAAAAATAATCTTTCTTAAGCATCACTTTTGAAATCAGCTGAAGTAAACAACAAAAAATTACTGAACTATTTTACAGGGTATGGGATTAAAATACCCAGATTAAAAATTTTCTACCACAGAATGAAAGTATTAGAAAATATGTTTATATTAAGTTTTTATTAATGGTATTTGTCTATGATTAGATATTTCATACAACTGAAATATAGTCCTTCCCAAGCTGTTAATTTTTTAAAAATTAAAAGCATGTCACAAATTTATCTTATTTTTTTAATCTAATGGTATTTAATGTGAACTCAGTAAAAGTTAATTGATTTAAAACTGGAGTGGCCAGACGGCCTTAAATTCAGTTTTTGCTGGTAAGGATTTTACCCCGAAAGAGTTATATATATTTCTTTTTTTTGGATTGTGCTCTTATTATATAAATATATTTGATAAGAAGATATTGAAGTAATTACATGTCACTGAAAAAAAAGTAGCTTTAAGTTTTTTATAGTCCTCTAATAGGAATTTTTATTAAGAGGCTATAACAATGACTGAATTTTATTTCTGAAATTTCTACTAAATCAGACTTCTCCCCGTTTCTTCTATGTTAGCTCAGTGCCCACTACATTTCTACTCTTTTCTGTTAGTGCCATTATTCGTATCACTGTGTTGGGAAAGCCGCCATAGAGTTGAGCAGGCAAACGTGGAGTGGCCGTGGCCTCTAGCGGCTAGGTGCACTGTCACATGAGTGCTGTGGCCTGGTCACGAAAATCATTCAGTCATGACAAAAGACTGCCACGAGGCCTACAGACCACGCAAGCTTTGCCATGGCTTCCTTGGAGGTATCAAGAAGTGGCCAAGTAATAATGGAGAGAAATAGAAGAACACACTCACTAAAATATTTACTATTTTTCTATGAGTCCATGGATATTCAAAACATGCAATTATTTTTATTTTACTTCATTTAAGCGAATTTTTTAAAAACTGAGATTTTGGTGTCAACCATCTCTTCACCATTATGATAAGAAATCATTTCACGTTTAGTCTAACATAGAAATTGGATTATTACAAAGGAAGATAGCTATCAGCACATAGAACTTCCTAGAATTTTCGAATATTGACATTTATCGCTTGTTTTAGACTCTAAAGATGGCACTGCACCTGATTCTCAATTAAGCTGTATGTTTTACATGGCAAACAAATATGCTTTTCTAACTTCTTACTGATTTTTTAATGCATTCTATGGATTATAATTGTTATCTTATAAAATAATTTATCAGGAGAGAAAACAGACTAAAAAATAGATTTCTCTTCTGTATCACACATAACGAGCAAAAACTCAATATGACATCTGGCAAAACTCAATGAAAATTAGTTCACTTTTCTCTTGAGCTTCAAAGATTCCTTTTCATCTACACTAAGGTTTTTTTCCTTTTGAACAATGAAATTTAGATTAATCTTTATGTCTACAAATCCAGTTTTGGAGCTGAGTTTAAGTTTGAAATTGATGACAAATCTGAAATGGTCTAATGTACTCGTCTGCACAAAATTCATACTTTAGCCTCTAAAAGTCACCACTGGTATTTAGACCCAAATTTCAAGAGGCAATAGAGAAAAATTACTTACGTTTAATTTCCAGATGCGTCCCTTTGCCAAAGGTGGTGGTCTACTGTATTAGCTTAATTACTTTCTCCTCAACAAAAACCTCTTATTGCTGCTAAACTCATTAGATTGATGGATACAGAGAAAATCTGGCAATTTGGACGCTGTATCAATGAACTAGCTCCTTGCTCTTCTTTGAGATGAATTAATTTTCAGTCCCTTACTCATCTGATTTTCAGAAAAATCCCATTCTCTTCAGAATTGACCTCAACTCACATCCCACACATGAAAACCCTCAAATTTCACAACTCTACAAGAAAAAAGAACTAGAAAAGTGTACTTACGTTTGACCTCCACCTTGGTCCCGGAGCCGAAAGTAAGCCACAGTGAGGGCTTTGACACTTACACCTCAACAAAAACCTTCTTCTGACGCCAATCATATAACAAAGGCCAATTCAGAGAAAAATCTAGCTGTTTCTTTCCCTTTCTCCCCACAAAACCTACTGTCATCACAAACTCAACGATTTGCTTGCTTAGCAAAAAAGTTGGCTAATTTCTCATTTTCTGCTATTTTCTTTTGGGGCACCGGGAAGGGCTCATTTTACCAAAATATCATAAACTTGAACAAATAATACAACAGGACAAAAACTTCACAAATAATTGAACAAAAAGGTACTTACGTTTGAGCTCCACTTTGGTCCCTCCGCCGAAAGTATACCACAGTGATTTCCCTTAATCTCCACCTTTACAAAAACCCACCCTGAAACGCTAGCAAGCCTCTCTCCCTAGTTACCCTATTTTGCTTTGGAAATCTTAAAAATTAGCTGTCAGCTAGCCTCCAGTGGAGTGATTTTCCCTCCTCTGTACCTAATCTGGGAATGAAATTTGTTTTATCCCTAACATGTAATAATTAGAACACGTGAAAAGTTGGAGCAGGGGAGGGAGGGAAAGAAAACAAACCAATTAGACAGAAATGGTGAATTAGTTGAAAAAGAGACTTACGTTTTATCTCCAGCTTCGTCCCCGGTCCGAAATTATACACACAGTAGTTCCTCCTAACCTCCCTCCTATACAAAAACTGAGCTTCCTTTTCTGGCAACCTGAGCAAGGCTCTGTGTAGAGCATATCATTATGCTCCCCGGCAGATTCTGATACTATCACGTAGACAAGTTATTCTCACCCAATGACTAAACCTTGTTCCTCACAGAAAATGTGCAATCCATTTTGGAGTTTGTTTACAGACTTTATCTTTGCCTTAGAGGATGTCAGATCCTGGTTGCCAAGCGTCAGCTTATCCAGATTACTTCATAGACACAGGGATTACAAGACACAAACAACCGAAGAAGGAAGGTTTGGATTTTACTCACGTTTTACTTCCAGCTTGGTTCCTGGGCCGAACGTCCACCACAGTGATAGCTCCCCATTGTGTCGATGTACAAAAACCCTTCTCACTGAAGGGGAACAGAGGCTTCTGTTTTCCAGCAGGTGTGGAACCCTCAGGGCCTCCCTCTCAGAGAATGTCTTCTTAGGTAAGATCTAAAATCTTGGAAGAGGATATTTTTATGTCTGTGGCTTGATGATCCCTTTCTTTAGGAATCTTCCCTCTCTGGACTGCTTATTTATTTATCTGAAGGGAGGCTGAATGGAAATCACAAAGAAAACAATGAAGTTTTAAAAACTGCACCCTTTTATACCTTCTCCTGGGGCAGGGGGCTTTTGCAAATGATAGTTTCACTCAGTTAAGAATAATTAAAGAGGGTCTTCCTATGTGAACCTCTCCTTTGCTACGATGTTTCAAAAAAGGTAGACTAAACATATATCAGATCAGATCAAGGCCCATATTTTACTTTGAAACATATTTTGGCATCAAGCTATGGAGGACACATGAACCCAAAACAAAGATCAGTGGAATAGAAAGTAGACTTTACTTAGTTGATCATCTGTTGTCAGAGGGGTACCTACTGTGTTCAGTGAGCTGAACCATGTGCAGAGTGTCTTTGGAGCTGCCAGGGACTCATGCCATGGGACTCTTGAGAGACAGAGAGAGAGAGAGAGCGTGAGGGAGGGGCGGGGGGGGGGGAGGGAGAGAATCCCGAGCAAGTTCTGCACTGTCAGTGTAGAGCCCAATGAATTCTTTCAAAACTCATTTCAAGAGAGACCTCTTGGATTATCCCCCAGCCAAGTGACTCCACTTTGCAGAGCACAGAGACAGATCTAGAGCATCTAGTTGTTCTTCTCTGCTGTCAGATTCTTTCTACCCTACTAGATTGTAAATTGTTTGATGTTTCATTGTCTTGTATTTGGAAGGCCCAGGCTAGTATCTTCACTTGGCAAATGTTCAACAAACATTTGCAGAATGAATGAATGAAAAGAAAAAACATTCCACGATGAATAATTGAAAATCAATAATGGACCAGAGCTAATAAATTATATAAACCAAGGATTAATACTAACCACTGAAATAGTATGTTTCAGGGGCACCTGGATGGCTCAGTTGGTTAAGCGTCTGATTTCAGCTCAAGTCATGATCTCATGGTTCATGAGTTCGAGCTCTGCATCAGGCTCTGTGCTGACAGCTCAGAGCCTGGAGCCTGCTTTGGATTCTGTGTGTGTGTCTCTCTTGGCCCCTCTCCAGCTTGCTTTCTCTCTCTCTCAAAAGTAATGAAACATTAAAAAAAAGAAAATGAAAATATTTGGAGCTCCAGGGTGGCTCAGTCGGCTAAGGGTTTGACTTTGGCTCAGGTCGTCATCTCACAGTTTGACTTCAAGCCCCATGTCAGGCTCTGTGCTGACAGCTCAGAGTCCCTGGAGCCTGCTTTGGATTTTTCATCTCCTCCTCTCTCTACCCCCCACTCCCCACACGCTGTCTGTATCTCTCAAAAATAAATAAATGTTTAAAAAATTAAAGAAATGTAGTAAGTTTCACAAGACAAATTCTAATTCTGAAAGGTAGGGGTAGGTTTCCTTGAGTCTGTCAGCAAGATCTCTGCTATTGTCTTTAATAGCAAAATCAGCAGTGGATCTCACCAGAAGATGAGGAAAGAGAGAAATCAGGGAGGTAGACAAAAAGAGAGAAACTTGCAAGTAGATATTTCGTGTGCAGAGTAGTTGACTGAGGACATGGTCAACATAGATCCTAAAGAGGATAGGGTGATTTTCTCTGCAGAGATACAAGCAGTACTAGCCAGAATACTTGAGATTTATCAGGTACTTACAAAGTGTACGTGAATCACCCACATTTAATTATTCCTCAAAATTTAGGAATAAGAAACTGATATTATCCATGTTCTGTAGAAGAGGAAAGTTGAGTTCAGAGATGTTAAGTAACGTCACCCTCAGTGGCAGCCCTGGGAGCTTAGTTGCCCCTGGGAGTAGAAACACCCAATGGAAGCAGCACACAAGTCAGAAGACACTGGAGTAGGAGAAGGAAACGGAATCTCCTTAGACTGTCCTAGGGATGGGAATGAGTAGATGAATGTGCTCACCTGTGTATACGAGACTGATCACTGACATAATGTTTAGAAGTTGAAGAAATGAGGGGTGCCTGGGTGGCTCAGTCAGTTAAGTGTCTGACATCAGCTCAGGTCTTGGTCTCACGGTTTGTGGGTTTGAGCCCTGTGTGGGGCTCTGTGATGACAGCTCAGAGCCTGGAGCCTGTCTTCAGATTCTGTATCTCCCTCTCCCTCTGACACTTCCCTGTTCACACTGTCTTTCGCTCTCTCTCAAAAATAAATAAAACATTAAAAAAAATTTAGAAGTTGAAGAAATGGAAAACAACTGAAATCTTCATCAATAGGAATTTGGT
>NC_043703.1:127908103-127911919 GCF_006229205.1 Suricata suricatta
AAAATGGGAATGATAAAGATGATATGGCTCTACTAGGGATTATGTTCTGCAGGGAATAATGTGAAAGGGGGAATTAATGTGAAGTTGGGATCTAATGTGAAGAGTACTTCTAAATTATTGTACTAAGATAGTATGTGCTACAGTATTTGCTTATCATAAAAACTATTGTGACAGAAACTACTTTATTGATCACATATAAGTAGTGATTGCTAAGAATGGCTGTGGTGATGTTGTCATATTAACACAGTCACTGAGAAATGGTTGAGATCCTTAATATGTATATGGTTTATCATTCAAAGGTAAAGGTTGTCTTCAAAACATCTGTGAGGTTCTGCCGGGATCTACCATTGTACAAAACGCCCATGATGGACCTAGATAATACTGATCTACTGAGGAAAGGCAAAGTGTCAATAGGCTAGTCTGACAGGTTCTTGGATTTGTGTAAAAGAGTGATGGAAATAAAAACTGGGGGAGAGCATTCCAACAAACTCATCACTGAAGCTGTTTCCCATTTGATCCTCAGCAAAGTTAGAGTCTTAGAATCAATTCTAACCTGCTTGTGGAAGAGAAAGAGGGAGCAAGGGAGAGATTGAAATGAGAGAGACACACCAAATGCCCACCTATAACTCATCCTGAAAACTACAGCTAAACTATCTAATCAATGTTTTTCACATGTACCATTTCAAGAAACACCATTTTTACCCTTTATTTGGTGTAATTAACCAGTCTATTTGGAGAGGTCCACTTCACACACACCAGTAATATACAGTAAATCAGCTAACTTGTCAGGGACACAATGGCATAATTTTGCTCTTTGCAAGGTTTGAGGGATGGTGGATTTCTTACCTGGCTCTGGAATATTTGTGTCTGATAATCCATCTTGAAGTCTGGTTCAATATTTTTTTCTAGCTCATCAATCACAGTGGAATCCAAGGTAGGTGATTCTTTTTATGTCAGCTTCATTCCTCCTTAGGATTGTAATGGCTATCATTTATACTTGATTTCGGTTGGTATCCCATAGGTAAGGATGAAATTCTGGAGTCCACATTCAGAGGTGCCTAGAACTTAATCAATTGGCAGACATCCAGCTAGAGTGCCACAAATTGACACCTATCTTGAATTCTTAAGGGGCAAGAGTGGCCCCCATAGCGTGTAGAAGGGAGACAGAGGAGGTTACTTGAGAAATTGCTGCTTCCTTACTCCTTTGGAGCTGTGTCTGTTTCCACTCATCTCTGAAGAAAGAAGTGCTGAGAGAAGCAAAGTCCTTTGTCCTAATGTGCACATATTTGTGCCATAAACATGACCCAAGATTTTGGACTTGCTCTGGAATATGTAGATGCTCATTGTTTCCAAGAAGACTTTAGAGCTGAGGGTATTTTCTAGGTTCCCAGAGTGAAAAAGGACACAGCAGTATCAGTGCAGGGTTTATTACCCTCAGAGAGGATCACCACCCAGATTTACATATCAAGTGTTGTGGTTTCTGTTTGGTTGTACACAGGGATGAGTCTCTCCAACTCTGCCCTGGAGTTCCCTGCCCCCCTTCGTTTGTCCCCTTGCATCTAGCCTTAGCCCTGTGTCCTCTCTTATCCTACTACTGAGAACCCCATCATGGACAGCTACTTCGAATGGGCTAACTCTGGATGCAGTTGTGAAATCGATGAATTCAGGCTTGATTCTTCATACTTTTCTTCTTTCCCACTGTCAAATCTTCAGGTCCCACATGGGCACTCTCCTTTGTTCCCTGTGGGCCCAGGACCCAGCCCTGAGTGCCCTCCACCCCCCACCCAGCCTTGCTCATTTTGGGTAAGGACCTGGGCTCAGGATCTTTCCTGCCCACAGTCCAAAACTGCCTTCTGCCTTCCACATGTATAATCCTGATCCCATGCAGAAGGATTCTGATCTCTCACTGCTTTCTCTTCCCCTTAGCTGTTCTTTTCAGCTCTGTGGGTCACTTGGTTACCACTTGACCTAATATTTGTTGTCCTTGCCTCTTGCACAATTCTTCCTGTTCTTGTATATTTATTTTTTTTAATAAAATTCCTAAAAAATTTTTTTTGTATTTTAGAATGTTGTTTGCTTTCAACAAGCAGGTATTGTGATGTAATATATGTGTTTAATCCATTATCTTACCTTGGATCCTCTTAATTGACTCCTCTGAGTTCTATATGGGGTTACTAGGCCTAGTCCTGGCTCTCTCTCCCACCCTAATCAGCATACACATTCAAGGGCTCTTAGTCTAGTGTTGGTGAAAGAGGAAGCACAGACCACTGCTTTCTCCATCCTACGCCAACCGCCACCCCAAGTGTCCTGATTTTCCTGGCTGATACACAGAGTTTCCAAACAAGGCAGAAGGATGGGAAGAGGGCAGGCCTACAGCAAAACAAACCCACATACACACAAAAGCAAAATGGAACCCCAACAGATTGAAACAAAGAATAATTTGGACTTTAAAATAAAGTTTATTTATTTATTTTGAGAGAGAGAGAGCATGGGAGGAAAGGCAAAGAAAGGGGGAGAGAGCATCCTAAGCAGGCTCTGCATTCTCAGAGGAGAGTCTGATATCATGGGGCTCGATCTCACGAAACTTGAGCATGACCTGAGCCAAAATCAAGAGTCAGAATCTTAACCCACTGAGCCACACAGAGGCTCCCAATTGGGACTTGAATTTGAGTATAATGGTCCTGTCCACCACTTGTTCTAAATCCCCCTTACAATGAGAGAAGAAATATAAAAATGAGAATAAAGTTATTTTGTGGTTGGAGAATCATGTAGGATCCAATTAGCAGAGAAAACACTTTTGGAAATTCACAAAGATTTAACTTTTGTGATTCAATTGATGGAGAAACTGAAATCTAGACTCTTCCATTCAACTGCAAAAATAGGAGGGGTTTTTGAGCCCCAGAAAACTGTGTAACATTACTAGGGACTGGGCCTCTGTGTGGGATGGGAATACACTTGGGCTGCCTCCATTAGGCTTGCACTGACCCTTTAGGCCATGGTGATAATGATAGACAGAAAAAGAAGCAATGTTACAGGCATTCAAAAACAATGGGATACAAATCTTCCAGGCCACTATAAGAAAAACAAATGGACAAAGCACATTTAAACCAATCTAGCAAAATTCAGGAAAAGGAAATAAAAATCAAAAGCAAAATAATAGATAAATAGAATTACAAAATACGATGGAGAGACTAAGTCCAAATAGAACAGTCATAAGCTGTAATAAATGCTGTTAAGTTATTCAAAACTTGAAAATGAGGCATAAAGATGACTTTCAATGAAGATTCTCTCCTTGACCAAACTCTATCCCAGTTCCTCTGAGCTCTCTTCTCAAGTGGACCCTGAATTTCGGGCTTCTGTGTTCATCTTTGCATTGTCCAATTTGAGCAAGAATCCTGTCAAGTCAGTTTAACCAGAATCCCCTTTCTTGATATCTGATCGCTGATGAGGGAGCATAAGGCAAGCTGAGGACAAAGCACAAGCGAACAACCTCCCCCCCCCCCAAACTCCCCCCCGCCCCAGGTAGGATATGTGTGATATCCCTCAGGTACCCCTGGTCCCCTGGAAGCCCAAGAACAAAGGACAGAAAACAAATGATTAAACTGATAGAGTCTCCATCAGTTTACAAATGTCTCATCAATGACCTAATCTCCAGGAAGTCCCGACTGGCTTAATGATAATGCTTTGTTAGGGGGGAAAACCACCTTAGTGTGAGAATAGCCAGGCCTCTAGTAATCCTGAGTCTTCTTTACCATATGGAAATCCCTTCCAGAAACTTCCTCTTGACTTTCTCTCCCCCAACTCCACAGTGTACAA
>NC_043703.1:127912019-127913257 GCF_006229205.1 Suricata suricatta
TGTTTTTGTCACAAAGTCTGCATAGTAAAGTGGAAACTTTGACTTTCTGCTTCTGACTGCAATTGCAGGTATCTCTCCAGAAAGATCATGTTGAGGGAAACTGTTTCCACTGGTCTAGTTACAGAGGACTAAGTAAATACTCAGCATGGAGTCAGGAAGGAGAGCGGGTCTGTGGGCCCACCACATGTAGAGAAAACAGCTTCATCTCACATTGCTGATGAGGGCAAAAAGGCACCTGGTGTTGCTTTTCATGAAGTGAAATTCTGCATGTAGCCCCTGGGAGCTGTTGTTCAGAGGGTTGCAATGCAATAAGCTTCCCAAGAGCGTCCTTGAACTTTGTGTGACCATTTCTCAACATAGTGTAGAGCATAAGCAAGCTTTTTTTTATCTTCAGCTTTATTGTAGATGGGAGATTGGGAGAAGTGACTCCATCCGCATCATATAGGAGCAGAACCAGAACCAAGTATAAGCCTGCCTTCAGGTCCAGTGTCATTTTACTATGTTTTATCTTCATTTCAGGCTGTTTGACTATTTTAAACATGCCACTCGAGAGTAGAAATCTCTCAACATCCATGGCACAGATGAAAGGAAGACTAGATCAGTTGCTTTGGTGATTTTGTCTAGCGTTGACACTCAAACTGGATACTTAGGGATTTCTAGATTTCATTTATGCTTTCTTCTGACTATATTGTTTATATAATCTGGGTAACCTTCTGATCTTGCTCTTGGACTCTGCGGGTGTCTTCTCAGCATCCGTGTGGGTGAGCATGTGTTGTAGGTGATAAGCTCCTACGGGTCTGTGGAGGTCTGCCACAGCTGCACAGTCAGGGGAGTCCTAATTCAATCTGCACCGTGGGCCCAGTCTCTGGCACAGTGGTATCTTCATTTCTCTTTGGCCACTCATCTTCCCTGGAGCAGTACCTCTTCAGGCGCCATTTCAATTGGTGAAACTTTAACAATGTTCTCAAATTAATTTTGTCAGGCCTCTTTTCATATTAAAGTGGTTATTTTTACATTGTAGATAGCAAATCAGGTTCAAAGAAAGGACCTTAAAAATTCTTCATATTTCTTTTTTTTTTAATGTTTTATTTATTTTTAATACAGAGAGAGACAGAGCATGAGAGGGGGAGGGGCAGAGAGAGAAGGAGACACAGAACTGGAAGCAGGCTCCAGGCTCTGAGCTAGCTGTCAGCACAGAGCCTGACGCGGGGCTCGAACCCACGAACATGAGATCTGAC
>NC_043703.1:127913357-127915831 GCF_006229205.1 Suricata suricatta
ACCCTCCTTGATCACAAGAGCCCCTGTGAGAAGCAAGGGAGATGATTCATTTTCAGAAATACCAAACAAAAGCTGTGCTGTTTAGTTAAAAGTAGGTTTACAAACTATTGGACCCTGGGACACGTCGCTTCCTGGGTCTTCTTCCCTCTCTGTTTCGCGGGCTTATTTTTTGCAGGCTTTGCAAAGAGCTTGTGCAAAGAACAAAGGAGGGACTGAAAGTCTCTGTGTCCCCTCAGGAAATGTACATTTGTTCCAATCAGACTACTTCTTGCCTTGTATGGGCACAGGCGACATCCAGGTAAGGCTCTAATCTGTGGAGTACTCGGCCAATGTGGAATCAGGGGCGGGACTTGCAGGCTGGGAGATCAATTGTCTGCTGTGATTGCCCCAAGGGTGTCTGTCAGTCCGACACCTGCTCCTGCAAGAATGTTGATAAAAGCCTCCCTTCACCGTGCTCAGTCTCCGTGTCCCCCCTTTGATTGGGTCAGTCGGTTATTTCTCACACCACCCACTTCCTGTTCTGAGGAAAACTGTCACTCACAACGCCCACTGCCTCAATCCCATAACTCCCTAAAGATATTCACAAAAACAAATCAACCTGATACAAATATACTTCCCATGGTCTGGGCTCATCGGTCCCACAATTGGTTGATGTTATGTGTCACATATCATGTTTGATTTTGTCCCGAAAGTGCTCTTCCCTCTAATTCAATTTTTCTTATATTACCTATTATTCCTCCTTCAGGCAGCAGGTTCCTGACGTGTCTTCATCCGTTGCATTCATTGTTCCAATCATGTATGTCTTGTTTTAGATACACCTCATGTAAGCAGCACATGGCTGGATTTCCCTGTTTTATTCACTCTTTGACTTTCCATTGTGAAACTTTTCACACACACACACACACACACAAACGTATAATTTTTAAAAAATATTTATTCTTGAGAGAGAGAGACAGAGCACAAGTGGAAAACAGGAAGAGAGAGGAGGAGACACAGAATCCCAAACAGGCTCCAGACTCTGAGCTGTCAGCACAGAGCCCAAAGTGCGGCTGGAACTCACGAGCCATGAGATCATGACCTGAGCTGAAATTGGTCGCTTAGCCAATTGAGCCACCCAGGCACCCCACCCCATTTATATTTTCAAGGTATAAGCTTTTCGAAAGATTAAGATAAACTTACCATGCATATACATTATGAACATGTGTCAAAGGTCCACTTAACTTCTTAATGACAAGATCAGATGATAAAGCTGGTTCCAATGAAGCTATAGGTACCCCCCACACACACACACACCTTTCAATGCCAGAGTAATATCACTGAAGAAGATACAAAACTGGTTAATGTCCAACACAGCACTATAACTATAAGCATTAGCGTTGTCTCCTCAGACAAAAATAATTTATCATTGTCATGATATCAGTTTTCTCTAAGTTAACATGCAACCCTTTGAAATCGGGTTTTTAACTAGGTATAACTAGAAATTTTAAAAATTTCATTTCTCTAGCAAGTCACATGACCCTGAAAGGACACATGGTGTTGAAGAAACAATTACTCAAGCATTTGTTGAAGAAAAGCAAGGCAGACTTAGGATCATCAAGATAATGCATAGGAGGGGCGCCTGGGTGGCTCAGGTGGTTAAGCCTCCGACTTCGGCTCAGGTCAGATCTCACGTTCGTGGGTTTGAGCCCCGTGTCAGGCTCTGTGCTTACAGCCAGCTCAGAGCCTGGAGCCTGCTTCTGGTTCTGTGTCTCCTTCTCTCTCTGCCCCTCCCCCTCTCATGGTCTGTCTGTCTCTCTCTCTCTCTCTCTATCAAAAATAAATAAAACATTTAAAAAATCTTTAATAATAAAAAAAAAGATAATGCATAGGAAACACTGCATGGAGGTTCTGCTGTGGGAAGGAGAGGCTGGGCCCCACTCCAACCACTAGGGAAAGTGGGAGTTTATAGCCAAGTAGCAAAATGGGGGTCAGTGGATGGAAAAATGACTACAAGAAAACATCCAGTTTAAAGGAGGATCTGGTAAAACCGACCCAACAGGACTCTTGCTGAGGGCAAGCCAGGGTGATCAGCCGTTGCCTGGAACAGTGAAGGTGAGGAAGCCCATCAGATGGTGGTGGTGACTGATGGGGTCTTGGGGTGCTGGTGGGGTTCAGAGCCTATGGCCAATTAAGAATTATTGAAGACATCTTTTGGTGCAAAAAGTGATTTTATTAAAGCATGGGGACAGGACCGATGGGCAGGAAGAGCTGCACTGGGGTTGTGATGAGTGACTGTTTGTACACTGTGGAGTTGGGGGAGAGAAAGTCAAGAGGAAGTTTCTGGAAGGGATTTCCATATGGTAAAGAAGACTCAGGATTACTAGAGGCCTGGCTATTCTCACACTAAGGTGGTTTTCCCCCCTAACAAAGCATTATCATTAAGCCAGTCGGGACTTCCTGGAGATTAGGTCATTGATGAGACATTTGTAAACTGA
>NC_043703.1:127915931-127919509 GCF_006229205.1 Suricata suricatta
AGGAAAGAAGGGAGGAAAGTAGGAAGGAAGGAAGTGAGGAAGGGACAGAAGTAGGGAGGGGCAGAAGGAATGGAAGGCAGGAGAAGAAAATGCAGAACTTGGACTCAACTATTTATAGAATCTCTGACCAAAGATATTGGGACTCTAAACCCATTTTTATCCTGCAGATCTGTAAGGAGCTTCGAGCCCTTGAGCTTGGTTTGGGCTGTGCTAAGAGCTAGAGAGATGGGACACAGACGCAGAACTTACTCATGTAGGAAGATAGGTGGGACCCTAATTTGAGCCAAGGGAAGTCTGAATCCTGAATTTTAGTTATTCAATTTTCAGTTCAATATTCCATTTTGGGTTAAATTAGCCAATTAATTAACTCTAGTTTTTTTCAAGAAAATTTAGTTTCAGGGCACCTGGGTGGCTCAGTCAGTTGAGCGTCGGACTTTGGCTCCCATCATGATCCCAAGGTTCATTGAATTCAAGTCCCCTATCTGTCTCCAGCTCCGCATTGGGCTCACTGCTGACAGCACAGAGCCTGCTTTGGATCCTCTGTCCTCCTCTCACTGCCTCTACCAGGTTAAAATTCTCTGTCTCTAATTCTCTCAAAAATAAATAAACATTAAAAAAAAAAAAAAGAAAGAAAAGAAAAGAAAAGAAAATTCACTTCCATCCAACGGTTTGAGAAGTCCGCTCAGGGTTGCCTGCTCCTAGTCCTGTCATTCACTCTCCAGCAGAGGAAAGAGAGGGGGCGGGGACGTGCAATTGCATTAAGAACCTGAGCCTGCGTCACCATAAGGAGGGAAGGGGTTTGTGTGGCTACGGGTCTTCTGCCTGTCCAGCTACTGAAACTCTTCTAGTCTTTTCTCTGAGTGCGGCGAATGCCTGATGCTTACTCGGTCAGGGGGCACATCGAACGTTCTATGGGTGTCCATGAGGCTCTGCACCGCTTCTTGGCCTGAGAAATTTCCTAAGACCCAGCGATGCTCTGTTATCAGGTAGACCTTAGCTGGGGATCCATACCTCACCCTCACAAAGGGTCAAGTCTCCCAACACTCAGCCCCCCAGTTTACCCCTAATGATGGTGAATTTTGCATGTCATCTTAACTAGGCTCTTGCGCCCAGTTGTGTGGTCCAATGCCAGTTTAGATGTTCTCCTAAAGGTAGGTGTGATTAACATTTAAATTTGTAGACCTTGCATAGTACAGACTATTCTCCATAATGAGGGTGGGGGTCTCATTCAATCAGTTGAAGGCTTTAAGAAGCAAGACTGAGTTTCAAGATGGCGGAGAGGAAGGGAGCTCTGTAAACTCCTTCCGCCCCATCGATCGAACTGAGAAGGACATTAGTCTCATCTGCAAGAGCGGAAGGAGAAAATACGGACTCCAGAAGGAAGAGAACCTGAAGGATACCTGAGTGAGTGAGTGCGAATTGGGGAGACTGGAAAACAGGACAGCCCGAGACAGGCAGGGGAGGCTAGAGCCCCAGCCCAACACGGGGCAAACACGAGCAGAGCCCAAGAGACAAAGGGAAGGGACAGAGTGACTGAACACGCTCTTAGTACTGTCTCTGGGGAAGAGGTAAGGAACGCTTGGCCGCACTTGGAGAGAGAAACTCACTCCATAGATAACTGCTGGGTAGCCGGATTCCCGAACCTGGGTGGCACAAGGGAAAGAACAGCTTCCAGCCCTAAGCCATCTCAGCGGGGAATCAGCAGCCACTGTTGCCACCGCAGCAGCTGCGCGGCCCCGGCGGCGGCGCCAGCGGCGCTCACTTCGACCTCGGTTTTGGGAGCAGGATCACGCACCTCATCTCCACGGCGCATCTCGCCCCCTGCATTGGCCACGCGAATCCCGAATCCCGGGTGCCCACAGGGAAAAAATAGGGCCCACACCTACACAATCTAGGTAGGGAGTTGACGGCGGTGGAGGCCTGGGCGTGCACTTAAGCTGCAGGAGCTCATTTCCAGGAGCACACAGCACCTTGAGCAACAGCTGTCCGAAGCCAAGAGAGACTCAATTTTTTTTTCCCCCATTGCGATCGGGATCATGGCTGGGGGTGGGGACTACGCAGTTGGGTCTGTGAAGGTGCGCACTTCACCGCCTGCTGCTCATTTCGCCTCAGGCAGGGGCAGTCAAAATCCCTGCCTGAGCCAAGACAAACTGATTCCTCCCTCTAAGAAGCCAGCCACCAAAGCAAATACATCTGTGGTAGTATAAATGTGCATGGACTGGAACTTTGAACCAAAGCGGGCCTGGAAAATACAACTCAGCTCAACTGCGGCCCAAGGATATCAGACTCATTAAAGTGGCCTACAGTGCTTAGTTCAACAGAGCATGGCATGCCGCCATTCTAATCTCTGCAGACACCAGGGTAGAGCCTCTGAGAGTAGCCTCTGAGACCTACCACACCAAACCACGCCTATCCACGAGGGGGAGCTGCTGGGGTTTTCTGTTTTTTCTTATAAAAAATTTTTTTTTCTTCACTTTTTTCATACTTATTTCTTTGTGATTCTTACCTTTTTTCTTTTTTTTTTTACTTAATTCTTTTAAATTTTTACTCCTTATTTTCCTTTCTCCTTTCTCCCTTTCTTTTTCACCTTCTTGCAATCCAGATATATTCTCCTGTATCTCATCCTTACCTCTCCCCTCAACTGGTCATACACTTTTAGACTGTCCACTGTCCTTTGTTGTCTCCGACCCCCTTTTATTCTTCTTTTTTCTTTTCTCTTCTTCTCTTCTTTTCATCTCTTTCCTTTCCATTTTCTTTCTTTTCTTTCCCCCTTTTAATGTGTTTCTTTGTTTGATTTGTCTGTGTGTCTGTGTTCTTCTGTTCCCTCTGTGTTTGTCTGTCTGTTTTCCTTCTTAGGACTACACCAAGAAACAAGCCAAAGTGTGCATGACTGTGAGTTCCAGATATTGCTGAGTAGGGAAATAAAATACTCACAGGCACAACAAGAGAAACTGAGAGACACCATTAAGAGAATATTTCCTGAAAGGACAGGTCCTGGACAGTCAATAAGCCTCCTTTAACAGAGAAATATTAATAGGTGCACAGCACACAATGAGCTTTCTAAAGGTGATAAGAGACAGAAAACTAGCAAAAATGACAAAACGAAGAAACTCTCCCCTGAAGAACCTCCAGGAGGAAGTCACAGCCACAGAACTGCTCAAGGCAGATCTAGACAACATACCAGATCAAGTATTTTAAAAACTTGTCATAAAATTAATCACTGGAGTTGAGAAAAACGTCAAAGAATCAACTGAGACAATTACTAGGAGCCTTGAAAATAGGTGTGATGAATTAAAAAAGGCTATAGAGGAGGTGAATAACAAACTGGAGGCAGCCACCTTGAAGATTGACTAGGCAGAGAGAAGAATAGGTGAATTAGAAGACATAGTTATAGCAAAAGAGGAAGCTGAAAAAAAGAGGGAAATTAGTCCAGGAGCAGGAAAGGAGAATTCGAGATCTGAGTGATACAAGCAAACGGAACAACATCCGTCTCATAGGAATTCCTGAAGAGGAAAACAGAGAGAAAGGGCCTGAAGGGATATTTGACCAAATTATAACTGAGAATTTCCAAAATCTGG
>NC_043703.1:127919609-127921563 GCF_006229205.1 Suricata suricatta
TCAGGGGCACCTGGGGAGCTCAGTAGGTTAAGCATCTGACTTAGGCTCAGGTCATGATCACAGGGTTCTTGGGTTTGAGCCCCTTATTGGGCTATATACTGACAGTGTGGAACCTGCTTGGTATTCTCTCCCTGTCTGTTCTTCCTGGGCTCATGCTCTCTCTCAAAATAAATAAACAAAAAAAAAAAAGAAAAAAAAAGAAATACAATTAGATTTTTTCCTTAAATTTTTCCCCCAAGGAGAGAGACTTGGAGAGTACAGACATGTCCCACACTGTCTTGCCTAGATTTCCCATGTATGCAGCCCAGCAGTTGAGTCCTACCCCATGAGAGCTTTGAAAAGTAAGAGAAGTAGTAAGAATGGTCTGCCAGAGTCCAGCTCCAGCAGGTCCAGGGTTCCCTGAAGGATGGACGGTGTCAGCATGAGAGAGAGAGAGAGAGAGAGAGCGAGCCTCGAGTTCCTTTCTGATCACCAGGCAGACATCTTTACTCTGTCTGATTCTTTAGCTTTATTTATCATGAAAGGTAAAAGGGGCAGAAAGAGCAGTAAATTATTTCTCATAGATAATTTTTACAATTTTCCAGGACACGGGATCTGCAGAAGTTACAGTTCTAGTCGTAATGATTGTCATAAAAAACTTAGCTACAGGCACTGATGCTATTATATGGGAAGGGCAGGTATTTTCTAAAACCAAGATATATAAAACTTCAGATATAGCCCAAGGAAGCAACCTTTAACAAGGAGACAAACAGCATTGTTTAGTAAAGGTCCGTTTTTTATGAGTAAGGGTCATTAGGCTGTTTATAGCTCTAAGAGAAAGTTTCCCAGAAAAACAAGATTTTCAGGAGACATGGGGCCCACTCTCACAGTCCCAAAGACGTATGATACATTTTATTGCAGTAGTGACTTTTGCAGTGGCGTCCAGGCCCAGAAAGCAATCAGTTATTAGTTAATTGCTCAGCTAGGAGGAAAATTATATGTTGCTGCCTTAGTTGCATTAGGGTGTATCTAGTTTACTCATCTATTCCATGACCAAGTGCTATCACACCTTAGGGACAGGGCAGGGGGACAGGCTGCTCCTGGAACTTGTCAGCAAAGCCCTCCAAGGTTTGCTTCCCAAGCAGAAATGAAAGTTACAAGAGGGTACATTTTGGTTGCTGTCTGGGGGCAAGAGACCGTACAAACTTGCTGTACCCTCACCAGGAATTTTCATTCAACCAGTGAGTTCAGACAGCTCCCAACAATGGTCTAAGGAACGGACAGTGTGGAGGCAGAACTGAGTGCCATGCCTGGCATTCTCACAGGCAGAAGTGGTGGCACCTGAGGGATGTGAAGACTGTTGTCCCTCAGGATCCTCAAGAGACACAGAACCAGTGAGATATCCGTGGAGAGAGAGATTTTGAGAATTGAAGGGTATGGGGGTTGGCGAGTCCAGAATCTGTAGAGCAGGCTGGCAGGCTGGAAATTCAGATCAGTGTTGATATTGCACCCTTGAGTGGGGAATCTGAGGGCTGGAAACTCGGGCCGAATTTCTACTGTTGCATCTTAAGGAAGAAGCACTTCTCCTTTGAGAAACCTCAGTCTTGCTTCTTTTTTTTTTCCATAATATTTTATTGTCAAATTGTTTTCCATACAACACCCAGTGCTCTTCCCCTTAAGTGCCCTCCACCATCACCACCACCTCTTTTCCTCCCTCCCCCTTCGCCTTCAACTCTCAGTTCATTTTCAGCATTCAACAGTCTCTTAAGTTTTGCATCCCTCTCTCTCCCCAACTCTCTTTCCCTCTTCTGCTCCCCCTGGTCTACCATTAGGTTTCTCCTGCATTCCTGTTAGACCTATGAGTGCAAACATATGGTTTCTGTCCTTTTCTGCCTGACTTATTTTGCTTAGCATGACACACTCAAGGTCCATCCACTTTCCTACAAATGACTATATGTCATTCTTTCTCATTGCC
>NC_043703.1:127921663-127924086 GCF_006229205.1 Suricata suricatta
CTATTTCCTGGACAGGTTTTGTAGAACAGACTTTTTAAATTTTAATCATACATTTACCTGGACCTGGACCACGATTCAAGCAAACTTACTGTAATAACAGTGCGTAGAGATGATCAAGGTAGTTTGAATAAAAACTGGGAATTAGATTACATTAGAGAATTACTTGTAGTTCTGTACCATAGTAGCATAGTAGTTACTTTTTTTAAGTCCTTATCAGTGACCAATGTACTAAATTTATTTTTTTTTATTTTTAAATGTTTATTAATTAATGAGACAGAAAAACAGAGCATGAGTGGCAGAGAGAGAGGGAGACACAGAATCTGAAGCAGACCTCAGGCTCTGAGCTGTCAGCACAGATCCGATGCGGGTCTCGAACCCACTAACCGTGAGATCATGCCCTGAGCCTAAGTGGGACCCTTAAGTGACTGAGCCACCCAGGCTCAGTGTACTAAAATTCTTAATGGATTGGCTTCAAAATACTCCAGTGTGTGTGTGCGTGTGTGTGTGTGCGCGCCCATGCACATATGTGGGCATGTATTTGATCTATCTTTGTTTATAATCGGCCATCGCAATAAACGTTAAACACGAATATAAATAGAAACAATGTAACATTGCCTAGTGCAACTCACCACACACTAGTCAGGGCGCAGTTGTGAAGTTCTGCCAGTAGGCGGCAGTGTTGGATAAGCCCACAAACCAACATTCATCTAATGGGATGATTGAGGTTTCCAGGCAACAATAGGATATTACAAGCCAGGTTAGATTTTATTGATTTTAGACAAAAACTCATGGAAATGTTAGAAGAGAAAAAAGGGGCAGGTATACGGCAATCAAATTATTTTTTAAACAAGTGATTTACAAGTCTTACAGAGAATTTAGGTAGGGCAGTAAAATAACCGCCCCTGTAAACTTATTACCCCTGTAGAAACATTTGGTTCCCCCCGCCCCCTTTCTATCTCTCTACGTCCAGCTCTATTTCTTAGTATATATTGATATTCAGTGGTCAGCTTCACTTACCAGGGAAGCAAATGTACAGAAAGGTGGTTCATGAGCATCAGGACTTTTGGATGATCCTCTTTAAAAAGAAAACAAACACAACAACAAAAAACCCCCAACTAGATGTAATGATTTCCCTGTTTAAATCAGTTCAAAGTTTTCGCATTGCAGTTACCAACCCCTTTGTACATCCTCCTAGGCCTATACCCGTAGGTCTCATTTTTGGCCACTGTGATTGGAATCTTCTGGGGAACGTTAAAAACTACTGATGCCTGGATTCGACCCTTGGAGGTTCTAATGACACTGGTCTGGGTGGTCACTGGCCGCTGGGATTTTTCATGAACCCTCTGGGTCATTCCAGCGTGTTGTGACCTGAGCCCTGGCTACTGTTTAACTGCGTTTCTTACCACGCCCCCTCTGCTTTTGTTCCATTCTCCAGGCCTCCTTTCTGATCTTTGTGTTGAGTCCTTTCTCCCCTCAGGAGGACCCAGTGCCTCCTCGCTATTGAGCCAGATGCCACCAACCCTTCTATGCCAACCCCAGATTCCATCTTTGTTAGGATCCTGGCCCCTGGGGTCCTCTTTCCTATCAGGAATCTGAAACTGGGGCACCTGGGTGGCTCAGTTGGTTAAGCGTCTGGCTTCCGGCTTCTGCTCAGGTCATGATCTCATGGTTCATGGGTTTAAGCCCCGCATTGGGCTTTGTGCTGACTGCTAGCCCAAAGCCTGGAGCTTGCTTTGGATTCTGTCTCTCTCTCTCTCTCTCTCTGACCCTCCCCTGCTCGTGCTCTCTCTGTCTCTCAAAAAAAAAAATCATAATAATTTTTAAAAAAGGGAATCTGGAACTTCAAAGAGCTGAGAGTTTCACAATTAGAATCTTTCGTCCCTGGTTGTACGGGAAACCTCTGTATCTTTAGATATCAATGACAGTATTCCTGGGGCTAATTTTGTCTCCACAGTGAAGATGTGTAAGTCTGAGGTATTAAAAGTCCTTTATGCAGGATCAGGACCACAGTGAGGCTGGTGAGGTCCTTGCCCCAGGCACAAAGCTTAAGGAGCTTTATATGGAGATATATAGATATGGATATATATGGAAGTATGTGTATATGTATATATATGTGTGTATATATATATATAAAACCCATCTC
Organism: Suricata suricatta; assembly: GCF_006229205.1. Classification (NCBI taxonomy): domain Eukaryota; kingdom Metazoa; phylum Chordata; class Mammalia; order Carnivora; family Herpestidae; genus Suricata; species Suricata suricatta. The sequence continues at coordinate 127,923,807 of NC_043703.1, forward strand.
AGTAACGCAGATAAAATAATATTTTAATGAAATATTTAAAAATCAAAGTGTATGCAAAAAATGGATGATAAAAAAATACAAGAACTGGAAGTAAAGACTGGATCTACCCTGTGGATAAAGACATGCCAGTGGGGACTGTTTGCTCTGTGGCTGCAGGACACCTGACAGACTTTGATCCTGAGCCCTTTCGTGGCTGGTGTTTCTCAAGCAAGGGCGGGAGGGAGTTTCAGAAGCATCAAATTTGTGATGAGAATATTTTATATAAAGTGCAAATGGAACA
>NC_043703.1:127924186-127926520 GCF_006229205.1 Suricata suricatta
GTAGAGATGATCAAGGTAGTTTGAATAAAAACTGGGAATTAGATTACATTAGAGAATTACTTGTAGTTCTGTACCATAGTAGCATAGTAGTTATTTTTTTAAGTCCTTATCAGTGACCAATGTACTAAATTTTTTTTTAAATTTTTAAATGTTTATTTATTAATGAGACAGAGAAAAACAGAGCATGAGTGGCAGAGAGAGAGGGAGACACAGAATCTGAAGCAGACCTCAGGCTCTGAGCTGTCAGCACAGATCCGATGCGGGTCTCGAACCCACTAACTGTGAGATCATGCCCTGAGCCTAAGTGGGACCCTTAAGGGACTGAGCCACCCAGGCTCAGTGTACTAAAATTCTTAATGGATTGGCTTCAAAATACTCCAGTGTGTGTGTGCGTGTGTGTGTGTGCGTGCGCATGCACATATGTGGGCATGTATTTGATCTATCTTTGTTTATAATCGGCCATCGCAATAAACGTTAAACACGAATATAAATAGAAACAATGTAACATTGCCTAGTGCAACTCACCACACACTAGTCAGGGCGCAGTTGTGAAGTTCTGCCAGTAGGCGGCAGTGTTGGACAAGCCCACAAACCTAGGTACATCTAATGGGATGATTGACGTTTCTAGGTAAGAACACGATATTACAAGCCAGGTTAGATTTTATTGATTTTAGACAAAAACTCATGGAAATGTTACAAGAGAAAAAAGGGGCAGGTATACAGCAATCAAATTATTTTTTAAACAAGTGATTTACAAGTCTTACAGAGAATTTAGGTAGGGCAGTAAAATAACCGCCCCTGTAAACTTATTACCCCTGTAGAAACATTTGGTCCCCCCGCCCCCTTTCTATCTCTCTACGTCCAGCTCTATTTCTTAGTATATATTGATATTCAGTGGTCAGCTTCACTTACCAGGGAAGCAAATGTACAGAAAGGTGGTTCATGAGCAGCAGGACTTTTGGATGATCCTCTTTTGTAACCAGTGTAAAATTAAAAAGAAAACAAACACAACAACAAAAAAAACCCCAACTAGATGTAATGATTTCCCTGTTTAAATCAGTTCAAAGTTTTTGCATTGCAGTTACCAACCCCTTTGCACATCCTCCTAGGCCTATACCCATAGGTCTCATTTTTGGCCACTGTGATTGGGATCTTCTGGGGAACGTTAAAAACTACTGATGCCTGGATTCGACCCTTGGAGGTTCTAATGACACTGGTCTGGGTGGTCACTGGCCACTGGGATTTTTCATGAACCCTCTGGGTCATTCCAGCGTGTTGTGACCTGAGCCCTGGCTACTGTTTAACTGTGTTTCTTACCACGCCCCCTCTCCTTTTGTTCCATTCTCCAGGCCTCCTTTCTGATCTTTGTGTTGAGTCCTTTCTCCCCTCAGGAGGACCCAGTGCCTCCTCGTTACTGAGCCAGATGCCACCAACCCTTCTATGTCAACCCCAGATTCCATCTTTGTTAGGATCCTGGCCTCTGGGGTCCTCTTTCCTATCAGGAATCTGAAACTGGGGCACCTGGGTGGCTCAGTTGGTTAAGCGTCTGGCTTCCGGCTTCTGCTCAGGTCATGATCTCATGGTTCATGGGTTTAAGCCCCGCATTGGGCTTTGTGCTGACTGCTAGCCCAAAGCCTGGAGCTTGCTTTGGATTCTGTGTCTCTCTCTCTCTCTCTCTCTGACCCTCCCCTGCTCGTGCTCTCTCTGTCTCTCAAAAAAAAAATCATAATAATTTAAAAAAAAGGGAATCTGGAACTTCAAAGAGCTGAGAGTTTCACAATTAGAATCTTTCGTCCCTGGTTGTACGGGAAACCTCTGTATCTTTAGATATCAATTACAGTATTCCTGGGGCTAATTTTGTCTCCACAGTGAAGATGTGTAAGTCTGAGGTATTAAAAGTCCTTTATGCAGGATCAGGACCACAGTGAGGCTGGTGAGGTCCTTGCCCCAGGCACAAAGCTTAAGGAGCTTTATATGGAGATATATAGATATGGATATATATGGAAGTATGTGTATATGTATATATATGTGTGTATATATATATAACCCACCTCAGTAACGCAGATAAAATAATATTTTAATGAAATATTTAAAAATCAAAGTGTATGCAAAAAACGGATGATAAAAAAATACAAGAACTGGAAGTAAAGACTGGATCTACCCTGTGGATAAAGACATGCCAGTGGGGACTGTTTGCTCTGTGGCTGCAGGACACCTGACAGACTTTGATCCTGAGCCCTTTCGTGGCTGGTGTTTCTCAAGCAAGGGCGGGAGGGAGTTTCAGAAGCATCAAATTTGTGATGAGAATATTTTATATAAAGTGCAAATGGAACA
>NC_043703.1:127926620-127928164 GCF_006229205.1 Suricata suricatta
CTGTGGCTGCAGGACACCTGAGAGACTTTGGTGCTGTGCCCTTTCGTGGCTGGTGTTTCTCAAGCAAGGGCGGGAGGGAGTTTCAGAAGCATCAAATTTGTGATGAGAATATTTTATATAAAGTGCAAATGGAACAATCGTGAGAAAGAATGCCATATTTCTCTGAAGGTTTAAAAGAAATTTTTTAAAAACTGACAAAATGTTCCCTCAGAAAGCTGTAGGGTAGGTACTCAGAATCCTGGAGATACCCATTTTGTTGATTCTGCCACGAGGCGTGGTCAGCGAGGGTGAGAGGCAGTCAGGGGGCTTGTAATTCCGGATCATCAGGGGCACCTGGGGGGCTCAGTAGGTTAAGCATCTGACTTAGGCTCAGGTCATGATCACAGGGTTCTTGGGTTTGAGCCCCTTATTGGGCTATATACTGACAGTGTGGAACCTGCTTGGTATTCTCTCCCTGTCTGTTCTTCCTGGGCTCATGCTCTCTCTCAAAATAAATAAATACACTAAAAAAAAAAAGAAAAAAAAGAAATACAATTAGATTTTTTCCTTAAATTTTTCCCCCAAGGAGAGAGACTTGGAGAGTACAGACATGTCCCAACTGTCTTGCCTAGATTTCCCATGTATGCAGCCCAGAAGTTGAGTCCTACCCAATGAGAGCTTTGAAAAGTAAGAGAAGTAGTAAGAATGGTCTGCCAGAGTCCAGCTCCAGCAGGTCCAGGGTTCCCTGAAGGATGGACGGTGTCAGCATGAGAGAGAGAGAGAGAGAGAGCGAGCCTCGAGTTTCTTTCTGATCACCAGGCAGACATCTTTGCTCTGTCTGATTCTTTAGCTTTATTTATCGTGAAAGGTAAAAGGGGCAGAAAGAGCAGTAAATTATTTCTCATAGATAATTTTTACAATTTTCCAGGACATGGGATCTGCAGAAGTTACAGTTCTAGTCATAATGATTGTCATTAAAAACTTAGCTACAGGCACTGATGCTATTATATGGGAAGGGCAGGTATTTTCTAAAACCAAGATATATAAAACTTCAGATATAGCCCAAGGAAGCAACCTTTAACAAGGAGACAAACAGCACTGTTTAGTAAAGGTCCGTTTTTTATGAGTAAGGGTCATTAGGCTGTTTATAGCTCTAAGAGAAAGTTTCCCAGAAAAACAAGATTTTCAGGAGACATGGGGCCCACTCTCACAGTCCCAAAGACGTATGATACATTTTATTGCAGTAGTGACTTTTGCAATGGCGTCCAGGCCCAGAAAGCAATCAGTTATTAGTTAATTGCTCAGCTAGGAGGAAAATTATATGTTGCTGCCTTAGTTGCATTAGGGTGTATCTAGTTTACTCATCTATTCCATGACCAAGTGCTATCACACCTTAGGGACAGGGCAGGGGGACAGGCTGCTCCTGGCACTTGTCAGCAAAGCCCTCCAAGGTTTGCTTCCCAAGCAGAAATGAAAGTTACAAGAGGGTACATTTTGGTTGCTGTCTGGGGGCAAGAGACCGTACAAACTTGCTGTACCCTCACCAGGAATTTTCATTCAACCAG
>NC_043703.1:127928264-127930018 GCF_006229205.1 Suricata suricatta
TCAGTTTACAAATGTCTCATCAATGACCTAATCTCCAGGAAGTCCCGACTGGCTTAATGATAATGCTTTGTTAGGGGGGAAAACCACCTTAGTGTGAGAATAGCCAGGCCTCTAGTAATCCTGAGTCTTCTTTACCATATGGAAATCCCTTCCAGAAACTTCCTCTTGACTTTCTCTCCCCCAACTCCACAGTGTACAAGCAGTCACTCATCACAACCCCAGTGCAGCTCTTCCTGCCCATCGGTCCTGTCCCCATGCTTTAATAAAATCACTTTTTGCACCAAAAGATGTCTTCAATAATTCTTAATTGGCCATAGGCTCTGAACCCCACCAGCACCCCAAGACCCCATCAGTCACCACCACCATCTGATGGGCTTCCTCACCTTCACTGTTCCAGGCAACGGCTGATCACCCTGGCTTGCCCTCAGCAAGAGTCCTGTTGGGTCGGTTTTACCAGATCCTCCTTTAAACTGGATGTTTTCTCGTAGTCATTTTTCCATCCACTGACACCACTCTGCTTTTTGGCTCTAAACTCCCACTGTCCCTTGTGGTTGGAGTGGGGCCCAGCCTCTCCTTCGCACAGCAGAACCTCCGTGCAGTGTTTCCTATGCATTATCTTTTTTTTATTATTAAAGATTTTTTAAATGTTTTATTTATTTTTGAGAGAGAGAGAGAGAGAGAGAGAGAGAGAGAGAGAGAGAGACAGACAGAGACAGAGCATGAGAGGGGGAGGGGCAGAGAGAGAAGGAGACACAGAACCGGAAGCAGGCTCCAGGCTCTGAGCTAGCTGTCAGCACAGAGCCTGACATGGGGCTCAAACCCACGAACGTGAGATCTGACCTGAGCCGAAGTCGGAGGCTTAACCACCTGAGCCACCCAGGCGCCCCTTCTATGCATTATCTTGATGATCCTCAGTCTGCCTTGCTTTTCTTCAACAAATGTCTTGAGTAATTGTTTCTTCAACACCATGTGTCCTTTCAGGGTCATGTGACTTGCTAGAGAAATGAAATTTTTAAAATTTCTAGTTATACCTAGTTAAAAACCCGATTTAAAGGGTTGCATGTTAACTTAGAGAAAACTGATATCATGACAATGATAAATTATTTTTGTCTGAGGAGACAACACTAATGCTATAGTCATATTGCTGTGTTGGACATTAATCAGTTTTGTATCTTCTTCAGTGATATTACTCTGGCATTGAAAGGTGTGTGTGTGTGTGTGTGTGTGTGTGTGTGCGTGCGCGTGTGTGTATGTGTGTGTGTGTGTGTACCTATAGCTTCATTGGAACCAGCTTTATCATCTGACCTTGTCATTAAGAAGTTAAGTGGACCTTTGACACATGTTCATAATGTATATGCATGGTAAGTTTATCTTAATCTTTCGAAAAGCTTATACCTTGAAAATATAAATGGGGTGGGGTGCCTGGGTGGCTCAGTTGGTTAAGCGACCAATTTCAGCTCAGGTCATGATCTCACGGCTCGTGAATTCCAGCCGCACTTTGGGCTCTGTGCTGACAGCTCAGAGTCTGGAGCCTGTTTGGGATGCTGTGTCTCCTCCTCTCTCTTCCTGTTTTCCACTTGTGCTCTGTCTCTCTCTCTCAAGAATAAATATTTTTTAAAAATTATATGTGTGTGTGTGTGTGTGAAAAGTTTCACAATGGAAAGTCAAAGAGTGAATAAAACAGGGAAATCCAGCCATGTGCTGCTTACATGAGGTGTATCCAAAACAAGACATAAATGATTGGAACAATGAAT
>NC_043703.1:127930118-127931265 GCF_006229205.1 Suricata suricatta
AGAAGCCATCCATCAGGGTGTAAAATTCATTGGACCCTTCCCCAAAGGCTAGAGAGGAACCTTACTGGCTCAATTATGCCATCTGGGCAAAACACGCTACTTCCTTCGACACAAAAACCCCTGATAGCTTCTGCAAGACATCTTTTCGGCATCTGTGTTCACTAATCTCACACTAAAAGGATCCAGAAGAAGCCATCCAGCTTATTTCCCCTTAAACAGCCCTGTAAGGAGTAGTCGGGAGAGGTGGCTTCTCAGGCAGACACAGAATGTGCGTGTTCAGGGCTGAGCAGGGAGGAAGCAGCAGGTGCAGCGACCCAGGGGAGGAGGTTTGTGTACGAGGCTGCAGCACTGTGGGAGGAGAGCTATAATCCTGCTGACAGTAATAAGTCGCCACGTCTTCAGCCTGGAGGTTGCTGATGGTGAGGGTGAAATCTGTCCCAGACCCACTGCCGCTGAATCGGTCGGGGACTCCAGATGCCCGGGTGGATGCCTCATATATGAGCAGCTTAGGACGCTGCCCGGGTTTCTGCTGGTACCAGGCTATGTCGTCACTAACACCCTGACTGGCCCTGCAGTTCACGGTGACGCGCTGACCCAGAGACACAGCCAGGGAGCCTGGAGACTGCGTCATCGTGATCGCCCCACAGGCACCTGCAAGCAGAGCGGGTAATGATGAGACACACGCACTTTATCGCAGACCCCCTGAAATATGTCCTTTGAAAAGCGGTGCATCTGTCAGCGCATAATTGGATCTCGTTTGGAAATAGCCAGTATTTCTCATTATGTCATAAAATTTGTTTAACTCTAAGATGCTACTACTTCAAAAGAATGTGGCAAATTTGAAATTTCTCACCTGAGACCCACAGCAACAAGGATATGAGGACCTGCCTCTGTGACACCATCTTGCTGTCCCTGCCTGCCCCACGCAGCTCAGCTTACATGGCAAACGCCCCTTTTATCCAACCTGAGCAGCTGGTCTGGGCCTGGAGGGGTCTATGCAAAGCAACTGGTGCGGAAAGAAGCAAATTGCATTAGCTGTGGGTTATGATAGTATCAAATGCAAATTTAAAGAGCCAAAAATATCACCAATAACATAGTTGTAGGACTAGATACAAAGAATCAGCTTAGAAACTCTTAGCACAGCTTA
>NC_043703.1:127931365-127932772 GCF_006229205.1 Suricata suricatta
TGCGATAAAGTGCGTGTGTCTCATCATTACCCGCTCTGCTTGCAGGTGCCTGTGGGGCGATCACGATGACGCAGTCTCCAGGCTCCCTGGCTGTGTCTCTGGGTCAGCGCGTCACCGTGAACTGCAGGGCCAGTCAGAGTGTTAGCAACGACATAGCCTGGTACCAGCAGAAACCCGGGCAGCGTCCTAAGCTGCTCATATATGAGGCATCCACCCGGGCATCTGGAGTCCCCGACCGATTCAGCGGCAGTGGGTCTGGGACAGATTTCACCCTCACCATCAGCAACCTCCAGGCTGAAGACGTGGCGACTTATTACTGTCAGCAGACTTATAGCTCTCCTCCCACAGTGCTGCAGCCTCGTACACAAACCTCCTCCCCTGGGTCGCTGCACCTGCTGCTTCCTCCCTGCTCAGCCCTGAACACGCAAGTTCAGTGTCTGCCTGAGAAGCCACCTCTCCCGACTACTCCTTACAGGGCTGTTTAAGGCCCAGGGGAAATACGGTGGAAGGCTTCTTCTGGATCCTTTTAGTGTGAGATTAGTGAACACAGATGCCGAAAAGATGTCTTGCAGAAGCTATCAGGGGTTTTTGTGTCGAAGGAAGTAGCGTGTTTTGCCCAGACAGATGGCATAATTGAGCCAGTAAGGTTCCTCTCTAGCCTTTGGCGAAGGGTCCAATGAATTTTACACCCTGATGGATGGTCTCTCTGTGCCTTCTTGACTCTGGAACATTTCTAGTTTATTTCCTCATTCTCTTGGTCTCCTTTCTTCACTTGCAATCACCTCCAACTCTGGACCTTCCCAAGATGAAAACTTTGACCTCTTGGACATAGAACCTCCTAAGTGGAAGGTAGCATTCCTTTCTCACTTTATCCTTTGCAGAATCTATTTTCCAGGTTTTCTGGCCAATGTACCTGACGTCATTTCTGCTCTATCTCCTTTCCTACCTCCTTTCTCTCTCCTCTGCATCTCTACCAGGTATCCTTTCTCACATCACCCTTCTCTAATTCTTTAATCATGTCACTCTAGGAACATGGGCTAGTGTTCCTCAGGACCTGATCACGCTATTCATCACCTCTTTCTTTAGAGTCTTCCCTTGGGCATTTGGGTCTAGTCTTGTGACTGAAGGGAATCACAGCTCTAAGTGTTCCATATGTGGGTCCCTTGGAAAACATTTATTTAATTTTCTCCCTCTCTCTTTTTTTAAAAATAGTTTATTGTCAAATTGGTTTCCATATAACACCCAGTGGTCTTCCCCACAAGTGCCCTCCTCCATCACCACCACCTCTTTTCCCTCCTCTGGAAAACATTAAATTAACATGCCTATTTCAGTATCGAAACAAGAAATATCCCAAGAATTTTAGTATGATTTCTTCACCTCCTTCTGAGATACGTGGGTTGATGAAAT
>NC_043703.1:127932872-127934600 GCF_006229205.1 Suricata suricatta
GACCACTGGGTGTTATATGGAAACCAATTTGACAATAAACTATTTTTAAAAAAAGAGAGAGGGAGAAAATTAAATAAATGTTTTCCAAGGGACCCATGTTATGGAACACTTAGAGCCGTGATTCCCTTCAGTCACAAGACTAGACCCAAATGCCCAAGGGAAGACTCTAAAGAAAGAGGTGATGAATGGCGTGATCAGGTCCTGAGGAACACTAGCCCATATTCCTAGAGTGACATGATTAAAGAATTAGAGAAGTGTGATTGTGAGAGAGGATACCTGGTAGAGATGCAGAGGAGAGAGAAAGGAGGTAGGAAAGGAGATAGAACAGAAATGACGTCAGGTACATTGGCCAGAAAACCTGGAAAATAGATTCTGCAAAGGATAAAGTGAGAAAGGAATGCTACCTTCCACTTAGGAGGTTCTACGTCCAAGAGGTCAAAGTTTTCATCTTGGGAAGGTCCAGAGTTGGAAGGTGATTGCAAGTGAAGAAAGGAGACCAAGAGAATGAGGAAATAAACACGAAATGTTCCAGAGCCAAGAAAGCACAGAGAAGAGAGAATTCATCCATCAGGGTGTAAAATTCATTGGACCCTTCGCCAAAGGCTAGAGATGAACCTTACTGGCTCAATTATGCCATCTGGGCAAAACACGCTACTTCCTTCGACACAAAAACCCCTGATAGCTTCTGCAAGACATCTTTTCGGCATCTGTGTTCACTAATCTCCCACTAAAAGGATCCTGAAGAAGCCATCCAGCTTATTTCCCCTGGGCCTTAAACAACCCTATAAGGAGTAGTCGGGAGACGTGGCTTCTCAGGCAGACACAGAACGTGCGTGTTCAGGGCTGAGCAGGGAGGAAGCAGCAGGTGCAGTGAAGCCCCCCTGCCCCACGGCCCTGGGGAGGAGGTTTGTGTACGAGGCTGCAGCACTGTGGGAGGAGAGCTATCATCCTGCTGACAGTAATAAGTCGCCACATCTTCAGCCTGGAGGTTGCTGATGGTGAGGGTGAAATCTGTCCCAGACCCACTGCCACTGAATCGGTCGGGGACTCCAGATGCCCGGGTGGATGCACGGTAGATGAGCAGCTTAGGACGCTGCCCGGGTTTCTGCTGGTACCAAGCTAGGTAGCTGCTAACACTCTGACTGGCCCTGCAGGTCAAGGTGACACGCTGACCCAGAGACACAGCCAGGGAGCCTGGGGACTGCGTCATCGTGATCGTCCCACAGGCACCTGCAAGCAGAGCGGGTAATGATGAGACACACGCACTTTATCGCAGAACCCCTGAAATATGTCGTTTGAAAAGCAGTGCATCTGTCATCGCATAATTGAGTATAGTTTGGAAATAGCCAGTATTTCTCATTATGTCGTAAAATATTTTTTTAACTCTAAGATGCTACTACTTCAAAGGAATGTGGCAAGTTTGAAATTTCTCACCTGAGACCCACAGCATCAAGGATATGAGGACCTGCCTCTGTGACACCATCTTGCTGTCCCTGCCTGCCCGACGCAGCTCAGCTTACATGGCAAAGGCCCCTTTTATCCAACCTGAGCAGCTGGTCTGGGCCTGGAGGGGTCTATGCAAAGCAACTGGTGCGGAAAGAAGCAAATTGCATTAGCTGTGGGTTATGATAGTATCAAATGCAAATTTAAAGAGCCAAAAATATCACCAATAACATAGTTGTAGGACTAGATACAAAGAATCAGCTTAGAAACTCTTAGCACAGCTTA
>NC_043703.1:127934700-127938023 GCF_006229205.1 Suricata suricatta
CCAATGCCTGTTTAGATGTTGTCCTGAAGGTACGTTTTGGTAATTAACATTTAAATTTGTAGACATCGCATAATACAGATTATTCTCTGTAATGAGGGAGGGGCCTCATCCAATCAGTTGAAGGCTTTAAGAAGCAAGACTGAAGTTTCCCAAAGGAGAAGAGATTCTTCCTTAAGAGGCAACAGTAGAAGCCCGAGTTTCCAGCCCACAGATTCCCCACTCAAGGCTGCAATATCAACACTGACCTGAATTTCCAGCCTGCCAGCCTGCTCTACAGATTCTGGACTCGCCAACCCCCATACCCTACAATTCTCAAAATCTCTCTCTCCACGGATATCTCACTGGTTCTGTGTCTCTGGAGGATCCTGATGGATGACACTCTTCACATCCCTCAGGTGCCACCACTTCAGCCTGTGAGAATGCCAGGCATGGCACTCGGTTCTGCCTCCCCATCGTCCTTTCCTTAGACCATTCTTGTTACTTCTCTTACTTTTCAAAGCTCTCAAGGGGTAGGACTCAACTGCTGGGCTGCATACATGGGAAATCTAGGGAGACAGTGTGGGACATGACTGTACTCTCCAAGTCTCTACCCTTGGGGAAAAAGATTTAAGGGAAAATCCAATTGTATTTCCTTTTCTTTGTTCTTGTTGTTATTTATTTATTATGAGAGAGAGCATAAACCAGGGAGGGGCAGAGAGAGGGAATACCAAGCAGGCTCCACACTGTCAGTATAGAGCCCGATGTAGGGCTCAAACCCAGGAGCCCTGCAATCATGACCTGAGCCTAAGTCAGATGCTTAACCTACTGAGCTCCCCAGGTGCCCCTGATGATCTGGAATTACAAGCCCCCTGACTGCCTCTCACCCTCGCTGACCACGCCTCGTGGCAGAATCAACAAAATGGGTATCTCCAGGACTCTGAGTACCTACCCTACAGCTTTCTGAGGGAACATTTCGTCAGTTTTTTAAAAATATCTTTTAAACCTTCAGAGAAATATGGCATTCTTTCCCATGATTGGTCCATTTGCACTTTACTATAAAATATTCTCATCACAAATTTGATCCTGAAACTCCCTCCCGCCCTTGCTTGGGAAACACCAGCCACGAAAGGGCACAGCACCAAAGTCTCTCAGGTGTCCTGCAGCCACAGAGCAAACAGTCCCCGCTGGCATGTCTTTATCCACAGGATAGATCCAGTCTTTACTTCCAGTTCTCGTATTTCTTATCATGCATTTTTTGCATAAATTATGATTTTAAAATTGGCATTAAAATATTATTTTATCTGAATTGCTGAGATGGGTTATATATATCTCCATATACATGTATCTCCATATACATATCCTTAAGTTTTGCACCTGGGGCAAGGACCTCACCAGTCTCACTCTGATCCTGCATAAAGGACTTTTAATACCTCAGACTTACACATCTTCACTGTGGAGACAAAAATAGCCCTGCAATACCTGGTGATGCACAGGTTTCCAAATACATCCAGGAATAAAAGATTCTACTGGTTAAACTCCCAGCCCTCCGAAGTTCCAGATTCCTGATAGGAAAGAGGACCCCAGGGGCCAGGATCCTAACAGAGATGGAATCTGGGGTTGGCATGGAAGGGTTGGTGGCGCCCGGCTCAGTAGCGAGGAGGCACTGGATCCTCCTGAGGGGAGAAAGGACTGAACACAAAGATCTGAAAGGAGGCCTGGAGAGGGAGCAAAAGCAGAGGGATTGTGGTAAGAAACGCAGTCAGACAGTAGCCAGGGCTCAGGTCACACCACGCTGGAATGAGCTGGAGGGTTCATTGAAAATCCCCGTGGCCAGGACCACCCAGACCAGTTTTATTTGAACCTCCAGTGGTAGAATCCAGGCATCAGTAGTTTTTAACGTTCCCCGGGGGATTCCAATCACAGTGGCCAAAGATGAAAACCACGGGTGTAGGCCTAGGAGGATGTGACAAGAAGTTTGTAACTGCAATGCGAAATTTTTGAACACTTTTAAACGAGGAAATCATTACATCTAGTTTCTTTCTTTTCCTTTTTTTAAGATTACACTGGTTACCAAAGAGAATCATCCAAAAGTCCTGCTGCTCATCCACCACCTTTCTGTGCATTTGCTTCCCCAGTAAGCAAGGCTGACCACTGAACATCAATATATACTAAGAAGTAGAGCTGGAAGTAGACAGAAAGAGGGTGGGTGGACCAAATGTTTCTACAGGGGTAATAAGTTTACAGGGAGGTTATTTTACTGCCCTACCTAAATTCTCTGTAAGACTTATAAGTCACTTATTTAAAAATTATTTGACTGCTCTATACCTGCCCCTTTTTTCTCTTCTAACATTTCCATGACTTTTTGTCTAAAAACAATAAAATCTGACCTGGCTGGTAATATCCTGTTGTTACCTAGAAACCTCAATCATCCCATTAGATGTATGTAGGTTTGTGGGCTTATACAACACTGCCGCCTACTGGCAGAACGTCACAACTGCACCCTGACTAGTGTGTGGTGAGTCGCACTAGGCAATGTGACACGGTTTCTCTTCATTTTCGTTTTTAATGTTTATAGCAATGGCCAGTGATAAACAAAGATAGATCCTATACATGCCCACATATGTGCCCGTGCACACACAACACTAACACACAAACAGACACATACTGGAGTATTGCGGGTCCGAGAGAGACACACACACAAAATCCAAAGCAGTCGAGTCATAGACACAGGTTACACCCAGACATTAGAATAATTTCCCAGTTTTGCTATCCGCACACACAGAATCTGATTTTGAACTCACGGACTCATGGTTGTTGCCGCCTAATATAAACCAGTGCGAGACTCAGCTTCTCACACAGAACTACCAGGACCCCAAAATCTTTCACAGACACTGGTTATGTACTCCATATAAAAGGATTTTCTAAGCATCAAAAAGAAAACAATAATAAACAAAACGATATATTACAAAATGAAACATTGTCTAATCCACTTAGAAATTGCTTTTCTTAAGAAATCTCTTTGATTTGGGGAGCTCTGTGTTTGTGTGAGTCTCCAGATCTCATGTGTACCATATGGTATGTCTTGTCTCTCTGTCTATCGATCTATCTATCCATCTATCTACCTAAATATCCTGGGGAAAAGAGAGAAGAATGACGGATTACACACCACGGTGTAACAAATGGTTACCACAAGCTGCACACTCACGGCCTGAAACACGAAATTCTCCTTTCCTAGTCTCCTCAGCAGGGCTGCTAGCTCTCTACCTGGGAGATATTCTTTTTTTCCCTGCTTCTCACTTTCATCTTCTCGAGAGGTCTCAGGGTAAGTTTAAGTCATTACTTGA
>NC_043703.1:127938123-127940240 GCF_006229205.1 Suricata suricatta
CTCCAGAGGTTTTCTCTGAGTACTAAAGGGGGGAGTTGCCATTGTTCCAGTAGAGAAGCTTGTGGGCGAGTGGATTTGGGGAAGATGATCAGGAATTTGGTTTTGGAGATTTTCAGTTTGAGATGTGTGTTAGGTCTCCACATGCAGCTGTCAAGTAGCCATTGGGTATATGAGTCCAGAGTTCAGGGAGAGACTTGGAATTGAGCTTGGAATATGATGAGCAATGGCCCGAGCGTTGACTAGATCAGAGGCCCGGGGGCTGAGCTCTGAGGCACAGTCACAACTGGCAGTATTTCATTCTCTTCGGTGCTGAGTCCCAACCATGGGATGTACAGACCACATCTTCTTTACAGAAGCTCATGTGTGCTATGAATTTACAACTGGGTGTTTGTGTCCTCGAACGCTTTTACGAAGTGTTCTCAGCCCTGTTTGCTGTGGGAATAGTGTGTATAGAATGTTGTCTGGAGAACATTGTAAAAGAGGGATCAATGTAACTGCTTTTGGAGAAGTGCAGACCATGCAAAGATAAAACATATTATCTGCACGGTACCAAATATTATGATACTGAAAAAGGGCAAAATTTTTTAGCTCTAAATGCATTCAACTTGTATTGTCACACATATGTCTGCATTTGCTGAGTCTTCAGCTGACTCCATGTCCCTGACCCACGCACACAGGCAGAAGGGTGTGGATGGGGTGCAGGTCCGCTCTCCCTTCCCTCGTACTGCTCAGCGGGCACGTCCATCACCTCCATCCCGGTGCGGGTCATGCCGCCCTGGGCTGGTGCAGCTGAGGGGCCGCGACACGGACCAGACCCTCAGCTACACGTGATGCCCTGACGTCTCCAGCATCTGCCTCTCGGGGCCACTGAGACTCTGCTGTGTCTGCTCCCCACTCAGGCAACACGTGTGGAGGGTGGTGACGCGCCAGACAGAGAGGTTTGTGTTTGGGGCTGAACCACTGTGGGAGGCTCGTGTGTAGCCTGCATGCAGTAATAAACTCCGACGTCCTCACCTCCACGTTGCTGATTGTCAGGGTGAAATCTGTCCCTGACCTGCTGCCACTGAACCTGTCTGGACCCCGGAGTCCCGGTTGGAAGCCTGATAGATCAAGCGCTGTGGAGACTGGCCTGGCTTCTGCTGGTACCAATGTAAATAGAAGTATCCATTACTGTTGACGAGGCTCTGACTGGCCCTGCAGGAGATGGAGGCTGGCTGTCCCAGGGTGACGGGCAGGGACAGTGGGGTCTGCTTCAGCATGACATCCCCACTGGATCCTGAAATAATGAGAGAGAAGCCAAGGTCATGCAGAAATATTATGAGCCATTTTTATTATATTTAGTTATTTGTATTTCAGGGTAAATTATTTTTTTGTGATATGATTCCTACTCTAAATATATACAATTTTAAGGACAGCCCAGGAATTGAGGGCACAAAGTGACCACTTTCTACTCCAGCTCTTCACTAAAGCAGTGTTCCTTGTTCCTTTCAGTTTCGTGCTCGCTTCGGCAGCACATATACTAAAATTGGAAGGATACAGAGTAGATTCGCATGGCCCCTGCGCAAGGACGACACGCAAATTTCAAAATGTTAAATGTTCCTTTCAGTTTCTTCTGGATTTTTCCTTGTGGAGGACAGTCCCATTCGTAGGCAGAGTCCACAAGGGGAGCAGGAGCGCCCCCAGAGCTCCGCCCCCCACACTCCATGCCCCTCTCTCACCCCCCTCCGCCCTCACCTGGGATCCAGAGCACCAGCAGCCCCAGCAGCTGAGCAGGGAACCTCATTGTGAGAAGCAGAACTGAGGAGTCCTGACAGCTAAAGAGAAGGACAGAGCTGAGCTTTATGTCAGAGGGCAGGTCCTCCCCAGGGGACAGCATGCAAATCCCCTGGTGCGTGTGGCAGAGTGGAAAGAGCCAAGGACAGGGGCACACCTTCCTCTCCTGTGAGCAAAGTCTGTTCAAATGTGTTCTGTGCTTGGAGGGAAACTAACAGAGACAAATCCCTTACTGCTGAGTGGGAAGAAGGACCTAAGTGTCTGGGAAGACACAGTGCTCACAGCCCCGCCCTTCTGAGAAAGTTCCAGAGACCCTGAAGATGTGGACTTGAGTGTCCTGAGTC
>NC_043703.1:127940340-127941604 GCF_006229205.1 Suricata suricatta
TGGCTACTTGACAGCTGCATGTGGAGACCTAACACACATCTCAAACTGAAAATCTCCAAAACCAAATTCCTGATCATCTTCCCCAAATCCACTCGCCCACAAGCTTCTCTACTGGAACAATGGCAACTCCCCCCTTTAGTACTCAGAGAAAACCTCTGGAGTCTCCCTGAGATCACTCTTTCTCTCACGCTCCTTGTCAAAACTTCAGCATAATGTTATCCTCCCGTCCTCCCCTGCCGCTGCCACTGACCCGAGCTGTCATCCTCTTTAGCCTGGATGATAGCAATGGCCTCCCAACTGTTGTCTTTCCAGTCTGGCCTCCCAGAGAGATCCTGTTACCAAAGTATGCCCTGCTCTAATCAAACCTCTCCCACTTACTACATCCTTCAAAGTAGAAGCCAAATCCGCAGAGAAGCCTGCAAAGTCCTATATCGGGTGGCCTCCCTGTGACTTCTTTGATCTCATTTCCACTACTCTCCCCCTTGTACACTCCACTTTGGGCAACGTTGGCCTCCTACTTCCCCAACGTGCTGCTCACAGTCCTGCCTCAGACATGTGCTGTTTCCTCTACTTAGAACCAACTACAACTCTACAGCCTGGAAGTACTTCTATGGTTCCTTTCCTCACCCATTGACATGGATTAAGTCATACCTTCTGAGTGCAGCCCACCATGACCATCTAGAGTAGATTGATTGCAAATACAGACTCCCCATTCTTTATCCCTCCCTCTACCCAGGACTTTTGCAATATAACTTTGCAGCTCCTTCTATCAAGAGCTGGGATCTCTTTACCCTCTTCTTAGCAGGATCAACTGTATCAACCATTAGAACGCATCAGATGGGGAATTGTGTCTGTACTAAGGTTAGGCTTCAAGATGCCTCAAGTGCTTTTACTTTCCCACGTGAGAACGTGCTACCAGTCACAGAAAGTTGGGATTAGTCTGTGACACTATGACACACATGAGGCCCAGTCGCCCAGAGAGCCGCAGCTCACAGTCAGCCAACCACAGCCATGTGAAAGAGAGGAAAGACATGTGAGCCTTCCTATAACAAGAGCACCTACTTGACCTGTCAGCAAGGCAGCCAAGGCCAATCAAGATCCATCAGGCCTGGCCCATATTGACAGAACTGTTCAGCCAGCCAATAAATGTGACAAGAATAAAAATGCTACATTCTAAGACACTACATTGTGAGGGTGATTTATTACATGAGAAGAGCTGACCAATACGTCATCTGATTGTAAATTTCTACTCGCTCTTACCCCA
>NC_043703.1:127941704-127942942 GCF_006229205.1 Suricata suricatta
CAAGAATAAAAATGCTACATTCTAAGACACTACATTGTGAGGGTGATTTATTACATGAGAAGAGCTGACCAATACTTCATCTGATTGTAAATTTCTACTCGCTCTTAGCCCAGCAAGCTTTGATTCCCTTCATTTCTCTTACAGCACTTCCAAAACAACACAGTAAGTATTCCGTGATACAGGTGTTTATTGTCTGCCCATTCTAGCTGGGGTGAAAGCAGTATCTTTGCACTTTAAGCATAATAAACACTCAGAAAACATATCGGGAATGAATGATATGGATTCCTTAATATGATAGTTTAACTATATTTCTAATCATTATGAGAAGCCATTGTGAGGTAAGAGTGTTCGGTGCACACTGACCAGGTTTGCTGTGGTCTTTCCTGAAGCTAAATTTCATCAACCCACGTATCTCAGAAGGAGACGAAGAAATCATACTAAAATTCTTGGGATATTTCTTGTTTCGATACTGAAATAGGCATGTTAATTTAATTTTTTCCGGGAGAGGGAAAAGAGGTGGTGGTGATGGAGGAGGGCCCTTGTGGGGAAGACCACTGGGTGTTATATGGAAACCAATTTGACAATAAACTATTTTTAAAAAAAGAGAGAGGGAGAAAATTAAATAAATGTTTTCCAAGGGACCCACATATGGAACACTTAGAGCTGTGATTCCCTTCAGTCACAAGACTAGACCCAAATGCCCAAGGGAAGACTCTAAAGAAAGAGGTGATGCATGGCATGATCAGGTCCTGAGGAACACTAGCCCATGTTCCTAGAGTGACATGATTAAAGAATTAGAGAAGTGTGATTGTGAGAAAGTATACCTGGTAGAGATGCAGAGGAGAGAGAAAGGAGGTAGGAAAGGAGATAGAGCAGAAATGACGTCAGGTACATTGGCCAGAAAACCTGGAAAATAGATTCTGCAAAGGATAAAGTGAGAAAGGAATGCTACCTTCCACTTAGGAGGTTCTACGTCCAAGAGGTCAAAGTTTTCATCGTGGGAAGGTCCAGAGTTGGAAGGTGATTGCAAGTGAAGAAAGGAGACCAAGAGAATGAGGAAATAAACTAGAAATGTTCCAGAGTCAAGAAGGCACAGAGAAGCCATCCATCAGGGTGTAAAATTCATTGGACCCTTCCCCAAAGGCTAGAGAGGAACCTTACTGGCTCAATTATGCCATCTGGGCAAAACACGCTACTTCCTTCGACACAAAAACCCCTGATAGCTTCTGCAAGACATC
>NC_043703.1:127943042-127944752 GCF_006229205.1 Suricata suricatta
AAGTCCTCAGAATCCTGGAGATACCCATTTTGTTGATTCTGCCACGAGGCGTGGTCAGCGAGGGTGAGAGGCAGTCAGGGGGCTTGTAATTCCAGAACATCAGGGGCACCTGGGGAGCTCAGTAGGTTAAGCATCTGACTTAGGCTCAGGTCATGATCCCAGGGTTCCTGGGTTTGATCCCCTCATCAAGATCTACACTAACAGTATGGAGCCTGCTTGGTATTCCCTCTCTCTCTGCCCCTCCCCGGCTTATGCTATCTCTCAGAAAATTAAATAAACTAAAGAAAAAAAAAGGATATACAATTGGATTTTCCCTTAAAATTTTTCCCCAAGGGGAGAGATTTGGAGAGTACAGACATGTCCCACACCGTATTGCCTAGATTTCCCATCTATGCAGCCCAGCAGTTGAGTCCTACCCATTGAGAGCTTTGAAAATTAGAGAAGCAACAAGAATGGTCTAATGAATGGACGGTATGGATGCAGAAATGAGTGCCATGCCTGGCATTCTCACAGGCTGAAGTGGTGGCACCTGAGGGATGTGAAGAGTGTCATCCATCAGGATCCTCCAGAGACACACAACCAGTGAGATATCCGTGGAGAGAGAGATTCTGAGAATTGAAGGGTGTGGGGTTGGCGAGTCCAGAATCTGTAGAGCAGGCTGGCTGGCTGGAAATTCAGGTCAGGGTTGATACTGCACCCTTGAGTGGGGAATCTGTGGGCTGGAAACTCGGGCTGAGTTTCTATTGTTGCATCTTAAGAAAGAATTGTTTCTCTTTTGGGAAACCTCAGTCTTGCTTCTTAAAGCCTTCAACTGATTGGACCAGGGTATACAAATTTAAATGCTAATCACACCAGAAACTACCTTCAGGACAATATCTGACAGGCACTGGACCACACAACTGGGCGCCATAGCCTAGTTAAGATGATAACATAAAATAACCATACTAGGGGCAAACTGGGGGGCTGAGTGTTGGGAGACTTGACCCTTTGTGAGGGTGAGGTATGGATCCCCAGCTAAGGTCTACCTGATACAGAGCATCGCTGGGTCTTAGGAAATTTCTCAGTCCAAGAAGCGGTGCAGAGCCTCATGGACACCCATAGAACGTTCGATGTGCCCCCTGACCGAGTAAGCATCAGGCATTCGCCGCACTCAGAGAAAAGACTAGAAGAGTTTCAGTAGCTGGACAGGCAGAAGACCCATAGCCACACAAACCCCTTCCCTCCTTATGGTGACGCACGCTCAGGTTCTTAAGGGAATTGCACGCCCCCGCCCCTCTCTTTCCTCTGCTGGAGAGTGAACGACAGGACTAGGAGCAGGCAACCCTGAGCAGACTTCTCAAACCTTTGGATGGAAGTGAATTTTCTTTACCTTTTTTTTCTTTCCTTTTTTTTTTTTTTAAATTAATTCTTGAGAGAGACAGAGAATGTGAACATGATAGGGGCTGAGAGAAGAAGACAGCGGATCCAAAGTAGGCTCAGTGCTGACAGCAGCTGGTCCAGTGTGGGGCTGGAGACAGATAGGGGACTTGAACTCAATGAACTGTGGGATCATGATCTGAGCCAAAGTCAGATGCTCAACTGACTGAGCCACCCAAGCACCCTGGAACTAAATTTTCTTGAAAGAACTTTGAGTTAATTAATTGGCTATTTGAACACAAAATGGAAACATTAAACTGAAAATAGAATAACTAAAATTCAGGATTCAGGCTT
>NC_043703.1:127944852-127947089 GCF_006229205.1 Suricata suricatta
GGATGGACATTGTCGACAGGAAGAGGGATGAGAGAGCCATAAGTTTCTTTCTTGATCAACAGGCGGGCATCTCTGCTCTGTCTGCTTTGGTGTCTTTTTTTATTCATTAAGCAATAACATGACATCAGAAAATAAGAATTGTTTACAGTGACTAATTTTGAGTGACATGGTGCTTCAATCATTGAAAGTGTACAGAAACAAGTTTTACCGAAGTGTTCTTTAGAACCAACTCATTCATTCCTGGTGCCAGTTTCCCAGATTAAGAAAGTAGCAAACCTATCTTGTTTTGTATGGGTTGGTTATTAGCCAATATTTGTAACTTCATTTTTTAATTAACAAGATACAACCAATTCATGTGATGTACTTACAGTGAAGTTGAGTAAATTGTATAGCCAAGAATATAACAGGATGTTTTTAGTAGAAAACTGGATGACATACATATTATTAAGGTTAGTGAAGCTAAGATTAAAATATAGGTTAAGTTGTCTATAGATAGGGTAAGAGTTAATGTGATTGGCTTATAAACTACAAGAGAGAAAAAGAAAAGAGAAAAAATGTTTATTGACAAGTTGCTCGAGAAGGCCCTTTTTTGATGTAAGCACAATGGGGGCCTATGTGTGTTGGCCTTGGTCCTGGGTTTCCCACATTCTCATCCTTCTCATAACTGAAGTCAGTATAAGGGAAGAGATTTGTCGAACGTAGACTTTGGGAGGGGATTGTGTTTTGACCTTGTCTTCTACTTCTAATCACCAACTTAGGCTCCAATTTTCTTCAAAAGGACTATATTTTTGACCTTGTATTAAATTCTTATCTCCAAATTGACTAAATTTCTCCAGGCCAGACTCAAATGCAATGTTTGTGTTTTTAACCCCTTCAGATCTATGTTTTGGGTCTTCAAGGCTCTTGGAAGAGCATTTGCCAAACATTTATAGTGATTTGATCCAAATTCTCTTCTGCAGGGACAGGAAATGGTTTTTTTTTTTTTTTATGGGGTAGCTGTGTGGAGAATACCGGTCTGATCTGGAATGCTGTAAGGCCTAATGAATGACAACAGGCTTAATTTCACATGAGCAGTGGTAGTAGAAGGAGATACCAGTTTCGCCTCTCATGGCAGGAGCTGTGCAAACGTCTGCCATTTCCTCACTGTGACTGTGTCATCCAGCAGGACCCATGTGGCTCCCAGTAGTGTAGGCCCTTGTCATTGAAGACCCTTGTAGTCAAAGTCATGGATGACACACTGAGTAACCAGAAAACAAAAGGGAACTGGGCAACCAAAAACCTAACCAAATGCTTTAATTTTAACCACCAAGAGCCCAGAGATGCCAAAAGCTTCGTGGCCAACATCTCTCCATGTGCTCCCCTCTCACCTGGGCTCAGGACTGCAGGATCCATAGCAGGGGAGCCCTGGACCCCGTCTCTGGTAGCTGGACTAGAGCTGCTCTAGTGACTGCGGGTGAAGGATGGAGACCAAGAGAATGAGGAAATAAACTAAAAATGTTCCAGAGTCAAGGAGGCACAGGGAAGAAAGAATTAAACCATCAGGGTGTAAAATTCACCGGACCCTTCGCCAAAGGCTAGAGAAGAACCTTAATGGCTCAATTATGCCATCTGTCTGTGCAAAACATGCCACTTCCTACAACACAAAAACTCCTGACAGCTTCTCCAAGACATCTTTGGCATTGTGTTCATTAATCTCCCACTAAAAGGGATCCAGAAGAAGCCATCCAGCTTATTTCCCCTGGGCCTTAAGCTATCCTGTAAGGAGTAGTGGGGAGAGGCGGCTTCTCAGGCAGACACAGAACGTGGGTGTTCAGGGCTGAGCAGGGAGGAAGCAGCAGGTGCAGCCAAGCCTCCCTGCCCCACGGCCCTGGGGAGGAGGTTTGTGTACGAGGCTGCAGCACTGTGGGAGGAGAGCTACTATACTGCTGACAGTAATAAGTCGCCACATCTTCAGCCTGGAGGTTGCTGATGGTGAGGGTGAAATCTGTCCCAGACCCACTGCCGCTGAATCGGTCGGGGACTCCAGATGCCCGGGTGGATCCATTGTGGATATACAGCTTAGGACGCTGCCCAGCTTTCTGCTGATACCATGATAGGTTGTTGCCAACACTCTGACTGGCCCTGCAGGTCAAGGTGACGCGCTGACCCAGAGACACAGCCAGGGAGCCTGGGGACTGTGTCATCGTGATCGCCCCGCAGGCACCTGCAAGCAGGAGCGGATAATGATGAGACACACG
>NC_043703.1:127947189-127949612 GCF_006229205.1 Suricata suricatta
GGCCTGAAACACGAAATTCTCCTTTCCTAGTCTCCTCAGCAGGGCTACTAGCTCTCTACCTGGGAGATATTCTTTTTTTTCCTGCTTCTCACTTTCATCTTCTCGAGAGGTCTCAGGGTAAGTTTAAGTCATTACTTGACCATTTTTAAATTGTCTAAACCATTACCCTGGAAACAGCAGATACCAGAGGCTCTAGAACTCTCTCTAGTTCATCCTGGGGTTCGGAGATACTCTGCCGATCAGCCGGGGTGGGGCGGCTCTGTTTCTTCCTGGACAGTAGCTGAGAGGATCCCAGCAGGATGGCCATTCACCTGCCAGAAAGTGACTCAGGACTCTCAAGTCCCCATCTTCAGGGTCTCTGGAACTTTCTCAGAAGGGCGGGGCTGTGAGCACTGTGTCTTCCCAGACACTTAGGTCCTTCTTCCCACTCAGCAGTAAGGAATTCCACTCGCTTCCCTCCAAGCACAGAACACATTTGAAGGTACTTAGCTCACAGGAGAGGTGTGTGTGACTCTGCCTTTGGCTCCTTCCACTCTGCCACACCCACCAGGGGATTTGCATGCTGTCCCCTGGGGAGGACCTCCCTCTGACATAAAGCTCAGTCTGTCCTTCTCTTCACCTGTCAGGACTCCTCAGTTCTGCTTCTCACAATGAGGTTCCCTGCTCAGCTGCTGGGGCTGCTGGTGCTCTGGATCCCAGGTGAGGCCGGAGGGGGTGAGAGAGAGGCATGGAGTGTGGGGGGCGGAGCTCTGGGGGCGCTCCTGCTCCCCATGTGGACTCTGCCTACGAATGGGACTGTCCTCCACAAGGAAAAATCCAGAAGAAACTGAAAGGAACATTTAACATTTTGAAATTTGCGTGTCGTCCTTGCGCAGGGGCCATGCTAATCTATTCTGTATCGTTTCAATTTTAGTATATGTGCTGCCTAAGCGAGCACGAAACTGAAAGGAACAAGGAACAGTGCTTTAGTGAAGAGCTGGAGTAGAAAGTGGTCACTTTGTGCCCTCAATTCTTGGGTTGTCCTTAAAATTGTATATATTTAGAGTAGGAATCATATCACAAAAAAATAATTTACTCTGAAATACAAATAACTAAATATAATAAAAATGGCTCATAATATTTCTGCATGACCTTGGCTTCTCTCTCATTATTTCAGGATCCAGTGGAGATGTCATGCTGACGCAGACCCCACTGTCCCTGCCCATCACCCTGGGACAGCCAGCCTCCATCTCCTGCAGGGCCAGTCAGAGCCTCCTCGACAGTGATGGAGACACCTATTTATAGTGGTACCTGCAGAAGCCAGGCCAGTCTCCATGGCTTCTCATCTATAGAGTTTCCAACCGAGAATCTGGGGTCCCAGACAGGTTCAGCGGCAGAGGGTCGGGGACAGATTTCACCCTGACAATCAGCAGGGTGGAGGCTGAGGACGTCGGACTTTATTACTGCATGCAGGCTACACACGAGCCTCCCACAGTGGTTCAGCCCCAAACACAAACCTCTCTGTCTGGCGCGTCACCACCCTCCACACGTGTTACTTGAGTGGGAAGCAGACACAGCAGAGTCTCAGTGGCCCCGAGAGGCAGATGCTGGAGACGTCAGGGCATCACGTGTAGCTGAGGGCTCTGGACCGTGTCGCGGCCCCTCAGCTGCACCAGCCCAGGGCGGCGTGACCCGCACCGGGACGGAGATGATGGACGTGCCCCTGAGCAATAGGAGGGAAGGGAGAGCGGACCTGCACCCCATCCACACCCTCCTGCCTGTGTGCGTGGGTCAGGGACATGGAGTCAGCTGAAGACTCAGCAAATGCAGACATATGTGTGACATTACAAGTTGAGTACATTTAGAGCTAAAAAATTTTGCCCTTTTTCAGTATCATAATATTTGGTACCGTGCAGATAATATGTTTTATCTTTGCATGTTCTGCACTTCTCCATTAGCAGTTACACTGATCCCTCTTTTACAATGTTCTCCAGACAACATTCTATACACACTATTCCCACAGCAAACAGGGCTGAGAACACTTCGTAAAAGCGTTCGAGGACACAAACACCCAGTTGTAAATTCATAGCACACATGAGCTTCTGTAAAGAAGATGTGGTCTGTACATCCCATGGTTGGGACTCAGCACCGAAGAGAATGAAATACTGCTAGTTGTGACTGTGCCTCAGAGCTCAGCCCCCGGGCCTCTGATCTAGTCAACGC
This sequence comes from Suricata suricatta, assembly GCF_006229205.1. NCBI lineage: Eukaryota > Metazoa > Chordata > Mammalia > Carnivora > Herpestidae > Suricata > Suricata suricatta. The sequence continues at coordinate 127,949,392 of NC_043703.1, forward strand.
TCGGGCCATTGCTCATCATATTCCAAGCTCAAATCCAAGTCTCTCCCTGAACTCTGGACTCATATACCCAATGGCTACTTGACAGCTGCATGTGGAGACCTAACACACATCTCAAACTGAAAATCTCCAAAACCAAATTCCTGATCATCTTCCCCAAATCCACTCGCCCACAAGCTTCTCTACTGGAACAATGGCAACTCCCCCCTTTAGTACTCAGAGAA
>NC_043703.1:127949712-127951117 GCF_006229205.1 Suricata suricatta
ATACCAAATATTATGATACTGAAAAAGGGCAAAATTTGTTAGCTCTAAATGTATTCAACTTGTGTTGTCACACACATGTCTCCATTTGCTGACTCTTCAGCTGACTCCATGTCCCTGACCCACGCACACAGGCGGGGAGGGTGTGGATGGGGTGCAAGTCTGCCCTCCCTTCCCTCGTACTGCTCAGCGGGCACGTCCATCGCCTCCGTCCTGGTGCGGGTCATGCCGCCCTGGGCTGGTGCAGCTGAGGGGCCGCAACACGGTCCAGAGCCGTCAGCTGCACGTGATGCCCTGACGTCTCCAGCATCTGCCTCTCGGGGCCACTGAGACTCTGCTGTGTCTGCTTCCCACTCAAGTAACATGTGTGGAGGGTGGTGACGCGCCAGACAGAGAGGTTTGTGTTCGGGGCTGAACCACTGTGGGAGGCTCGAGTGTAGCCTGCATGCAGTAATAAACTCCGACGTCCTCAGCCTCCACCCTGCTGATTGTCAGGGTGAAATCTGTCCCTGACCCGCTGCCACTGAACCTGTCTGGGTCCCCAGAGGCCCGATTGGAAACTGAGAGATCAGGCGCTGTGGAGACTGGCCTGGCTTGTGGAGGAACCAATGTAAATAGGTGTCTCCATCACTGTAGCGAAGGCTCTCACTGGCCCTGCAGGAGATGGAGGCAGCTGTCCAAGGGTGACGGACAGGGACAGTGAGTTCTGTACAACACGACATCCCCACTAGATCCTAAAATAATTAGAGAGAAGCCAAGGTCATGCAGAAATATTATGAGCCATTTTCATTATCTTTAGTTATTTGTATTTCAGGGTAAATTTTTTTGTGATATGATTCCTACTCTAAATATATACAATTTTAAGGACAACCCAAGAATTGCAGGCACAAAGTGACCACTTTCTACTCCAGCTCTTCACTAAAGCACTGCTCCTTGTTCCTTTCAGTTTCTTCTGGATTTTCCCCTTCTGGAGGGCAGTCCTATGTGTGGGTACACAGAGGACACATGGGGAGCAGGAGTGCCCCCAGAGCTCCGCCCCCCACACCCTGTGCTCCTCTCTCACCCCCTCCTCCGCCCTCACCTGGGATCCAGAGCACCAGCAGCCCCAGCAGCTGAGCAGGGAACCTCATTGTGAGAAGCAGAACTGAGGAGTCCTGACAGGTGAAGAGAAGGACAGAGCTGAGCTTTATGTCACAGGCAGGTACTCCCCAAGGGACAGCATGCAAATCCCCTGGTGGGTGTGGAAAGAGCCAAAGGCAGGGGCACTAGTTCCTTTCCTGTGAGCAAAGAACCTTCAAATATGTTCTGTGCTTGGAGGGAAACTAATAGAGACCAATTCCTTACTGCTGAGTGGGAAGAAGGACCTAAGTGTCTCAGAAGACACAGTGCTCACAGCCCCGCCCTTCTG
>NC_043703.1:127951217-127952523 GCF_006229205.1 Suricata suricatta
GTGGCCATTGCTATAAACATTAAAAACGAAAATGAAGGAAACAGTGTCACATTGCCTAGTGCGACTCACCACACACTAGTCAGGGTGCAGTTGTGACGTTCTGCCAGTAGGCGGCAGTGTTGTATAAGCCCACAAACCTACATACATCTAATGGGATGATTGAGGTGTCTAGTTCCCTGCTCGTGGATTGGAAGAATAAACATTGTTACCTGAGCCCTGGCTACTGTCTGACTGCGTTTCTTACCACAATCCCTCTCCTATTGCTCCCTCCCCAGGCCTCCTTTCTGATCTTTGTGTTGAGTCCTTTCTCCCCTCAGGAGGACCCAGTGCCTCCTCGCTATTGAGCCAGATGCCACCAACCCTTCCATGCCAACCCCAGATTCCATCTCTGATAGGATCCTGGCCCCTGGGGTCCTCTTTCCTATCAGGAATCTGGAATTTCGGAGAGCTGGGAGTTTAACAAATAGAATCTTTCATCCCTGGATAAAGTTGGAAACCTGTGCATCTTTAGATATCAATTACAGTATTCACAGGGCTAATTTTGTCTCCACAGTGAAGATGTGAACGTCTGAGATTTGAAAAGCTCTTTATGCAGGAACAGGACCAGAGTGAGGCTGGTGAGGGCCTTGCCCCAGGCGCAAAGCTTAAGAGATATGTATGGAGATCTATGTGTACGGATATATATAACCCATCTCAGCAATTCAGGTAAAATAATATTTTAATGCCAATTTAAAAATCAAAATTTCTGCACAAAATGCATGATAAGAAATATGAGAGCTGGAAGTAAAGACTGGATCTACCCTGTGGATAAAGACATGCCAGCGGGGACTGTTTGCTCTGTGGCTGCAGGACACCTGAGAGACTTTGGTGCTGTGCCCTTTCGTGGCTGGTGTGTCTCAAGCAAGGGCGGGAGGGAGTTTCAGAAGCATCGAATTTGAGATGAGAATATTTTATAGTAAAGTGCAAATGGGCCAATCATGGGAAAGAATGCCATATTTCTCTTAAGATTAAAAGGTGTTTTTAAAAAACTGAAGAAATGTTCCCTCAGAAAGCTGTAGGGTAGGTACTCAGAATCCTGGAGATACCCATTTTGTTGATTCTGCCACGAGGCATGGTCAGCGAGGGTGAGAGGCAGTCAGGGGGCTTGTAATTCCAGATCATCAGGGGCACCTGGGGGGCTCAGGAGGTTAAGCATCTGACTTAGGCTCAGGTCATGATCGCAGGGTTCCTGGGTTTGATCCCCCCATCGGGCGTTACACTGACAGTGTGGAGCCTGCTTGGTATTCCCTCTCTCTCTGCCCCTCCC
>NC_043703.1:127952623-127956120 GCF_006229205.1 Suricata suricatta
TATCAATAATCCTTGTAAAATTATAAAATATGATAGGAAACAATAAACAATGGAAGAAAGGGAGTGAGAGAGGTGGGTGGGATGGAGAAAGGAAGAGAGGAAGGGCGAGATGGAGGGAGGGACGGAGGGGGAAAGGAATGGAAAGCATGAGAAGAAAATGGAGAACTTTGGGCCCAAGTTTTTATAAAATCTCTGACCAAAGATATTGGGACTCTAAAGCCATTTGTATCCTGCAGATCTGTAAGGAGCTGCACGCCCTTGAGCTCAGTTGAGGGGCTGTGCAAAGGGCCAGAGAGATGGGACACAGGCTCAGAACTTACTCATGTAGGGTGAAAAGTGACACCCTAATTTGAGCCAAGAGAAGTCTGAATCCTGAATTTTAGTTATTCTATTTTCAGTTCAATATTTCCATTTATGTTAAATTAGCCAATTAACTAACTGTAGGTTCTCTCAAGAAAATTTAGTTCCAGGGCACCTGGGTGGCTCAGTCAGTTGAGCATCTGAGTTTGGCTCAGATCATGATCCCGAGGTTCACTGAGTTCAAGCCCCCTATCGGTCTCCAGCCCCACACTCGGCTTGCTACTGTCTGTACTGAACCTGCTTTGCATCCACTATCTTCTTCTCTCTGCCCCTATCATGTTCACATTCTCTGTCTCTCTCTCTCAAGAATTAAACAAACAAACAAACAAACAAACAAACAAAGGAAGAAAAGAAAATTCATTTCCATCCAACGGTTTGAGAAGTCCGCTCAGGGTTGCCTGCTCCTAGTCCTGTCGTTCACTCTCCAGCAGAGGAAAGAGAGGGGTAGGGGGTGTGCGATTCCCTTAGAAACTGAGAGTGTGTCACCATAAGGAGGGAAGGGGTTTGTGTGGCTACGGGTCTACTGCATGTCCAGCTACTGAAACTCTTCCAGACTTTTCGCTGAGTGCGGCGAATGCCTGATGCTTACTCGGTCAGGGGACACATCGGACGTTCTATGGGTGTCCATGAGGCTCGGCACCGCTCCTTGGCCTGAGAAATTTCCTAAGACCCAGCTCTGCTCTGTATCATGTAGACTTTAGCTGGGGATCCATACCTCGCCCTCGCAAAGGGTCAAGTCTCCCAACACTCAGCCCCCCAGTTTGCCCCTAGTATGCTTAATTTTATGTTATCATCTTAACTAGGCTATGGTGCCCAGTTGTGTGGTCCAGTCCCAGTTCAGATATTGTCCTGAAGGTAGTTTCTGGTGTGATTAGCATTTAACTTTGTATACCTTGTATAATACACATTACTCTCCATAATGAGTGAGGGGGCCTGGTCCAATCAGTTGAAGGCTTTAAGAAGCAAGACTGAGGTTTCCCAAAGGAGAAGCGATTCTTCCTTAAGATGCAACAGTAGAAACTCGGCCTGACTTTCCAGCCCACAGATTCCCCACTCAAGGCTGCAGTATCAACACTGCCGTGAATTTCCAGCCAGCCAGCCTGCTCTACAGATTCTGGACTCACCAAGCCCCACACCCTTCAATTCTCAGAATCTCTCTCTTCATGATATCTCACTGGTTGTGTTTCTCTGAAGGATCCTGATGGAAAACACTCTTCACATCCCTCAGGTGCCACCACTTCTGCCTCTAAGAATGTCAGTCATGGCACTCGGTTCTGCCTCCATACCATCCTTCCCTTAGACCATTCTTGTTACTTCTCTTACTTTTCAAAACTCATGGGGTAGGACTCAACTGCTGGTCTGCATACATGGGAAATCTAGGCAAGACAGTGTGGGACATGTCTGTACTCTCCATGTCTCTCCCCTTGGGAAAAAAATTTAAGGGAAAATCCAATTGTATATCCTTTTTTTTTCTTTAGTTTATTTAATTTTTTGAGGGAAAGCATAAGCCGGGGAGGGGCAGAGAGAGAGAGGGAATACCAAGCAGGTTTCACACTGTCAGTGTAGAGCCTGATGTAGGGCCAAACCCAGGAACCCTGTGATCATGACCTGAGCCTAAGTCAGATGCTTAACCTACTGAGCTCCCCAGGTGCCCCTGATGTTCTGGAATTACAAGCCCCCTGACTGCCTCTCACCCTCGCTGACCACGCCTCATGGCAGAATCAACAAAATGGGTATCTCCAGGACTCTGAGGACTTACCCTACAGCTTTCTGAGGGAACATTTCATCAGTTTTTTTCAATTTCTTTTAAAACCTTCAGAGAAATATGGCATTGTTTCTCATGATTGGTCCATTTGCACTTTACTATAAAATATTCTCATCACAAATTCGATCTTTCTGAAACTCCCTCCCGCCCTTGCTTGAGACACACCAGCCATGAAAGGGCACAGCACCAAAGTCTCTCAGGTGTCCTGCAGCCACAGAGCAAACAGTCCCTGCGGCATGTCTTTATCCACAGGGTAGATCTAGTCTTTACTTCCAGTTCTTGTATTTTTTTATCATGCATTTTTGGCATTAATTTTGAGTTTTAAATTTGCATTAAAATATTATTTTATCTGAGCTACTGATATGGGTTATATATATCCATAAACATATATCTCCATACATAGCTCCTTAAGCTTTGTGCCTGGGGCAAGGACCGCACAGCCTCACTCTGGTCCTGTTCCTGCATAAAGGACTTCTAATACCTCACCCTTTCACATCTTCACTGTGGAGACAATATTAGCCCCGGGAATATTGTAATTGATATCTAAAGATGCACAGGTGTATAAGTACAACCAGGGATGAAATTTTCTAATGTTAAACTCCCAGATCTCCAATGTTCCATATTCCTGATAGGAAAGAGAACCCCAGGGGCCAGGATCCTATCAGAGATGGAATCTGGGGTTGACATGGAAGGGTTGATGGCATCTTGCTCAATAGCGAGGAGGCACTGGGTCCTCCTGAGGGGAGAAAGGACTCAACACAAAGATCAAACAGGAGGCCTGGGGAGGGAGCAATAGGAGAGGGGGTGTGGTAAGAAACGCAGTCAGACAGTAGCCAGGGCTCAGGTCACAGCACGCTGGAATGACCCAGAGAGTTCATGAAAAATCCAGGTGGCCATGACCATCCAGACCAGTGTCATTAGAACCTCCAGGGTGCGAATCCAGGCATCAATAGTTTTTAACGTTCCCCAGGGGATTCCAATCACAGTGGCCAAAGATGAGAACCATGGGTGTAGGCCTAGGAGGATGTGACAAGGTGTTTGTAACTGCAATGCGAAATATTCGAAGAGTTTTAAACAGGGAAATCATTACATATATTTCCTTCCTTCCTTCCTTCCTTCCTTCCTTCCTTCCTTCCTTCCTTTCTATAAGATTACATTGGTTACAAAAGAGAATCATCCAAAAGTCCTGCTGCTCATCCACCACCTTTCTGTGCATTTGCTTCCCCAGTAAGTGAGGCTGACCACTGAACATCAATATATACTAAAAAATAGAGCCGGAGGTAGAGAGACAGAAAGGGGGCAGGTGGACCAAATGTTTCTACAGGGGTAATAAGTATACAGAAGGCTTCTTTTACTGCCCTACATAAATTCT
>NC_043703.1:127956220-127958172 GCF_006229205.1 Suricata suricatta
ATTGGGGAGAGTAATCTGTATTTTGCAAGGTGTACACATTTAAATGTTAATCACACCAAAAACTACCTTCAGGACAACATCTAAACTGACACTGGACCACACACCTGGGCGCAAGAGCCTAGTTAAGGTGACATGTAAAATTCACCATCACTAGGGGCAAACTGGGGGGCTGAGTGTTGGGAGACTTGACCCTTTGTGAGGGTGAGGTATGGATCCCCAGCTAAGGTCTACCTGATACATGGCATAAAATATATGCTAATATATAATTGATACAGGGCATATCTGGGTCTTAGGAAATATCTCAGGCCAAGAGGCAGTGCAGAACCTCACGGACACCCATGGAATGTCCGATGTGCCCCCTGACCAAGTAAGCATCAGGCATTCGCCCCACTCAGAGAAAAGACTGGAAGAGTTTCAGTAGCTGGAAGGCAGAAGACCCGTAGCCACAAAAACCCCTTCCCTCCTTATGGTGACGCACGCTCAGGTTCTTAAGGGAATTGCACGCCCCCCACGCCCTCTCTTTCCTCTGTTGGAGAGTGAACGACAGGACTTGGAGGAGGCAACCCTGAGCTGACTTCTCAAACCTTTGGATGGAACTAAATTATTTTTTTAAACGTTTATTTATTTTTGAGAGAGATAGAGGACTTGAACCTGGGAGGGGCAGAGAGAGGAGGACAGAGGATTGAAAGTAGGCTCTATGCTGACAGTAGGAAGCCCAATGTAGGGCTGGAGACAGATAGGGGGCTTGACTCAAAGAACCGCAGGATCATGATCTGAGTCAAACTCAGATGCTCAATTGACTGAGTCACCCAGGTGCCCTGGAATTAAGTTTTCTTGAAAGGACCTAGAGATAATTAATTGGCTAATTTAACACAGAATGGAATATTGAACTGAAAAAATAGAATAACCAGAATTCAGGATTCAGACTTCCCTTCACTCAAATTAGGGTCACACTTTTCTCCCTACGTGAGTAAGTTCTGAGCCTGTGTCCCGTCTCTCTGGCCCTTTGAACAGCCCCTCAACTGAGCTCAAGGGTTTGCAGCTCCTTACAGATCTGCAGGATAGAAATGGCTTTAGAGTCCCAATGTCTTTGGTTTGAGATTTTATAAAATCTTGGGTCCAAAGTTCTCCATTTTCTTCTCGTGCCTTCCATTCCTTTCTCCTCTCCACTCTTCATCCCTCCCTTCCTTTCTCCCTGCCTTCCTCCCTTTCTTCCATTGTTTGCTCATTGTTTCCCAGCATATTTTAGAATGTTACCAGGATTAGTGATATGAAGAGCCTAGGTCATCATTTCTGGAACCTTAACCCATTTAACAATATTCTTGAATTTCAAATAGAAGCTCCTGAATAGATGTTGTAGCGTTGTGTCATTTTAGAACTTCTAAGCTGTTCTAAGAGTTTCTGAGCTGACTTCTGTGTTTCTAGTCCTACAGCTATAGTTTTGGTGATATTTTTGGCTCTTGAAATTTACATTCGATACTTTCATAACCCACTGCTGACACAGTTTGCTTCTTTCGTCACCAGTTGCTTTGCATAGACCCCTCCAGGCCCAGACCAGCTGCTCAGGTTGGATAAAAGGGGCCTTTGCCATGTAAGCTGAGCTGCGTCGGGCAGGCAGGGACAGCAAGATGGTGTCACAGAGGCAGGTCCTCATATCCTTGTTGCTGTGGGTCTCAGGTGAGAAATTTCAGATTTGCCACATTCCTTTTGAAGTAGCATCATCGTAGAGTTAATAAATTTTTTAAAACATAGTGAGAAATACTGGGTATTTCCAAACTATACTCAATTATGCGATGACAGATGCACTGCTTTTCAAACGACATATTTCAGGTTGTTTGCGATAAAGTGCGTGTGTCTCCTCATTACCGGCTCTGATTGCAGGTGCCTGCGGGGCGATCACGATGACGCAGTCCCCAGGCTCCCTGGCTGTGTCTCTGGGTCAGCGCGTCACC
>NC_043703.1:127958272-127959616 GCF_006229205.1 Suricata suricatta
AATTTCAAATAGAAGCTCATGATTAGGTCTTGTAGCACTTTGTCATTTCAGAACTTCTAACTTGTTCTAAGAGTTTCTGAGCTGACTTCTGTGTTTCTAGTCCTACAGCTACAGTTTTAGTGATATTTTTGGCTATTGAAATTTACATTCAATACTTTCATAACCTACTGTTGATGTACTTTGTGTCTCTCCTCACCAGGTGCTTTGCATAGACCCCTCCAGGCCCAGACCAGCTGCTCAGGGTGGATAAAAGGGGTCTTTGCCATGTAAGCTGAGCTGCGTCGGGCAGGCAGGGACAGCAAGATGGTGTCACAGAGGCAGGTCCTCATATCCTTGCTTTTGTGGGTCTCAGGTGAGAAATTTCAGATTTGCAACATTTCTTTGAAGTAGTATCATCTTTCAGTTAAAAAAAATATTTTACGATATAATGAGAAATTCTGGCTATTTCCAAACTAGGCCCAATTATGCGCTGACAGGCACACTGCTTTTCAAATGACATATTTCAGGGCTTCTGTGATAAAGTGCGTGTGTCTCCTCATTACCTGCTCTGATTGCAGGTGCCTGCGGGGCGATCACGATGACGCAGTCCCCAGGCTCCCTGGCTGTGTCTCTGGGTCAGCGCGTCACCTTGAACTGCAGGGCCAGTCAGAGTGTTAGCAAGTGGTTAGCCTGGTACCAACAGAAACCTGGGCAGCATCCTAAGCTGCTCATCTACTACGCATCCACCCGGGCATCTGGAGTCCCCGACCGATTCAGCGGCAGTGGGTCTGGGACAGATTTCACCCTCACCATCAGCAACCTCCAGGCTGAAGACGTGGCGACTTATTACTGTCTGCAGGATTATAGCTCTCCTTCCACAGTGCTGCAGCCTCGTACACAAACCTCCTCCCCAGGGCCGTGGGGCAGGGAGGCTGTGCTATGCCAGCTGCTTCCTCCCTGCTCAGCCCTGAACACGCACGTTCTGTGTCTGCCTGAGAAGCCACCTCTCCCGACTCCTCCTTACAGGGCTGTTTAAGGCCGAGGGGAAGGTAGGAGGATGGCTTCTACTGCATCCTTTTAGTGGGAGATTAGTGAACACAAATGCCATAAAGATGTCTTGGAGAAGCTGTCAGGAGTTTTTGTGTCACAGGAAGTGGCAAGTTTTTCACAGACAATGGCATAATTGAGCCAGTAGGGTTGTCTCTAGCCTGTGGTGAAGGGCCCAGTGAATTTTACACCCTGATGGGATGAATTTTCTCTTCCCTGTGCCTCCTTGACTCTGGAACATTACTCGTTAATTTCCTCATTCTCCTGGTCTCCTTCCTTCACCCGCAGTCACTAGAGCAGCTTCTAGTCCAGCCATCA
>NC_043703.1:127959716-127962527 GCF_006229205.1 Suricata suricatta
TTTTTTTACATATAAATGTATACAATAATATTTTAGTGTTTTGTCAGACATTTCCTGCAATATAGTAATACAAAATACATGAAACTGAAAGTAGCTTCATATTTGCATAAAATTCAAGACACCCATTGAACGCATTCGATCACTCTCTTCGATTACAAAGAAAATAATTTCAAAATTTTCTAATTGTTTTGTTCAAAGCTTCGTATAAAATTGTACTCTTTTCCATCAAATGTGACAGTATTGAAATTTACTTTTTACTTTTTTTAGTTTTTTTTTTGAGAGAGGGGAAGAGAGAGAGAGAGAGAGAGAGAGAGAGAGAGAGAGAGAGAGAGAATCCCAAGCAGGCTCCACACTGTCAGCACAGAGCCTGATACAGGGCTTGGTGTCACGAACCTTGAGGTCATGACCTGAGTTCCAACCAAGAGTTGGACACTTAACGGAATGTGCCACCCAGTGTCCCGATTTCTATGCATTTTCAACAGAATATACAATTCAGATTCACTTTCAGATAAGAAAATGTGCTATTAAACTAATGTATTTCTCTGTGGCATGAAACCTTTGTTGGCATTAGAGTACCAAATGTGTCATTTCACAAGTAATATTTAGGCTGAATGACCTTGACACGTTACCTTTTGGAAAAAAATCCATATCACTCTGCATCCTTCCTGTGCTACATGATGTGCATTCTGTGCTCTGCCTCTTTCAGGTTCCTTTGAGCGCTCAGAACTCACTTTGAAACTCCAAGAACTCCATTTTTCTCTCAGTAAAAGGGAATAGAGACAAATAAAACCTAGGATTGGGTTGTTTTGTTGTGCCCATATGTGTGTGTGTAGTTGTTGTTGCTTTACTGCAGTAGAGTAGATACTCAATGTGACAGTGGTTTCTGCCGCACAACACAGCGACGTGACAATCTGTATGCGAGGCCAGGCCCGCCATGAGTGCAGCTGCCATCTGTGTCCGTACTCCACCTTACAGTGTCAGTGACTATATTCCCTGTGCAACTGAGTCATTCCGTGGTTAGAAGCCTGTACCTTCGACTCTCATTCGGCCCTTTTGCCCTCTCCCGACCCCCACCATCTCCTTCCCCTGTGGCAACCATCAGATTGTTCTCTGTATTCATGGGTCAGTTCTGCTTTTGTTTGGTTGGTGTGTGAGTTTTGTTTTTCGGATTTCACATATAAATGAAATCACATGGCGTTTGTTATTCTCTGTCTGACTTATTTCACATCCCATCAAACCCTCACGGTCTGTCCATGTTGTCAAAAACGGCAAGATTCTGTCCTTTTTTTGTTGCTTAGTAAACTCCCATTGTGTACACAGACCACATCTCGTTTATAGGATTAGGGGCACTTATGTGCTATGAGTTTACAAAAGTCTATTTTGGTGCAGAAACACCAAACGCTTTTGGTAATCATTCTCAGCCATGTTTGCTGTGGGAATAGTGTGTATGGAATGCTGTCTAAAGAACATAGAAAAAGAGAGGTTAGTGTAACTTATAAAGTAGGGGTTCAGAAAGTGGGAAAATAAAAATAATAATCCTGAACGATACCAAATATTATTGTATCGTATTAACAATACAAAATATACCAAAATTTGTTTGTCCCAAAATGTATCCAAGTTGTGTTGTCACACATATGTCTCCATTTGCTGACTCTCCAGCTGACTCCATGTCCCTGACCCACGCACACAGGCGGGGAGGGTGTGGATGGGGTGCAGGTCCGCTCTCCCTTCCCTCGCACTGCTCAGCGGGCACGTCCATCACCTCCATCCCGGTGCGGGTCATGCCGCCCTGGGCTGGTGCAGCTGAGGGGCCGCAACAGGGTCCAGAGCCCTCAGCTGTATGTGATGCCCTGACGTCTCCAGCATCTGCCTCTCGGGGCCACTGAGACTCTGCTGTGTCTGCTCCCCACTCAGGCAACACGGGTGGAGGGTGGTGACGCGCCAGACAGAGAGGTTTGTGTTCGGGGCTGAACCACTGTGGGAGGATCGTGTGTATCTTCCACGCAGTAATAAACTCCAATGTCTTCAGCCTCCACCCTGCTGATTGTCAGGGTGAAATCTGTCCCGGACCCGCTGCCACTGAATCTGTCTGGGACCCCAGAGGCCAGTTTGGAAACTCCATAGATGAGAAGCCGTGGAGACTGGCCTGGCTTCTGCAGGTACCAATATAAATAGGTGTATCCATCAGTGTAGAGGAGGCTCTGACTGGCCCTGCAGGAGATGGAGGCCGGCTGTCCCAGGGTGACGGGCAGGGACAGTGGGGTCTGTGTCAGCATGACATCCCCACTGGATCCTGAAATAATGAGAGAGAAGCCAAAGTCATGAAGAAATATTGTGAGCCATTTTAAAATCTTAAGTTATTTGTATTTCCGTGTAAATCATTTTTTTGTGAAATGATTCATACTCTAAATATATACAGTTTTAAGGACAACCCAAGAATTGCAGGCACAAAGTGACCACTTTCTTGTCCAGCTTCTCACTAAAGCACTGTTCCTTGTTTCTTTCAGTTTCTTCTTAATTTTCCAGTCCCTCAAATTAAATTCTCCTTGCTGGGGGGCCATCCCATCCGTGGGCAGAATACACATGGGGAACAGGACCGCCCCCAGAGCTCTCCCCCCACACCCCGTTCTCCTCTCTCACCCCCTCCGCCCTCACCTGGGATCCAGAGCACCAGCAGCCCCAGCAGCTGAGCAGGGAACCTCATTGTGAGAAGCAGAACTGATGAGTCCTGACAGCTAAAGAGAAGGACAGAGCTGAACTTTATGTCAGAGGGCAGGTCCTCCCCAGGGGACAGCATGCAAATCCCCTGGT